>NC_065584.1:52947469-53250499 GCF_024542745.1 Macaca thibetana thibetana | reverse complement strand
ATCTAACCTTGATCCTAGGGCCTTTATAGGCTGGCTCTTTTCCCACGATTCTTCCTTTAGGGTGGGCTGTCTACACCCGCAGTGTTCCCCTTACCCCGGGAAGTGCACACACATGGTGTGTTTAGGATGTTGTATGCATGCCCATCTGAGGCTTTCTTCTTTTTTCCGGTGGAGTCCCCCCTCCTCCCAAAGTAATACAAAGTAATACTCTAACATTTTGTCTCGTTTTTCTTTTTTTTTTTTTTGAGATGGAGTCTGGCTCTGTTGCCAGGCAGAAGTGCAGTGGCGCCATCTCAGCTCACTGCAACCTCCAACTGCCTGGTTCAAGCAGTTCTCCTGCCTCAGCCTCTGGAGTAGTTGTGATTACGGCATGCACCACCACACCCAGTTAATTTTTGTACTTTTAGTAGAGACAGGGTTCCACCATGTTGGCGAGGATGGTCTCAATCTCCTGACCTCCTGATCCGCCTGCCTTGGCCTCCCAAAGTGCTGGGATTACCGGTGTGAGCTGCCCGCGCCTGGCCGCCATTTTGTCTTGTAATGGGCATGCCTAAGAAGTTGTTTCTCGCTGGCGCCTGCATTCAATTAACACTTTAGTGGAACGGTGTGGACCATTAGGAAATAGTCTCTCCCTGGCATCAGCGCCCAATTTATCACTTTTAAGAGGCAATGTGATAATTGTCAAACCATCACTCCAAGTTCCTAGTGGGTGGGGGAGAGCCCTCTTCTGCCCCACCCATGCCGGTCTAACTACCTGTAACAATAGAAGGAGTTCATGACTTTAAAGCATCTAGTAAAGACAGTGTCTGATCTGCCTAATTTAGACCAAATGCCTAAATTTTGAAGATGTTTTTATTTTATTAATAATTTGTAAAACTGTCTGTATTTACCATCGATTACTAAAATAATGTGGACTAAAATGCATTAAAGCTTTTATTTTTTTGACCAAACATTTTATTTAAGCACTAAATTTTCTTTAAGCCAATTGATTAGAGCTCTTTTATATAAACATTACACACACCACATATAAGCACAGACACAGACAGACGCAGGTCTAGTAGGGTTATACATTTTTCATTTGCCAGTTTAAGTTTTTCTTTCCCATTTTAGACTATCAGTCTCTTGATTACCTGTTTTCTGCCTTAAACAATTGTCAGCTAGGCAACCCTAAATTTGCATTTTTCAAAAGACAACTCTTAGGTGAAACAAGATACAGAATTCACCTTTTACTCAAACCAAGAAAAAATGGCATGAGTAAAAGTTAAGATGGCCAAGAAAAGCAGACATTCTTACACATCGAGATTTCCTTAAAGATGTAAATTTTGAAAGTTGGATTACTGGATTTAGAGTGGAGCCTTTTAAGGAACAGGGCCAAGAAAGCATGCAGTTTCTAAGACTAATAGGTGAGCACAGCTGAAAGGCAGAACAGAACCCCAGAAACCAAGGAGCTCATTTTTATACCAAATTTTGGGTTCTCAAAAAGAAGAAACCACTACAGGATGCGATAGTGTAATGCTTTCACAGCGTATTTCATTGTTTTTTGTTTTGTTTTGTTTTGTTTGTTTGTTTTGAGATGGAGTCTCCCTCTGTTCCCAGGCTGGAGTGCAGTGGCACAATCTTGGATCACTGCAACCTCCACTTCCCAGGTTCAAGCAATTCTCCTGCCTCAACCTCCCTAGTAACTGGGATTACAGGCACATACCACCATGCTCGGCTAACTTTTTTGTATTTTTAGTAGAGGTGAGGTTTCACCATGTAGGCTAGGCTCGTCAACTCCTGACCTCAAGTGATCCACCCACCTCAGCCTCCCAAAGTGCTGGGATTACAGGCGTAAGCCACCATACCCAGCCCACAGTGTATTTCATTGTAAGGACATTTTCTGAAGCTGCTGGACAACCAAATACCTATCAACCAGCTCTGCAATCAGCCCATGTCACATTCCATACCTTCCAGGTGCACAAGAGCCTGTTTTTCTCATCGAAATGTGCAAAGAAAGGAGTATTACCCTGTAATAATAACTGTTCACTGTAAGCAACTGTCATTAGCCATCCAGCCTCTGTCAGCCCCAAATGGTTCACAATCCCAATCACTTCCAGGTGCACAAGAGCCTGTTTTTCTCATCGAAATGTGCAAAGAAAGGAGTATTACCCTGTAATAATAACTGTTCACTGTAAGCAACTGTCATTAGCCATCCCTAAAAGTGTATTTCCTACCTATTACATACAAAAGTTTTCTCATAAAGCAAAATAATTTTTGATGCCCCCAACGGTAAAACAGATCAGGTAACACAATGCAAAACAGAGCAAAGCCTTCGATTTTAAGAGGAACCTGTCTGTTTACAATTCTTGAGGTTCCACGAAGACAAAAAATTTTCTCCCAAAACAGGGTCTGTGGCACCTCTCATGTTTTTCCCAAGGAGTCCCAGGCTGTCAGAAATTACCTTAGGTCCTCTCATGTGGATATACAGGGTGGCAAGAAGACAGAAGTAAATGGAGAAACGATTCAGTCAACTGAGAAGAAAAACTACATTGTTTTTTCCAAAAAACAAGACCCAAGAAGAGAAAAAAGCCTAAAAGCCTTATAAAATTAAGCTGACTTTTAACCATAGAACTCTTAAGAACAAAACAAAACAAAAAACTTGGCCAGGTGTGGTGGCTGATGACTGTAATCTCAGCACTTTGGGAAGCCCAGACGGGCCCATCACTTGAGCCCAGGAGTTGGAGACCAGCCTGGCCAACGTGGCAACACCCTGTCTCTACTAAAAATACAAAAATTACCTGGACATGGTGGCGTGCACCTTTAGTCCCAGCTACTCAGGAAAATGAGGCAGAAGAATCACTTGAACCCAGGAGACTTAGATTGCAGTGAGCAGAGATCATGCTATTGCATTCCAGACTGGGTGACAGAGTGAGACTCTGTCTTAAAAAACAAAACAAAACAAAACAAAACAAAAAATGCCAGAGGTATCAGCTGTTTGTCCTAGATAACAAAGATTTAAAAATATACTTATATTTTTTGAGAAGGAGTCTTACTCTGTCGCCCAGGCTGGAGTACAGTGGCGTGATCTTGGCTCACTGCAATCTCTGCCGCCTGGGTTCAAGCGATTCTCCTGCCTCAGCCTCCTGAGTAGCTGAGATTACAGGTGCACATCACCACACCCGGCTAAGTTTCTGTATTTTTGTAGAGATGGGGTTTTGCCATGTTGGTCAGGCTGGTCTGGAACTCCTGGCCTCAAGTGATCCACCCGCCTTGGCCTCCCAAAGTGCTGGGATTACAGGTGTGAGCCACTGTGCCCGGTCATCTCTGTCTTTTAAACCTTTTATATATATGTATATGTCTCCCAGCCCCTACTCCCCCTTCTCCAGTCCCTGCAAAGGTATTTTCCCTAGTGAAACCAATAAGCCTTAACTAAAGCTATGACTTAACCATGAGTGTATGAGGTGTCTTCAAAGAGATGTCAAGTGGTTTTTTACATTATCTAGAATCACCCCAAAGGTAGCTTAGAGAAAGGAAAATTCAAGACACAAAGTCAGAAGTTGTTTATGGAGGGGAAAAGAATCAATAAATAGCAAAGATCAGACAAATAACAAACCAGAAAGGACTCATTCCCTGGGAATTGAGCCCAAGCGGCCCCTGTGAAGGGGGAAAGCCTTAGCTACTGAGCTAACGCATGGGGTAGTTACCATGCTCTTCTCTGAAGGAGCCTAGAGCAATCATTTTCAAGCCTACATAGGATTTTAACTGCTTGACAGGATTTTTTGTTGTTGTTGTTTTTGAACAGAGTCTTGCTCTGTCCCCCAGGCTGGAGTGCAGTGGCACGATCTCGGCTTACGGCAAGCTCCGCCTCCCTGGTTCACGCCATTCTCCTGCCTCAGCCTCCCCAGTAGCTGGGACTACAGGCACCCGCCACCACGCCCAGCTAGTATTTTTGTATTTTTTAGTAGAGACGGGGTTTCACCATATTAGCCAGGATGGTCTCGATCTCCTGACCTCGTGATCCGTCCCCCTCAGCCTCCCAAAGTGCTGGGATTACAGGCGTGAGTCACCGTGCCCGGCCACTGCTTGACATGATTTTTAAGGCTAATCATGACATTATTATGTATTCTTCTTTTAATTTAAATCTTTTTGAAAAATTGTTAAGAATACGCGATCTCTGAAGTCCTTTTTCTCTGAATGGTATACTTAGTTCCGATAGAGACTCAATCCAAAAGCCTTTTAGAGCCCAGATGGTAATCTTTCAGTTTTTTTTTTTTTTTTTTTAAATCATATAAGCAAAAGGTATTTCTAGAGAGACGGTAAAGGAGGCATCTTCATGGTCCCCAACAATTCACTCTCAGAAATGAGCTTAAGATAGCAAAAGATGACAAAAGTCCCATATGGATGGGACATTTTAAGACAAAACTCACCCCAGGGCTTGACACTTTTGGACCAAGAGTGTGCTGACTCATCTCAAACTCCCGGTCCTTTCAGACTGGCCTCCTGACATGAACCCAAAAATTCCTGCCCTCTGGATGGAAGAGACCACAAGAGAGTACCCCCACATGGTCACAAGGTCATGCTCCCAAGGACATAAAACGAGATGAGAGAGAAACTTCATCCACTTTTTGGTTCAGGGATCCACAGCAAAGTTTGTAACTAACCAGTTTGCCAGGGTGCTGAAAGCAGCGGGCTTTTCTAAGTTCTAAGCCTGCGTTCTATCCTGTGGTATCCTTCTCCTTGACAGAATGACATAGAAAGACAAATTCATAGCACAAAGAACACCAGATTCACTACAATCTAAAACTTGTCACACAAATCCCTGTTCCCATTAATTAAAACCTTGCAGAGAAGACAAATGGTGATTTTCACTATTCACTTAACTGGTTTGCACAGAGAGAGGGAGGCCAGAGGCCTGGCTAGTCAGGAATCCTTACCCTTTTACTGGCATGCCAGAGGTTTGGGTTATCTTTCTCTGAATGACTCAGGTGACCCTGCTCTCTGTGCCATACCTGTGGGGGCCAAGGTGCCTATGAAAGAAAATCATCTTTTCTGTTTTATGGAACCATAGGCAAAAGCCTCTTGAATTTAAATTTATGGAGTTAATTTTACTTATCTCTATAGTTGCAGGTTAACCATTTGAGCTCTGAACTTTTCCTATTATGCAGAGAATCAATACTGGCAGTTGCACCCAGGCATCCCTGGTGCCTTCCTGAAGGCTAGATAGGTGTCCCCAGCACTGTTTCAGGCAGTGTCCCCAAACCAGTAGGACTACACATTTGTACAGGCAGACATTCTAAAAGATAACAGGCCTAGGGAAGTGACATAATGAGGGGTTTCAAATAGTTACAAGATCAAAGTTCAGGATGCCAGAGAGGGAGAGAGGAAAACAGAGAAAGAGAATTTTTTTCTTGGGATTTGAACTCACAACAACTTAGGCCAGGGGAGAGGTGTGACCTGTCCCAGTGCCTGCTGAGTTGATCAGACCTGGATAGTCAACTGTTTTTATCCTTCCTGCATGGATGTCTATTCAGGTGACCCAGACCAGTAAAATAGGGAGGCCGTTTCAACCTGTCCCTCACAGATGTTTATTCAAGCAACCCAAACCACTAAGGATTAGGAGAGGAGAGGCAAAGCACCCTGAGTGACAGAAAAGACAGGAAGAGGAAAGAAGACAGAGGGAGAAAAGGTAAGGGAGAAAGGCATTGTCTGTGTGGGGAAGGCAAGGAGTTCCAGGAGGCAGGAGAAAGACTCACCCATCGTGGTGACACTGAATCAAAACTTCAGGCAGCCGCTTGTCAGCCATAAGGGGATCTTTTCCAGCAGTCCTGTCACCTCACAAGTCACCCTCTCAGATAGAGAAAGGCTCTCCACATCCTGTGATCTTGGATGAGTCCCCAAAGAATATGTTACTGACCACGAGTTTTGGGGCTTTCAATGCAATAGGAATTGACATGAGGCCAAAATAGTTTCCTCAGACAAGGCTTCATTGGAGTTTATGCTCAGGCATAATAGAGGCAGCACAAGACAGAGAATTCCCTGACTCAACCTCTGAAAAGAGCTGGTAGAGTTTTTTTACTAGGCAATACTAAATACATTTATATAGCCTATCTCCAATTAATTTGCCTTTTGTCAGTTGATTTTTCAGCAAAACTTCAGAGGGCAAAGGGGAAGTTTCCCCTTGGCTCAAACACCCTTTTCCTTCAGTTTTTTGGTTGTTTTTTTTCTTTTTTTTTTAAATGTTTTCCAGGCCAGGTGCCGTGGCTCATGCCTGTAATCCCAATACTTTGCGAGGCCGAGGTGGGCGGATCATGAGGTCAGGAGATCAAGACCATCCTGGCTAATACAGTGAAACCCCATCTCTACTAAAAATACAAAAAATTAGCCAGGTGCAGTAGCGGGCGCCTGTAGTCCCAGCTACTCAGGAGGCTAAAGTAGGAGAATGGCATGAACCCAGGAGGTGGAGCTTGCAGTGAGCCGAGATCGCACCACTGTACCCCAGCCTGGGCAACAGAGCAAGACTCCATCTCAAAAAAAAAAAAAGTTTTCCTAACAGTATAAGCTATAAAATGTCTGGTCTCATACAGACCCGAAACAGGTTTCAGAGACTGATATACTGACAAGGAGGCCAAATTGATGAAAATGTGATTTAGTGTATGAGAGGTGTGAAATGAATATAGACTATTTGAACTCAGTCTATAGAATATATTTAATCAGAAAAACAATATTTCTATTTACAATGAGGTTAGGGAATGTCATTCTGGCTTGGGTTATTGTAGGGTAAGGAGCAAGTTCCAGAATGTTTTCCAGCACTTTTCTGCCATGGAAATAGCCCTAGGTCACCTCTGTAACAAACTCAAGAATCCAACAGTATTAAGCTACGTCAAGGTCACCGAAATGTGCTTTATCTACGAAAAGATTTGATGTAAGACAAGATCAGGGTAGAAAGAAAGGAGTATTCTCATTAAAAACTGGGGAAAGATCAGAATTAGATTAATCATTTCTGGCTTGGATTTTTCTAAGTTCTTCATTCTCTGAATTAGCAGCCTTGCTTGTATGTTTGTATTATCAACCTAAAATAATTTGAAAGATCAGGATCCGGTTAAGAGTTTATTCAAGCGCAAGATATGAGGGTAGCAGGCTGGCCATGGGCACACAGACACCGAAGAATGGTGATTAGTGTTCCTATGTGGGGGAAAGTGAAGATTGTTTGCTTAGGCAAAAAAGGATGTGCTGAACAGAATTATAACATGTTCCATAAAAAGGCTAGCATACAGACATAAGATTTGATTGGCTACTACTGATTACTCTCTAAAGGGGTTCCTTAACATTCTATTGGAAAGAGGTAACAATCACAAAGGTGTCTATCTCCAACGTCATTTAGTCTAGGTTTGAATGCAGAATAGGGATTCTGGTTAATATATAACAATCCAACACAAAGGTTAGGAAGCAACAGTCATGCACTAAAGAAGAAAAACAGCATGTTATGTGACTCAGTTTCCAGGGCTGAGTTTTTCCCTTTGGCATAATAAATTTGGAAAGTCCTGAAATTTTCTTTTCTTTTCGGTTTTCTTTACATATTCCCACACATTCATTAGTTCAACAAATAGTTTTTTTGTTTTGTTTTGTTTTTGATTTTGATTTTGTTTTGTTTTGAGACAAGGTCTGGCTTTGTTGCACAGGCTGAAGTGCAGTGGCGTGATCTCAGCTCACTGCAACCTTCGCCTCCTGGACTCAAGTGATCCTCCCACCTCAACCTCCTGAGTAGCTGAGATTATAGGCGTGTGCCACCACTCCCGGCTAATTTTTTTGTATTTTTAGTAGAGACAGGGTTTCACCATGTTGCTCAGGCTGGTCTCTAACTCGTGAGCTCAAGTGATCAACTTGCCTTGGCCTCCCAAAGTGCTGGGATTGCAGGCATGAGCCACCGCGCCTGGCCAACAAATAGTTTTTGAGGGCCCATTATGTATCCATCCTGGATGCTAAGGTCCAAAGTCCTTTTTTCCTGGAAGTAACATTCTAGTGGAAATGAGGAAGTGATAGACAAGAGCATAGTAAACAATATTGTATGTTAGAAGGTGATTAGTGCTATGGGAGAAAAAATAGGAAAAGGGAGGTTGGGAGTGCAAAGAAGGAGGGATTTGTGATTTTAAATAGGATAGTTGTAGTCCTCACCAGGAAGGTTATGTCTGAGAAAATATTTGAAACTGAGAATAAAAAAGGGGGGACTGGGTGCAATGGTTCATACCTGTAATCCCAGCACTTAGGGAGGCCAAGGCAGCAGGATCCCTTGAGTCCAGGTGTTTGAGATCAGCCTGGGCAACATTGTTAGACTCTGTCCCTACAAAAAAAGAACAGAATTATCTGAGCATAGTAGTTCCAGCTACTCAGAAGGCTGAGGTGGGAGAACTGCTTGGCCCCAGGAGGTCGAGGCTGCTTGCAGTGAGCCAAGACTGTGCCACTGCACTCCAGCCTGAGTGACAGAGAAAGATCCTGTCTCAAAAATTAAAAAAAAAAATTTTTAAAAAGAGAGAGATTTTGAAACTGGGGTAATTAGCCATGTGGATATCTGGAGGAACGTCCTATGCAGAGGGAACTGCACTGCAAAGGCCATGAGGCAGAAGCATGTATATTTTAGAGAATAAGAAGGTAGTCAAATGACTGGAGCGGAATGAGCTGGAGATGAGCTGTAGGACATGAGGTCATATTGGGATTGGAGGGCTGGATCATGTAGGGCCTCCTTAAGTGATCACAAGGACTTTGCCCATCCTATGGTTATGGGGATGGCTGAACACACCCTACCTGACACTGGACAGGTGAGATCAACAGCAGTTTATTGGTCTTATGTACTTCCAGCACAGGGGACGAGGACACAGCATGGTCCAAGAGTGCTGCACTTGGGAACAGAATGTGTGGGATAGAATGTGAAGTGTGTGGGATACTCAAGAGGGCGGGATACTCCAAAGGAGTTCAGGGAATGCCACCCCCAAATATGATGCCTTGGTATGCTGATTACTTTGAACTGAGGACACGTGGGGAACAAGCGTTGCAGGCAGAGGCTTTCTCTGAGCATCCCCCAATCTGCCTGAAGATGAATCCTCCAAAGGGAATTTGATTGTCATGAATCCCCTTTCTGGGAATCTTATTAACCATATCAACCAGGGAAGATAAACTTGGATTACAGGGGAGGAGACTAGAGGTTGACCCATGCTCAGACAGATTATCACCTATTTTTTTGAAGGCTGCTTTAAGACAACTTTTATTGCGCAAGGGACTTTTTATCTGTATAACAAGACAACTTTTATTCAGCAAAATTTCCTCCCCTCACTTTTCCATAACTTATATCAACATCACCCCTCAGAAGCCCCAACCCACTATTCCTTTCTGTAGCTCAGGACGCTATATAAGCTTCAATCATCTGACTCTTCTTCGAGTCTCATATTTTGTGGGATTCCATGCATACATCCATTAAATATGATATTTAATAATGTCATATTAATCTGTTAACCTGTTAATCTGTTGCATGTCAATTTAATTTGAGGCCAGCCAAAGAACCTAGAAGGTAAAGGGAAGCTATTTTTCCCTCCCCTGCAGCTCTTTGGTTCCTGCAGTAGGATGTGATGGGCTTGTTTGAATAATCCCGTGGGCTGGCAGGGAACTGAAACCCACTACTCAGGGATAAACAGGCACTGTGCCTGGTCCTCCTGATAAGGATGGCTGTTTGGCTAGGGACTTTATCCATGGGAGCAGAGTAGGGAAAGGAACTTGAGGTTAAGCCTTTCCCAATTTTACCAGATATGAAGATAGCACATAATATTAGATCTTAACTTCAGGACTTGCACCACAGGAAGTAAAAACTTGCAGAATGACTAGAATGACACCCAAATTTTCTAGTTATTTTTTTCTCCTTTACTGTCTGATTCTGACCTAAGCAGGCTGAATCAGAGAAGCTGACTCAGCAGAGTAGAGACTGAAAACTGAGCTGCCCTTCTGTATCTTGATTGTGATTACAGTTACACGACCTCTATACATCTGTGAAAACTCATAGATCTGTACACCAAACATGGTGAACATTACTGTATATAAATGAAAAATTAAATTTTAAATAAGTATTTTTTGTTGTTTTTTTGAGATGGAGTCTTGCTCTGTCACCCAGGCTGGAGTGCAGTGGCGTGATCTCAGCTCACTGCGAGCTCCGCCTCCCAGGTTCAAGCGATTCTCTGGCTTCAGCCTCCTGAGTAGCTGGGATTACAGGCACGCACCACCACGACTGGCTAATTTTTGTATTTTTAGTAGAGACGGGGTTTCACCATATTGTCCCAGCTGGTCTCGAACTCCTGACCTCATGATCCACCCACCTCATGATCCACCCACCTCGGCCTCCCAAAGTGCTGTGATTACAGGCATGAGCCACCATGCCTGGCCTTAAATAAGTACTTTTTAGAAAGAAAAAGAATAGACTGTGGAGAGCAGAGGCGAAAGAGGGACACTATTCAGGAGGCTACTGTGGTAACCCAGGAAAAGACATGGCCTGGACCAAGGTGGAAACAGTGATTTGGTGAGAAGTGCCCAGGGTCAATAGAATTTTCTGTACCAGGGTTTCTCAACCTCAGCAACATTGACGTTGGATAATTGGATAATTTTTTGTTGTGAGTAGGCGGCACTGTGCATTGTAGAATGTTTAGCAGCATTCCTGACCTCTACCCACTAGAGGCCAGTAGCAACTTCTTGGTTGTGACAAACAAAAATGTCTCCAGACATTGCCAAATGTTGAAGTGGTAGGGAGGAACACTTCCAGTTGAGAACCACTGTTCTAGATGAATGTCCTAAGCTTTGGGCCATAGACTAAATACCACATTAATCATCAGTGTCAGCTCAGTTGGAGCAGGCTTCAGGTAGCCTCCTACCACTTAGTATGTATACACAATAGAAGCCCAACATCTGAAACCATGAGAGTTTCAGGAACTTGGAAGTTCAATGGGCTATAAAGAGTTAAGCTGTTAGGTTCTGCCAAAGTACTATAAGATTTTTCACAATTCCTGTTATCTATGACCTCATATCAAAATTGCACATTCAGTTCCGTTTGCCAGTTTCTCAAGTTTGAAACTCAAAATTAGGACACTTATTATTTATATTCCTACCTATTTATATTTCCAAATTGAGATAAATCTGACCTTCCAGGAAAGCATATGGACTATAGAAAGACAATATGAATGAAAGGGTTGGCAGCTCCAAGACAAATACATAAGGCGGATTATAACTTTCAAAAACATGTTAATATTTTTGCATTTCTTAGCTGGGCCTGGTGACTCACACCTGTAGTGTGAGTAATCCCAGCATTTTGGAAGGCCAAGGCGGGTGGATCACCTGAGGTCAGGAGTTTGACACCAGCCTGGCCAACATGGTAAAACCCCACCTCTACAAAAAATACAAAAATTAGCCGGGCATGGTGGCTCGCACCTGTAGCCCCAGCTACTTGGGAAGCTGAGGCAGGAGAATCGCTTGAACCTGAGAGGCAGAAGTTGTGGTGAGCCGAGATCGTACCACTGCACTCCAGCCTGGGTGACAGAGAGAGACTCCGTCTCAAAATATATATATATATATACATTTGTATTTCTCTTATGAGACCTTCTCCTTGGTCAGTCAGAAGTATCTGTCAGCATCAAAGGATAAATAGAACTGTGATGTCAGAAATTAAAAAGAAAAAGCTAGGCTGGGCGCGGTGGTTCATCACTGTAATCCCAGCACTTTGGGAGGCTGAGGTGGGCGGATCACAAGATTAGGAGTTCCAGACCAGCCTGGTCAATATGGTGAAACCCCGTCTCTACTAAAAATACAAAAATTAGCTGGACATGGTGGCGGGCGCCTGTAGTCCCAGCTACTTGGGAGGCTGAGGGAGGAGAATCTCTTGAACCCAGGAGGCAGAGATTGCAGTGAGCTGAGATCATGCCACTGTACTCCAGCCTGGGTGACAGAGCAAGACTGTCTCAAAAAAAAAAAAAAAAAAAAAAGCGGCTTTTGACTTCTAAAATAAGATGTTTGGATCTCGAGAAACACAGTCATCTTGAAAAAGCCCGACACTACCAAGAAGGAAAGGCTTTATAAACTTTTAAAGTTCAGTTAACATTTCAAAATCGAGACCTTGGCAACAGTAAGAGTGGTATTTAATGTATGCCATACGGCAGGGAAAGTGAGGCTATGACACAAGGAAAGTACCTGCTGGGTGGGAGGGAAGGAAAGTCTTCTGCTTGTGATCTGCTGAGTGTGGGGAGGAGAAAGGGCTAGAGCAGGTGCTGCATCATATCCACCCATTCTGGTTTCTGCCTTGTTCCGTGAAATGGCCGTATAGGTAAAGCAGCTCCCAAAAGCCGAAGGAGCAGAGAAACCAAAGGAGGCAGACAAATCGAGTTTGTTTGTTTTGTGTGATTTATTAGGGAAACTTACAGATAGAAGTGTTGTCTTGGGCAGCCGCAAGACAATTAGATCTCTGCACTACAACACCCCAGACCCAGGGCTTATATCTTGGGAAAAGAGCATATGTGTTCTTGAAGGAATGTATAGGTGGCTATGGGTGTCAGAGCAGAGCCTGTGATATCTGCAACAACGCGGGTTGTTTTGGAGGAAACTTACAATGAATAGGTGTTCCTGTTAGAGAAACCCCTGCTTTTCAGGCCTCTGGTTTAATAAAGCATGAACAGAGGGACTCCATCTTGAGTGAGTAACTAAGCACTCACAAGGCACCTATAAGGTTAATACTTCTGGTCTGAAAATAGTCACATCCCAAGCGACCACCACTTATAAATGCAGAGTATTTATAACCATACATCTCCCACCAAACCTTCCAAATGTCCAGATGTCCTAAGAGTGCAGCCCACTTTATTTAAAGATACCATTAACTAGGAGCCTTAGGTTGAAGGATTAATGGTCATCTGTGACACCAATAGCCCCTACTTTAGTGAGCATATCTGCATGTTTCAAGTTTATTATTGATCCTTGTAGTTTGGTATAAGTATAGAGGCACTAACAAAGGATGGAATGTTCCTTCTGCTGAAGACTCCTACTTTGTAACAGAGTAGTTTCCAAAAAACTTGCTTATTTCACTGTTCTCTCTGACTCACCTCAAAATCTTTCCTACACGAGATCCAAGAACTCGCTCTTGGGGTCTGGATTTTCCAGCAATGTTTCTACATAAAGAGTAATACATCAACCAGACCCATTTGGAAGGCATTCCCGACTCAGGGTTAGTCAGAAGTTACATGGCAGATTAGCATTTAAAATAAAGTCACTTGGCTGGGCGTGGTAATCACCTCTGTAATCCCAGCACTTTGAGAGGCAGTGGCAGGAGAATCACTTGAGCCCAGAAGGTTGAGGCTGCAGTGAGCCATGATCACGCCACTGTATCCAGCCTGGGTGAAAGAGTGAGACCTGGCCAGGCGCGGTGGCTCACGCCTGTAATCCCAGCACTTTGGGAGGCCGAGGCGGGCGGATCACGAGGTCAGGAGATCGAGACCATCCTGGCTAACACGGTGAAACCCCGTCTCTACTAAAAATGCAAAAAATTAGCCGGGCGAGGCGGCGGGCGCCTGTAGTCCCAGCTACTGGGGAGGCTGAGGCAGGAGAATGGCGTGAACCCAGGAGGCGGAGCTTGCAGTGAGCCGAGATCGCGCCATTGCACTCCAGCCTGGGCGACTAAGCGAGACTCTGTCTCAAAAAAAAAAAAAAAAAAAAAAGAAAGAGTGAGACCTTGTCTCAAAAATTAAAATAAAATAAAGACAGTTTTGTCCCCACATCCCTCCAAGCTAGAATCTCAGGGAAGCAGGTGGTTGTAGTGGAAGCATCCAAATAGGTGGGGTATTGGGGCCAGGTGCAGTGGCTCACACCTGTAATCCCAGCACTTTGGGAGGCCAAGGCAGGCAGATCACTTGAGGTCAGGAGTTTGAGACTAGCCTGGCCAACGTGGTGAAACCCCGTTTCTACTAAAAATACAAAAATTAGCCGGGCATGATGGTGGGTGCCTGTAGTCCCAGCTACTTGGGAGGCTGAGGCAGGAGAATCACTTGAACCCAGGAGGTGGAGGTTGCAGTGAGCCAAGATTGCCCCACTGCACACCAGCCTGGGTGACAGAACGAGCCTCCATCTCCAAAAAAAGAAAAAAAGAAAAAAAGAAATAGGTAGGGTACTGGAGAAACTGAAGAGATTGGAGCTGGTAGTCCACTTTCCCTCTAGGAAAGG
Source organism: Macaca thibetana thibetana (assembly GCF_024542745.1). Classification (NCBI taxonomy): domain Eukaryota; kingdom Metazoa; phylum Chordata; class Mammalia; order Primates; family Cercopithecidae; genus Macaca; species Macaca thibetana. The sequence goes on along the minus strand of NC_065584.1, from coordinate 53,236,291 downwards.
AGGAAAGGCCTTGCATTTGGCTTCGCACCACCTTCACCATGGTGCTAGAGCAATGGCCTTCAGTAGAAGAGGTAGCCTGATTGGGCATCCTGAGATCACTGCTTCTCAGTAGCCTGCATGTGACGTATGCGAGAATCTACATGTTTACATACTGCCCCTGTAAGTAACACTGGAGATGGTGAGCAGTCTGGTGAACTAGTAGAGCTAAGGAGCCATAGCTTATGAGGGTTTTACAACCAGAGGTAAATGGCTGGAACCCTGGATCTCTGCATCGAGGGCTGGCCTGGTACCATAAAAAGCCAGATGAAACCCGCTTCACCTTAGTGAGAACCTACAGGTGTCATGCAGAGCTGAGGTCTCATTTTCCTGACCTCCACCATCAGGTCATATGAACACCTTGTACAATCAGATATTGTCTTGGGAAGAATCATAAGAGAGAGAAGAGACTAAACATTTTCCTAAAGGAGACCAGCTTCCTAAAAGGCACAATTAAACTTGAAGAGTCTAAGATAGTTTTTTTTTTTTTTTTTTTTTTTGAGCCGGAATCTCACTCTATTGGCCAGGCTGGAGAGCAGTTACATAATTTCAGCCCACTGCAATCTCCACCTCCCAGGTTCAAGCAATTCTCCTGCCTCAGCCTCCCAAATAGCTAGGATTACAGGCGCCCGCCATCACGCTGGGCTAATTTTTGTATTTTTAGTAGAGACAGGGTTTTGCCATGTTGGCCAGGCTGGTCTCGAACTCCTGACCTCAGTTCTCTGCCCGCCTTGGCCTCCCAAAGTGCTGGGATTACAGATGTGAGCCACCATGCTAGGCGTAAGATACTTTTTATTGATAAATTTAAGCTCACATTGTCTTCTCTTTTTACCACATCTAATAGTAGGGTGGGGCTTCTTTCTTTTACTTCTTTTTTGAGACAGGGTCTTGCTTTGCTTTTTTTTTTTTCTTCTTTTTGAGACAGCATCTTGCTCTGTCACTCAGGCTGGAGTGTAGCAGCACAATCATGGCTCACTGCAGCCTCAACCTCCCTTGCTCAAGCAATCCTCCTGCCTCACCCAGTTAACTTTTTAATTTTTTTTTTTTTTTTTTGAGACGGAGTCTCGCTCTGTCGCCCGGGCTGGAGTGCAGTGGCCGGATCTCAGCTCACTGCAAGCTCCGCCTCCCGGGTTTACGCCATTCTCCTGCCTCAGCCTCCCAAGTAACTGGGACTACAGGCTTTTTAATTTTTTGTAGAGACAGGGTCCCACTATGTTGCTCACGCTGATCTCAATTCCTGGGCTCAAGCCATCTCCCTGCCTTGATCTCCCAAAGTGCTGGCATTACAGGCATGAGCCACCATGCTGGGTCTAGAGTGGGGTTTCAAGCTAAATTAGATCAGTTATAGATAACAAAGAACAGCCATTCTTCCTGTTCATCTGAGTCAAACTTTAAAAAAAAAAACACAAAAAAACAACCTAATATAGATACTTTGTGCTTCCAAGTAATCTCATGGAGAAAAGCTTATTTCATTTATTAATTCGGTAATGTGACTACCCAACATATGCTAGGTACCGGTGGCACAAACATCAATTAGGTGTCATTCCTGTGCTCATAGAGCTGGGTACCTAGCAGGCTAAATACACTAATGAGCAGATGCTCACCCAGAAATAAGAGGGCTCCCATACAGTTATATACTGGGTCCTTTGGGAGAGGCATCTCCCCAAGGGTTTGGAAGCATCCAGGAAGGCTTGCTGGAGAAGGGAGCTTCAGAACTGAGTCCTTAAAGGTAACTAAAAGGTAGCCAGGAGAAGGAAGGGGAGGAAAGAAGAAGGGCTTTCCAGACATGGGAAGAAATATGCATGGCCAATTCTGGGATCCACAAATGGCTTAATTCACTAAGTTAAAGATTGGTGTCCTCTTCCCATCCCCACCCCCCAAATTTTAACTTCTCTGAAGTCAGGATGCACCTAAAAATCCATCTTAAAATGTTTAATCTTGGTGATAAAGTAAAGATGCAGCTTAAAATATCCTAGTGTGAATGAAGTTTATTTAAGTTTGGGGGCCCCTCATTTGCCTGGGGCCTTTCCAAGGCCTTATGCTTAATTTTGTAATTGTAATTTTATGTTCACCTTCTTGGAATGGGTCCCCCAAATGGTATGAGTTTCAGGCCTTGAAAATCTACATCTGCAATATCTCTAGTGTTTTAGAAGACTGGTAATTCAGTTGGGCTAAAGTTAGTGTTTGTAATAAGGAGGAGAGGATGCAGGAAGGGGAACAAGGATGAATGGTGAGAGACTGGAGATTTAGAATCCAGTTTTAGTGAAAGATAGACATCCATTGGGACATCTTGGGAAAGAAGCCAGAAACCTCAACTCCTGCCTCTATCCCATATGCCATGTCCAATCAAGCATGAAATCTTATATACTTCTATGACAGAGACTCCTATTTCCCTTTTAAATTTTTTCCTCCATCTATCAGTAATAGGACTCTCTAGTGTAGCCACGCACATGACCATCTTGAACAAAGACTGTGTTTTCCAGCCTCGCTTGCAGTTAAATGCGGGCAAGATGTGGAGTTCGGATATACGGTGTGTCCCTAGAGTATCATCCTTAAATGGAAATGGTGTCTTATTTTCCCTCCCCTTCCACCTCCCTGCTAACAGGAATATGAACCTGATGGCTGGAGCTGGAGCAGCCATCTTGGATCATGAGGTGATCTTAGGAATGGGAGCTGCGCTTAGTAGAGCAAAATAGAAGCCTGGGTCCCTTGCACTGTGGAGCACTATACTGGCCCTGTATTGCCTACTTGTGGACTTTCACTTGAGAGAGAAACACACTTTTATCTTCATTAAGATACTATTATTGTTTTCTGTAACTCACAAATGAAACCATTTCTAATTAATAATTCACTTTGCTGCAAGTCCTGATGACTTTGCCAATCAGAGTTAGTAATATTTCTTGCCTGACCTTTTGAAAGAATCTATTAATTGATGTCCCTATATTCACTCATATCTGCCTCAGCCTCTTTCCAATTAGTTTTTTATACAATAGCCAAAGTGATTGCTACAAAATGCAAATAAATTGCCACACATGAACCCTTCAATCTTGTCACTGGATTCTCATTGTTCTTAGTATAAATTTATGTAGTCAAAATGGCATGACTCCTGTATGGTCTGGGCCCTACCTATCTCTCCATCTTCATCACATACCCTGTTCCTTCTCACTCACTATGCTTTAGCCATACTAGTCTTTCAGTTTCTCACCTCAGGACCTTTGCATGTGCTGCAGCTTTTGCCCTAAATGCTCTTCCTCCCCTCCTGTTCCTTTGCCTCTCTCCATCAGACCTCATCTCAACTATCTGTTCTTCAGGGAAGGTTTCCTTGTTCTACATTACATCCTCCTCATTCTCCCCATTATATGCTCTCAGAGCTCCATATTTCTCTCTCTCTCTCTCTGAGACAGAGTCTCACTCTGTCGCCCAGGCTGGAGTGCAGTGGTGCAGCGAGTCTCAGCTCACTCCAACCTCCACCTCCCAGGTTCAAGCAGTTCTCGAGCCTCAGCCACCCAAGTAGTTGTAACTACAGGTGTGCACCACCACACCCAGCTAATTTTTGTATTTTTAGTAGAGACAGGGTTTTGCCATGTTCCCCAGGCTGGTCTCGAACTCCGGCTTCAAGTGATCAGCCTGCCTCAGTGTCGCAAAGTGCTGGGATTACTGGCGTGAGCCATCATGCCTGGCTGCCTATGTTTCTCTTTTAAAAAACACTTGTCATAATTCTGTCTTTATATTTTGTTCACGATTCTTTGCTTAACATTTATCTCTTCCCTCAGATACTAAGCTCCATAAAAACAGGGATATGTCATTTTCTGATTATTATTGTATCCCTAATTGTATTCTAGAGTGTCTGGCACATATCTGACACTCAAACATTTTCTGAGTAAATGAGGGAAAATTAGAAGTTGAGTCATGAAGAAGCAAGTATACCAAACAAGGACCTTGGGAACTTTGTCCTCAAGGAAATAAAACATGACAGTCAGGGGTTTTGGGAATGGAGTAAAGTACATGCTGTGGAAAAATCATTTTTGTGTATCACTGTGAAGAATACATTGGAAAATCTATGCTGGAACTAGAGAGACAAATTTCAGTGGCCATAGCAGATAGCCCAGTGGGAAATGATAAAGACTCTAGTTAAGTTTGTATTAGGTCTTGTTCTTTTTGAGAATTATTCAAAGTAAATCAGTTTGGGTCTCAGTTTTCTCCACAGAGGGTTTGGGATTTGGCTTTCATGTATTGGTTAGTGAATTATCCCTACTCATCATCCCAATATGTTGCTATATTTCCTGTTCTTGTCTTTGTAGATTTATGTTTTTAATCTCTTTACTGTAGTTTTAGTGGACTTGAGGAGGAAGAAAAATTAAATGTATGTGTTTAATGCCACTTTAACTTGGAAATTCCTACATTTTCATTTCATTATAAAAACTTTGGGTATTTTTCTTCATTGTTATCATAAAACTACCTTTCAGATTGGCCAATATTTTTGTTACGTGATAATATCAAATGATGGCAAAACTGTGGATGAAAGAGTGGAATACAAATTGGTACATTTCTGGAGAGCAGTATCTCTACAAAGTCTTTAAAACACACATTTTTTTTTTTTTTTTAACCATAGTTCTGTGTCCAGAATTGGTTCTTTCCGGTGGGTTCTTGGTCTCAATGACTTCAAGAATGAAGCCGCGGACCCTTGTGGTGTTACAGTTCTAAAAGATGGTGTGTCTGGCGTTTGTTCCTTCAGATGTTCAGATGCATCCAGAGTTTCTTCATTCTGATGGGGGTTCATGGTCTTGCTGACTTCAGGAGTGAAGCCACAGACCTTCGCAGTTAGTGTTACAGCTCTTAAAGGTGGCGTGTCTGGAGTTGTTTGTTCCTCCCGGTGGGTTCATGGTCTCACTGACTTCAGGAATGAATCTGCAGACCCTCACTGTGAATGTTACAGCTCATAAAGGTAGTACAGACACAAAAAGTGAGCAGCTGCAAGATTTACTGTGAAGAGCAAAAGAACAAAGCCTCCACAGTGTGGAAGGGGACAAGAGCAGGTTGTCGCTGCTGGCTTGGGTGGTCAGCTTTTATTCCCTTATTTGGCCCCGCCCACATCCTGCCGATTGGTCCATTTTACAGAGTGCCGATTGGTATGTTTACAAACCTTTAGCTAGACACAGAGTGCTGATTGGTACGTTTACAATCCTCTAGCTAGACAGCAAAGTTCTCCAAGTCCCCACCCGACCCAGAAGTCCAGCCTGCTTCACCTCTCAATCCCCCCTCTAAACAGGACAACCCAACTGCTGTTAGGAATTGGGCAATGACTGCTCTAGCTACATCCTGCTGGATGGGGTGAAAAAGGGCCACTGCTGTTATAGTGTCCTCCAGAGGGGAACTCTTTAGGCCAGTGAAAGGGCCAGCGGGTGGGTCCAGGGGTCCTCGGTAGAAGTTGTTAGTTGAGCTCATTTGGGGTTCCATTTGTAAGACCATCTGTAGCTTGATGGCCTCGATTCTAGAATAAACAAATTTGACAAGGAGGTTAAAAATACAGGGCCCAAAGGTGAGTAATAGCAAAATGGCTGTTACGGGACTTAGAAAGGGGAGAAGCCATGTTGCCCAACTCCAGAGGTTTGTATAAGAGTTTGAAAGGCGTTGTCTGATTTCAGAAGGCTTTTCCTGTAAATGCTGGGCGGCATCTCGTACTATCCCTGACTGGTTAGTGTAAAAGCAACCTTCTTCCCCTAAGAAGGTGCAAAATCCTCCTTTTTCAGCAGTGAGGAGGTCTAGGCCTAGGTGGTTTTGGAGAGTCACTCCTTCCAAAGAGTCTATGTTACTATCCTTACTGGATACATTTTGTTATTTCTTGCAAACTGAGAAACCCTTTGAGAGTGTGTGGTAGTGTGATAATATATGTTACACTGTTAACTTTTAGCAAACTTTACTTTAGTTGAAAACCTTGTAAGTTTGGGATTTTAATTTTTCTTTGCTATTAATAAAACTTCATTCAGTACATATTAACTTAGAATTGGTATAGATGGCTCCTTCCTGATTCTGTAAGTACTTTAAGATTTGGCTGAGTGCAAACAACTCCCACATTTGAGCAGACCAATTATTAGGCAATTTTCCTAACTGCTTCTACAAGTGTTCCCTTATCACTTACTAAATATCCATTGTGTCTTGTTTTTTTTTCTCCTTAATCGCCTAGGAGGAAGCATCTATCGTCCTGTCCTGAAGGGAGTTCCTCCTAGAAGTGGTCAAACCTTTATATGGTAATTAAGATTTAGATCCCCTGTTAGGAAACATGCTGGGTTAAGGATTTTTGGTAAGAAGGCTATGGGTTGTCAGTGGCCTCAGTGCTTCTGGGCTATGCCCTTGTTCACACTGACAAGGGGGTATTGGAGTGTTATAGGGTCATGTAGAAGATCTTCAATTATCAATTATAGGTTTTAAATTTACCCTGGCTTTTAAGGGAATAGGGTATACTTTTTTCTTTACTACTTCCATCTCTTTCTCTGACTTCTTTGCCTCCCTCTTTCTGACTCCCTCTTTGTCTCTGTCTCTTTCCTTTCTGCTGGTCTTTCCCTGCCTCTGCTAGCTGCTTATGCTGCTGTTCTCCCCTCTCCTTCCCCTTTCTGATGGCTTTGGCAGTGTAAGACTGCCACCTCTTTGGGTTTTTGCACCGAGTGCAATAACTCCGTGATTTCCTTGTGGTATTTAGTGGGGGTTCCCCCAGAGGTTAGGAACTCCCTTTCTTTCCATACTGCAGCATGGGCACGTAGGACAAGATAAGCATACTTGCTATCTGTACACACATTTATTCTTTTTCCTTTTCCCAGTTCTAAGGCTTGGGTAAGCACCACTAATTCTGGTAACTGGGCACTTGGCCCTGGGGAAAGAAGCTTACTTTGAAGTACGGTTACATCACTAACTACGGCATAACCTGCCCTTTATATCCCATTCTCCACAAATCAACTTCCATCGGTAGATAGGTTAAGGTCAGGATTAGCTAAGGGGACTTCTAAGAGATCATCTCAAGTGGCATAAGTCTGCTATAATTTGTTGGCAGACATGCTTGATTGGTTCCCCATCCTCTGGGAGAAAAGTGGCAGGGTTGAGGGCCATGCACATGCGTATTTGAAGCACCAGTCCCCTAAACTTCCTTTGGCACCTAGTATGCCATTTACATCATGAGTAGTCCAGAGATCGAGATCATTTCCTTGTACTATTTTGATCGCCTCTGACAGTAAGACGGACACTGTCGCAACTACCCTTAAACAGTGAGGCCAGCCTTTTGCTACCACATCAGTTTCCTTGCTTATGTATGCCACTGGTTGTGGGGTTGTCCTGCGAGTCTGAGTAAGGACTCCAAGAGCTATCCCTGCTCTCTGTGACATACAAAGAAAAGTTTCATCCTATGGGAAGGCTTAAGGCCAGAGCTTGAGTTTGTTCCCTCCAGTGCCCAGACTTCACGGTTGATTCCCTCTTCCAGTAGGGGACAACAAATGGGTAACTTGTTCCCCATATTCATGTAGATAATAGCTCAAGCTTTGGCTAATATGTCCCTCCCTAATAAGGGTGTGGGACTTTCAGGCATAACAAGAAAGGCATGTGGAAAGAGCAAAGTCTCCCAATTACAACTGAGGTGGTGGGAGAAATACCTGGTTACAGGCTGTCCCAGGATTCCTCAGATGGTAATAGACCTTGAGGACAGTCGTCCGGGACAGGAGATTAACACTGAGAGGGCCGCGCCAGTGTCCAGGAGGAAGTCAATTTCCTGGCCTTCAATGGTTAAACGTACTCGGGGCTCAGTGAGGGTGATGACATGAGCTGGCGCTTGCCCCGGGCACCCTCAGTCCTGTTGTTGGATCATCTGGTTGGGGGTTTCTGACCCAGAGAACCATTGCACTGTAGGGCAGTGCACCTTCCAGTGATTGCCTCGGCATAGCAGACATGGACAAGGGGGCAGCTTGTATCTTGTCTTTTTAAAAGTGTCCTTGCAAACCACACTGATAACAAGCCCGACCCGGTGATTGGACTGCTCCATTTTCTGTCCTCTCTGAACCACCAAGGTTTGTTCGTCTGAGCGCCATGACTAAGGCTGCGGCCTTTTACTGATCTTGCCTTTCCTTTTGGGCCTGTTCCTCTTGGTCCCTATTATAGAACACCGAGGTTGCTAGGTTTAATAATGCCTCCAGATTTTGTTCAGGGCCCAGGGCTTGCTTTTGGAGCTTTCTCCTGATATCTGCGGCTGCTTGGGTAATAAACTTATCTTTTAGGATCAATTGACCCTCTAGTGAGTTGGGTGACAGGGGAGTATGTTTTCTTAAGGCCTCCCATAGCTGCTCAAGGAAGGCAGAAGGATTTTCTTCCTTTCCCTGAGTTATGACAGATATCATTGAATAATTCATGGGCTTTTTCCTAATTCTCCTTAGTCCTTCTAGAACACAGGTTAACAGACGTTTACGACTCCAGTCCCCATGATCTGAGTTGAGGTCCCAGTGGGTATCCATACTGGGGACGGCTTGCTGACTGGTAGGGAATTTATCCCTTTCTTCAGCTGTCATTCTGTCATTTACTTAAGACACCAGGTATCTCCAAACTCTCGGGCTGCAGCTAAAACCACATTCTTTTCATTAAAGGCCAGGGTTTGACTTAACAATAGCATGACATCTCTCCAAGTGAGATCGAAGGTTTGCCCTAGACCCTGCAGGACATCTATGTACCTATCAGGATCATCTGAAAACTTCCCCAGGTCTGCCTTGATCTGCTTTAAATCAGAGAGGGAGAAAGGGACACGTACCGGGTTGGGCCAAATTCCCCTGCCCCTACAGCTTGAAGGGGACATAACCGATAGCGGGGGGGTTTTTGTGGTCCTTTGGAGATTTTTTTGCTTATTTCCTTGTGGGTGGGGGAGACTAGAGGAGGCTTATCATTAACAGGAATGAGAGCTATAGAGATGCTAGGATATGGGGGTAAGCTGAGAGGTCCTCCTGTGGGATGTAAATTGCAAGCTTTGCATAGCTGTGTTCTCCTTCAATGAAAAGAAAGTTTGGACATAAGGTATTTCACTCCATTTGCCTTCCTTCTTACAGAAAAGGTCAAGCTGCAGGATAGTATTGTAATTTATACTTCCCTCATATGGCCATTTTTCCCCATCAGAGAAAGAATATTGGGGCCAAGCCGTAGTGCAGAAAAAAAAACGAGCCGCCTTTTTTTTTCGGGGTTTTTGGGTCATATTGGTCCCAGTGGCTTAGGATGCATTTCAAGGGTGCACCTGTTGATGCCTGAGTGTTTCCCATCTGAAAGACAAAACCGCCTGTGGTTTTGCTTTGTTTATTTCTTCCCCTGCCCAAGAACCCTAGACCACAAGGAGGACCAAGAAAAACCGCATTTAGTGGCCCTTACCAACGCATTCTCGAAAACCTGTTAGAGTCCTAAGCATTCTCCTGTTAGTATTGGGACTTTACCCCTGTCCTATAAAGATGTTATGCCCCAAAAATGAAGTGGAGGGCCATACCCTGAGGGAGGGAAGGAATCTCTGATGTTGGAAGAGTGATGCCTTTTGTCCTCACTTATATGAATACGAAGTATACAATTTTTGAGGCTCCCCATATCCTAGCTTTAGGAATAGCTTTTGTTAGGCCTGCTTGTCTGAGGAGGGATCCTAAAATTCCAGATAGTCCCACCTACAATGGGGCTTTGGGCAAAAATTATGTCTTTCTGATTGGCAAGCCTGGGTGCCTAAAGAAGGTAACAGAGTCCTGAAGTTTATACTAGAAATCATTCTTATAGGAGAAACTAGAAAATCACCAGAGACAGGGAATGGTTTTTAGAAGCAGGACTAGCCTTGGAGAAGAGGCAATGCGAAGTTTGTCTGACAGGCATTAGGACCCACGAGGCAAGGGTCAGGATAGATACGATAGATGGGCCAGTCTGGATTGGGCAACATGACTTTCAGAGTTCTGCTCATGGTCACAGGGGTAGTTAGAGAGCCCTTTCCCATAATGCCTGATACCCATGTCTTTAGTACCACGGCCACGCTAGTCGCTTTTAACTGGCCGACAGGTGCCCGGTATTTAGCCCCCGAATTCTAAGGAAAAATAGGACAGAACAGCAAGCGAAAGCGGTCCGATGGTGCTCACGACTTAGTGATGGTCGATAGTCCTTTTGTGGTCGCCAAAATGTGTCCAGAATTGGTTCCCTCCAGTGGGTTCTTGGTCTCACTGAATTCAAGAATGAAGCCGCAGACCCTTGCAGTATTACAGCTCTTAAAGATGGTGTGTCCGGCGTTTGTTCCTTCAGATGTTCAGATGTGTCCAGAGTTTCTTCCTTCCGGTGGGTTCGTGGTCTCGCTGACTTCAGGAATGAAGTGGCAGATCTTCGCAGTAAGTGTTACAGCTCTTAAAGGTGGCACATCCAGAGTTGTTTTTTCCTCCTGGTGGGTTCATGGTCTTATTAACTGAAGCCGCAGACCCTTGCTGTGAGTGTTACAGCTCATAAAGGTAATGCAGACCCAAAGACTGAGGAGCAGCAAGATTCATTGTGAAGAATGAAAGAACACAGCTCCCACAGCACAGAAGAGAACCTAAACCGGTTGCCACTGCTGGCGCCTGTGGCTAGCTTTTAGTCCCTTATTTGGCCCCGCCCACATCCTGCTGATTGGTCCATTTTAAAGAGCACTGATTGGTCCATTTTACAGAGTGCTGATTGGTGCATTTTTACAGAGTGCTGATTGGTGCATTTACAAACCTTTAGCTAGACAAAGAGTGCTGATTGGTGCATTTAAATTCTCTAGCTAGACAGAAAACTTCTCCAAGTCCCCACCTGACTTAGAGGCCCCCCCTGCTTCACCTCTCAGTTCCACCTCTAGTAATTTATCTTAAGGAAATACTTTAGCTGTAACGATGTTCACTGCAGTGTTACTTATAGCAATGAAAAAATTGTCTAACAATTGAAGGCTGATTAAACTATACACTTTCACAAATCCAATATGTAGTAATTAAAAATTGTATTGTAGAAGCAAAATTCTCAAACAGTGCTGCTCCAGAGAATATGTGGTCATTTGCCAAGGAATATGTGAGGCCATAGGACAAACTTAGTTCATCTTTCTCAAGCACGAATTTTATTGGTGATTTGGGAGTGTGACAGAGGCTACTAGTTACCTGTCCCAATGTCCATTCTCTTTCTTCCTCAGTAACAAAACTCTTTATTTGTAGCAGGGTGTGTTGCTGCTCACGAATAATAAGACTACATATCCCCATTCTCCAATGTAGCTAGATGTGGCTTTAGGATTAAATGCAAACCAATGAGGTGTCAATGAAGTGTTATGAAAGACTTTCAGGGAGGCCACCTTGATGGAGCTTACTCACAGGGCTGAAACAAGGGAGTGACCTTTTAGCTACTTTCTGTACTTTTTAAAAAGCTTCTGTGCGGTTAAAAAAGTTTTTTAAAAATTATTCTTAAAGTGGAAACAAATATAGGTTCAAATGTTTGGCTAATTCTAATTTGAGGAGTACAAGAAAAGGAGAAAAAGAGGGGGATATGGGAGGAAGCGGATGCTTTATTTCTAAGAGAATTTTGGATAAGCAATGCTGATTTTCCTCTAAGATTAAGTCCAATCTGAAAAGGCTGACAAGTCTCGTATAAATTGCTTGTGGTAGAGACTCCTTCTTTTGTGTTTTCACTGTACCTATGGTTATTTCATTTTGTGCAACCCAAGATGCCCTCCCTTCTCCTTCTCCTCCTCTTCCTCCTCCACTTCCTCCCAAATTTGCCTACTATATAATAGGCAGGGTTTCAGGATTTAGAAACGGCGCAGGTAGATTTCAGACTGCGCCTCTCTCTGACATCAGAAAACCTACATTGCCTAAGGCTGGGACAGAGTTTGCCCCAAAGTCTACTTAGAATTTGCCGGCGGAACAGCAATGACCACTGGGCCCTAGGATGCCCGCTGGGTACCAATCGTGGGAGTCAGGAGCGGTGCGAGTCGGGACCCCCACCCCCGGTCTGCGTAGCCAATAGCTCGGGACAGGAGCGGGAGGGGCGTGGCGTGTCATGCAGGCGGTGCCGTGATTGGCACGCCGGCTCCCGCTGCCGGCGAGGGTGCCCTAAAGTCTAGCTTGCGACAACCCCAGGCGAGTGCGGACCTACAAAGTTTGTCCGCTTCGGCGCACCGTAGTGGCTTTTACCCTGGCCGGGCGGGCTGGGCTCAGCCGGGCTGGGCTGGGCTGGCCTGGGCTACGCGGCTTGAGCCTGGCTCTGTCCAGAGCGAGACCCTGATGGCTGCGGTGTTTCTGGTAACGCTTTATGAATACTCGCCGCTTTTCTACATCGCGGTGGTCTTTACCTGCTTCGTCGTGACCACCGGTCTGGTATTGGGATGGTAAGTGTCCCAGGGGTGAGAGACGAAGGGGCGAACACCCCGGGAGTGGGGTCGCGACAACCTGCAGGGGGCACAGGAGCCGGAGGCCACGGGCCGGAGGACGTCGGGGATTCGGTGTCCCCGGGTGCCTAGGACTCCGACTTTCTCTGGAAGGAAAACAAAGTGGACTCTGCACCTGCGTCACTGCCCTGCATCACCGTGTGGTCCGCGTCGCTGGGGCATCTTGGGGTGGTACCGCATTGGGGTGTTTTACTCAGCTTTGTTTCTAGGCGATAAAGCAGCCAGGAAGGGCTGGGGCCTGGTGTTGAGAGAAAGTGCTTCTCTAGTAGGCTTCTGTCCTGGATTCGGGCCTACTGTGTGTCCAGGATGAGTCAGTCACCTGTGCTACAGTGCACAGACTGGATAGTAAGCGAGGTTAATAGTTGTGATTCTGACCTGAATGGAGCCCTTAGTCTCAGATCCTTCAGAGTAACTTGTAACTGAACTGTTACCGTTTGAGAATTTAATGGTTTCTATATACATTCCACACCTTTTGAAGTAATATTTTGTCGATAGAATTGTAAAATCATAATTTTAGAGCTGGAAGAGACCTTAGAAATAAGTTACACCGAAGGTGGACAGTTGCCTTTTGGAGACAAGGAGAATGGTCTGTTAGATAACCGCTGAGCGATTCTTCTAGCCTAGAGGTTCAATTTCTGTCTTGAGGAGATGCTATTGTATCATGTTTAGACAAGCCTTGTAAATAACAGCGAGTCGAAACCGTGTAACTAGCCCACAACAGTTTTCCTAGGCCGCAGCCTCCAAAGTCCCTTTGAGAAGATAATAGTTAGTAATCCCAGCACTTTGGGAGGCCGAGACGGGCGGATCACGAGGTCAGGAGATCGAGACCATCCTGGCTAACACGGTGAAACCCCGTCTCTACTAAAAATAAAAAAATGAGCCGGGCAAGGTGGCGGGCGCCTGTACTCCCAGCTACTCGGGAGGCTGAGGCAGGAGAATGGCGTAAACCCGGAAGGCGGAGCTTGCAGTGAGCCGAGATCACGCCACTGCACTCCAGCTTGGGCTACAGAGCGATACTCCATCTCAAAAAAAAAAAAAAAATTAGTTACAAAAAGATCAAACAGCAGTTCTAAGTGGATAACAGCCATGGTCTGAGGTCAGAGAGGACTCCGTTGAAGAGAGACATGAGCTGGATTTTAGAGAATGATCATCTTGAAAAATAAATGGAGTCAAATGTGTATAGTAGGGAATAAAAGGCATTTCAGAGAAGACAGCATCAACAGAGGGGCAGAGAACATGTTAGTGAATAAAGAAGGCTATGTAAAACGAGTTTTAAAATAGCCTTTGATCACATATACGTGATTGCCTTAAAGAACACGGGCCCGTGTCAGTTTCTGAAAATATATGCCATCTTTAGGAAGTGATCAAAGTTTTAACAGGTCCACACTGCTCCTCACCCTACCAGCAATACAGCATAGAATTCCTTGCCTTGTGTGTGGGTGAGGATGGGAAATACCAGTTCCTTACATGTGGCGGTAAGATTGGAAAACAAAGACCAGTCTTAACACAGTTGGTTATCTTGATCCATCAGATTTCATTGCTAATGTTCATTACACAAAAGTTTGTAATTGGAATTAGGAAGGTGTTGCCCATGTGGAAAAAGCAGTCTTAACACAAGATTTTTAAATGACTATAATGTTAGTGTTACTCTCTTAATGAAGCATAATTTTCCTCCACTAAGGAAAATAGTAACTAGTTGATAATTGCCTTATGTGCTTTAAATTTTATTTTAAATAGGCCAACTAGTTAGATATCTTAGCTATCAGTCTTTAGTATTGGGAAGAGGATAGTCAGGAGCCTCATGTTTGTAGTGGTTAACAGACAGATTTTGGAGTCAGACAGACATAGGTTTAAATCCTGGCTCAGCCAGCTTTAAGACTTGGTTTGAACATTTAATAATTGCCAAATCACCCCATGTAGATAAGACTTTTACAAGAGTGGAAGCCCATGTAATCATAGATCGTTTGGAAGTCTGAGCTAAGCACTGCTAAGGCCACAAGACCATGTAAATACCAGTCACTTCCATCCTCATTTAGGCCTAACCAGTCATCTTGTGCCTAACATAACCCTTTTCTCCATCTGAGTTAGCTTTGCCCATGTAGATAAACTTTTTACTGTGGTTTTTTTTTTTTTTGTGAACTTAAGCCAAGGCCACATATTTATTGACTAGAAATGATGAAAACTTGGACACCATCTAAATCTCTTAAAAACGTCTTTCTAATAGTACCCCATCAGAAGGGTAAACTAGTTAATATGCATGTTTTTCACCCTTGTCATTGTTTTATTTTGTTTTAACCTCCCATAATACCATTCCTACTGTTCATGTGTTTTCTGTCATCTTTTTTTCCTTAGTACTGCTCTTGAGTTTTTCACTGTTTGCTTCCTTCCACTGTTTGCCATGTCCACCTGTACTGTGTGGGAGTGGAGAAAGAACAGGAGCATATGATTATTGAAATCCCAATAGCAATAGCAAAGAAGCATGCAACTAGAAATACAGTATTTTTCTTTCACCGTGTAGTGGTTTCTGTGATCTCTGATAGCTTCTGCCAGGCACTGAGCACAAAGAAGCCCAAAAGTCCATTTACATCCTTTTACAGTTTCAAATAATCAGGGACCATGACTCCAGTAGCTACTCCTGGCATGCTCTTGACTACAGTTTATTAAGCTGTTGACCTCAACTTCATACCACCCTCTGCTTTGTGAATCTAGGGCAGAACTCTAAACTACATTTCTTCTTTGCAAGCTGACTGCCTATGGGGCTTTGCCAACAAGGGAAGGGGGCTGGAAGGCTGGAAGAGGATGAAGGGACTTGCTGCTTCCTGTTGATTCCTTTTCTTGTCTGTCACTTGCCACAATAGTGCCTCACTCTGGCATTAATACTTGGTCCCACTTGTTCCAGTTTATGCTTTCCTACTCTGCTAGAATCAGCCTTATGCACTCCCTTAAAGATACCAGTATCCTTTCCTCAGATCCGAGTCCTGAGCTCCACAGAGTCTCTCCTCCACATTTCTAAACTATAGTAAATTCTCTTTATTCTCTTTTCTCTGTTCCCTTGTCCTAGGAGTGATAGCTGCTTCCTGCTGTTACTACTTCTTATTACATAAGTAGTAACTCAGCGTCCTGTTTTTGCCTTTTCAGTTCTTCAACATATGGTTAACATTTTTCATATGAAAATTTCTCTTGATGTTGATGCTGGCAACTTTAAAAATCAAATCAAATCTCCCTGTTAAAATAATGGATGCATTTTCAGATTCTTGCCTGGACCCTGACTGATAAAGAAATTATCACTAAGAATGGGATCCTGGTGAGAAAGCTTTCAAAGATAGAATTTGGGGGTTGGTTTGGTAATTTCTTTAGCTCTTTGCCAATGGGAAATAATCTAAGTAACCCACAACATGTAGTGGCATCACAATCAAATTAATACATTTGGTTGACTGTGACAAAATTATTTCTGAAGCTGTGTGCTGGAGGACCAAGTGGCTAAAGTGCTTGACTGTTATGGCAGTAATGATGACTACAGGGACTGAGGAAGAAGTGAGATGGGTGCCTCTGTGTTCACTGGAGCACTAACAGAAAGAAAATGTCAAACTCAGATCTTCAAAACATTAGATCGGTCAAATCTTAGAGAATCATAAAGTTTCTGTGGTTCTAAAGCACTTTATTTTGTGTAGCCACAGAAAGACTTGCTAAAAATTGAACACAGTTTTATTTTATTTTTGAGACAGTCTTGCTCTGTCATCTGAGCTGGAGTGCAGTGGCATGATCTTGGCTCACTGCCTATAATCCCAGCACTTTGGGAGGCTGAGGCGGGAGGACTGCTTGAGCCCAGAAGTTCGAGACCAGCCTGGGAAATATGGCAAAACTCGGTCTCTACAAAAAATACAAAAATTAGCTAGGCATGGTGACAGGTGCCTGAACACAGTTTTAACTGCACTAGTAATAAAATTACCTGATCTTTGTCAGTGTCTCATTTAGAATATTGATTGGAAAGAAGTAGAACCCTGAGACTTGGAATGGGGACATCTAGGTAGATGTGGACAGAGCTGAGAATCTTGAAAAAAACTCCAGTCACTCTGAGCCTCCATTGTTGACAGAAGCTGCTTACTTTCCATGTGTGAGAAAATTAGCCTTCTCTTGCTTGAAGATCCTGTAGTAACCTCACCTAGGGCAGTTGCTTTGCAAAGGGCTATCCACACTTAAGACCTGCCTCTATTTTCTTGTCATGAGGCCCAGATCTCTGCATGCTGCCTAGTATAGGGACAAAATCTGATCTGACTGGAAATAGTCTGTCCTTGAAAAGAATTGCAAAATTTTGCTAACTTATATCTGTGGTATCCTGCGGAATATATGTGAGGATGGATTGTAAGCCAGAGAATAGAATGTAACTCTAGATCAGATCATATTTATTGATCTGGGTATATTCTCAAGAAATTCTGCATCTAAAGCGTTAACTCATGCTTGTTTGGTTGATTGAAACTTGGACTCATTGGTGATCTGTATTTTGTAATGTTGAGATTTCTGTTGTTGTTGTTTTTAAACATTTAGGTTCAGAGGTACATGTGAAGGTTTGTTATATAGGTAAACTCGTGTCATGGGTTTGTTGTACAGATTATTTCATCACCCAGGTATTAATCCCAGTACCCAATAGTTATCTTTTCTGCTCCTCTTCCTCCTCCCAACTTCCACCCTCAAGTAGATCCCAGTATCTGTTATTCCCTTCTTTGGGCTCATGAGTTCTCATCATTTAGCTCCCACTTAAAAGTGAGAACATGCCGTATTTGGCCATCTCTTCTAGGAGATGGAACAGAAATGTTTAGTGCCTTCCAATTTCCCTGTGAGTACTGCTTTATCAGCATTCCCCACATTTTGACACGTCTTCATTTTTATTCGGGCCATGATTTAAAATAATTTCCCTTTTGATTTTTTTCTTGACCTCTAAGTTATTTAGAAGTTTGTTATTTAGTTTCCAAATATTTGGAAATTTTAAAAATATCTCTTATTGATTTATAATTTGATTCCATTGTGGTTAGCATACTTTTTATGATTTGACATCTTGTAGATTTATTGAGGGTTGTTTTATAATCCAAATATATTCTCTCTTTTGTAAATGTCCTAGTGCACTTAAAAATAATATATGTTCTGCTATTGTTAGGTGAGATTTTTTTTTTTTTTTGAGATGGAGTCTCGCTCTGTCACCAGGCTAGAGTGCAGTGGCATGATCTCGGCTCACTGCAACCTCCGCCTCCTGGATTCCAGCAATTCTTCTGCCTCAGCCTCCAGAGTAGCTGGGACTACAGGTGCACACCACCACGCCCAACTACTTTTTTTTTTTAATTTTTAGTAGAGATAAGGTTTCATCATGTTGGCCAGGATGGTCTCCATCACTTGACCTCATGATCCGCCCATGGCCTCCTGAAGTGCTGGGATTACAGGTGTGAGTCAACGCGCCCGGCTGGGTGAGATGTTTTATAAGTGTCAAGTCAAATTGGTTGATAGTGTTATTCAAGTTTTTGATGTCCTTAATGATTTTCTATATATTGGAGCTATCAATTATTGAAGTGGTGGGGAGTATTAGAATTTCTGACTATAATTGTGGATTTATCTATTTCTCTTGGCAGTTATATCAGTTTTTGCTTCATATTTTGAAGTTCTGTTAATAGGTTCATAAACATTTAGGATTATTTTGTGTGCATGATGAATTGACCCTTATATCACTCTGAAATGGACCTCTTTAATCCTGGTAATAGTCTTTGCTGAGATCTAGTTTTGTATTAATGTAGCCACTTCAGCTTTCTTTTGATTAGTGTTAGCAGATACATCTTTTTTTCATCCTTTTACTTGTAAACACTTTTTGTCTTTTTATTTAAAGTGGGTTTCTTGTATGCACCATATAGCTAGGTCTTATGTTTTTATCCAATATGATAATCTTTGTCTTTTAACTAGGGAGTTTAAAACATTTACATTTAATGTGATTATTGATATTGTTAGATTTGATTCCACCATCTTGCTATTCGTTTTTTGTTTTGTCTGTTCTTTGTTTCTTTCCCCCCTTTTATTTTGCTAGTCTGTTTTTTGTTTCTTTTTCCCCTTTGTTCAGCCCTCATTTGCATGAGTTAAATAATTTATGTGATTCCATTTTTATCTCCTTTGTTGGTTTATTAGCAATAACTTTTTTTAGTGGTTGCTTTAAAGTTTATTATGTGTCTCTAACTTATCACCATCTGCCTTCAGGTCATATTTTAAAGAGATATAAGAAAAGTGTTATAATTCCTCACGTAGTTACCATTTCACTGCTATTTATTTCTTTGTGTCAATCCAGATTTTTATTTGGTATCATTTTTCTTCCCAAGGCATACTTTAATTTTTCTTGTTGTCCAAGTCTGTTGGTGATGAATTCTTTTAGCTTTTGTTATGTTTGACAAAGTCTTTATTTTGCTTTGGAAAAATATAGGTATAGAATTCTAGATTGACAAGATTTTTTTCCTTTTAGTTCTTTAAAGATATTCTGCCTTCCATTACTTCTTATTAATATTAAAAAGCTGTCATTCTTATCTTTGTTCCTCTATGTGTAGTATATCTTTTTTCCTTTTCTTTGGCTACTGTAGTGTATCTTCTTTCTTTTTCTTAGGATTTTCTCTTTATTACTGGTTTTAAGCAATTTGATTATTATGTGCCTTAGGTAATTTTCTTTGTTTCTTGTGCTTGGAGCTCATTGAGATTCTTGGGTCTGTAGGTTTTCATAGTTTTCAACATGTTGGGGAAGGTTTTGGCCATAATGTGTTCAAATACTTTATCTGTCCTCTGCAAACTTCAGTGATATGTTAAGACTTCAGTTACATGGCTGTCTAAAAGTTGGCTTACTGATGCTTTTTGTTGTTGTTGTTCAGTCTTTTTCCTTTCTGTGTTTCAATTTCAGTACTTTTTATTATGTTGTCTTCAAGATTACTAATATTTTAGTGTGCATTATCTAATCTGCTGTTAATCTCATCCACTATATTTTTAATCTAAAACATTATCTTTTTCATCTCTAAATATTGATTTAGGCCTTTTAAATATCTTCCATGCCTCTATATCGTATGTGCAGTCATTACTTTTCTTCTGAAACATATGGAATATAGTTCTAGGAGCTATTTTTATATCCTTGTCTACTAATTCAAGTATCTGTATGATTTCTGGATCTATTTCTATAGAGTTTTGCTCCTCATTGTGGGTAATATTTTCCTGCTTCTTTGCATGCCTGGTAATTTTTTTTTATCAGATGCTATACATTTTGAATTTTACCTTACTAGGTACTGGATATTTTTGTATTCCTCTAAATATTCTTGAGCTTTATTCTGGGTCACTGTTAAGTTACTCAGAAATAGTTTAGTCTGTTAGAGGCTTGCTTTTCAGCTTTGTTAGGCAGGACAGAGCAGTCTTAACCAACTCTTTTATAAAATCAGAGTCATCGAAAGTGAATTTTTATTCCATTTGTTAATTTTATTGGTTGTCTCTCAGTGTTAGACTTGTGTGTTTTGAAACTTTAGTTTTCAGCCTAAATTTTAGTGGAAGATTTGTTTTGTTTTGTTATTTTTCTCCCTTTGTTATCACCCTCACTGTTTATCCACTTTACAATTATTATTATTTTTTTTAGTTGAGCATTTTATTTTATTTTATTTTTTCCTTCAACTTTTAAGTTCTGGGGTACATGTGCAGGGTGTGCAGGTTTGTTACATAGGTAAATGTGTGCCATGGTGGTTTGCTGCACAGATCAAACAGTCACCTTGATATTAAGCCCAGCATCCATTAGCTAGTCTTGATGCTCTCCCTCCCCCAACTCCCACCCTGATGGGCCCCAGTCTGTGTTGTTTCCCCTCCATGTGTCCACGTGTTCTCACTGTTCAGCTCCCACTTATAAGTGAGAACATGCAATGTTTGGTTTTCTGTTCTTGCGTTAGTTTGCTGAGGATAACGACTTCCAGCTTCATCCATTCTCCTGCAAAGGACATGACCTTGTTCCTTTTTATGGCTGCATAGTATTCCGTGGTGTTTATGTACCATATTTTCTTTATCCAGTCTACCACTGATGGGCATTTGGATTGATTCCATGTCTTTGCTATTGTGAATAGTGCTGCAATAAATATATGCATGCATGTATCTTTATAATAGAATGATTTATATTCCTTTGGGTATATACTCAGTAATGGGATTGCTGGGTCAAATGGTATTTCTGCCTCTAGATCTTTGAGGAATCGCCATACTGTCTTCCACAATAGTTGAACTAATTTATATTCCCACCAACAGTGCAAAAGTGTTTCTTTTAGGCCAGGTGCAGTGGCTCACGCCTGTAATCCCAGCACTTTGGGAGGCCAAGGCAGGCAGATCACCTGAAGTCGGGAGTTTGAGACCAGCCTGACCAACATGGAGAAACCCAGTCTCTACTAAAAATACAAAAAAAAAATTAGCCAGGCGTGGTGGTGCATGCCTGGAATCCCAGCTACTTGGGAGGCTGAGGCAGGGGAATCACTTGAACCTGAGAGGTGGAGGTTGTGGTGAGCTGAGATCGTGCCATTGCACTCCATCCTGGGCAACAAGAGTGAAACTCAGTCTCAAAAAACAAAAACAAAAAAAGTGTTTATTTTTCTCCACAACTTTGCCAGGATCTGTTGTTTCTGGATTTTTGAAAAATAATCGTCATTCTGACTGGCATGAAATGGTATCTCATTGTGGTTTTGATTTGCATTTCTCTAATGATCAGAGTGATGTTGAGCTGTTTTTCATATGTTTGTTGACTGCATGAATGTCTTCTTTTGAGAAGTGTCTGTTCATGTCCTTTGCCCACTTTTTAATGGGTTTTTTTTTTTTCTTGTAAATTTGTTTAAGTTCCTTATAGACTCTGGATATTAGACCTTTGTCAGATGGATAGATTGCACAAACATTTTATAGTTATTTATACCCAGATTCCTAGACCTCCAGACCAGGACTAGGTTTTTGTTTTTTGTCTTGTTTTGTTTTGTTTTTGAGACAGAGTTTCACTCTTGTTGCCCAGGCTGGAGTACAATGGCGTGATCTTGGCTCACTGCAACCTCTGCCTCCTGGGTTCAAGCGATTCTCCTGCCTCAGCCTCCCAAGTAGCTGGGATTACAGGCATGCACCACCATGCCCGGCTACTTTTTTTGTATTTTTAGTAGAGATGGGGTTTCTCCATGTTGTTCAAGCTGGTCTTGAACTCCCGACCTCAGGTGATCGGCCCATCTTGGCCTCCCAAAGTGTTGGGATTACAGGCGTGAGCTATTGTGCCTGGCCTTTTTTCTTTCTTTGAGACAGAATCTCTCTGTGTGGCCCAGGCTGGAGTGCAGTGGCACAATCTCTGCTTACTGCAGTCTTGACCTCCCAGGCTCAAGCAATCCTTCCACCTCAGCCTCTTACGTAGCTGGGACCACAGGTGTATACCACCATGCCTGGTTAATTTTCTTTCTTTTTTTTTTTTTTTTTGTAGAGATGGGATCTCACTGTTGTTGTCCAGGCTGGTGTCAAACTCCTGGGCTCAAGCATTCCTCCCTCCTCAGCCTCCGAAAATTCTGGGATTATAGGCAGGAGCCAGTGCACCCAGCCTAGGACCAAGTCTTATAACGACAGTTCTGCCTATATTGGTATCGACCTAATCCAGCTCCTGGTTCCAAGTTATAAACCTGGCTCTGGCCCTTGTCTGGAGTAGACAGCCTATGCTGGTCTCCTTAATACATGAAGGCTTTGTTGCCACTGTGTGCTGCCAGACTGAGAACCATGAAACCATGGCATAGCCTTACTTATTACTTTCTTTGCTTTTTTTGGATCCATAAAGGTATTTGTTCCCAGCATTTTATTATAAAAATTTTCAAACATACAGAATACTAGAATTATACGGTGAACACACATGTGCCCATCACTTGGATTCTACCATCAGCATTTTATTGTAATTTCTCCATTACATGTCTGTCCACATTAATCCACTTGTGTATCCACATATTGGTCTATCTTCTTTCATGATGCCCTTCAAAGTAAGCTGTACTCTTCACCTGTAAGTTCTAAAACATTACATATTACTGACTAGAGTTCAGTGTTTGTTTTTGTTTATAGTTTCTTGAAGTAACATTTACATATAAGATATACAAATCTTATTATTTATTTATTTTTTGAGATGGAGTCTCACTCTGTCGCTCAGGCTGGAGTGCAATCGTGTGATCTCAGCTCACTGCAAGCTCTGCCTCCCAGGTTCGCGCCATTCTTCTGCCTCAGCCTCCCAAGTAGCTGGGACTGCAGGCACCCGCCACCACATCCGGCTAATTTTTGTATGTATGTGTATTTTAGAGGTGGGGTTTCAGCATGTTAGCCAGGACGGTCTCGATCTCCTGACCTTGTGATCTGTCCGCCTCGGCCTCCCAAAGTGCTGGGATTACAGGCGTGAGCCACCGCACCTGGCCAATCTTAAGTGTACCATTTACCAAGTGTTACCAAACACATCATCTATACAACTTAAGCCTCTGTCAAGATAGTGAACATTACCATCAATTTTCTTACACTCTTTCCCAGTCAGTCCTACTCCTGTAGTTCCAGAAGCAGCCATTGTTCTTATTTTTACTTCTACCATAAATTTGTTGTGCCTGATCTAGAATTTTATATTAGAGAAGCATACAGCATTTATTCTTTTGTGTAAGGCTTCTTTATGCACAGCACGAGTTTCTGAAATTTATCCATTTGGTTGTAGCAATAAGTGGTTCCTTTTCAGTGCTGAATACTTCTATTCTTTTGTTTAAATATACCACAGTTTGTTTACTCATTTCAGCAGGGTCTTTTTTTTCTTAAAGCGTATGAGACTTAGGTATCTGTGGGGTCTCTTTAGTTTTTCTTTATTTTTTATCTATCACTGATATGTGTTTGGAGAGAAGGGAGTGCATCAAATAGGCCCCTAACTGTGCTGTCTTAAACTAAAGTTTCTTAGTTTAACTGGTGTATATTAATTTTAGATTATTTTATGTAAATTGAGTAAACTAGCTGTTTTTTAATTTTTTTAGGAATCGAATTCAGCCCCTTTCATTTTCCTTTGAATTCTGTTCCATGTGCATTGTCAGAGTTTACATTTTTACATGAAATTTAAAAGTAGAAGATACATAAATGAAGAGCTATAGTTGGTGTTTTGAAAGTTCCATTATCCTGGCTGGGCGTGGTGGCTCATACCTGTAATCCCAGCACTTTGGGAGGCTGAGGCGGGCAGATCACCTGAGGTCAGAAGTTCAAGACCAGCCTGGTCAATATGGCGAAACCCCGTCTCTACTAAAAATACAGAAATTAGCCAGGCTTGATGATGGGCGCCTGTAATCCCAGTTACTTGAGAGGCTGAGGCAGGAGAATCATTTGAATCCGGGAGACAGAGGTTGTAGTGAGCCAACATCGCGCCATTGCACTCCAGCCTAGGCAGTAAGAGTCAAACTCCATCTCAAAAAAAAAAAAAAAAAGTTCTGTTGTCCCATAAGTCATATTAGTCTGCGTTTTTTTTATTTTTATTTTTTAACAGACGGAATCTTGCTCTGTTGCCCAGGCTGCAGTCCAGTATCACGATCTTGGCTCACTGCAACCTCTGCCTCCCGGGTGCAAGCGAGTCTCCTGCCTCAGCTTCCCAAGTAGCTGGGTCTACAGGTCCACGCCACCATGCCCAGCTAATTTTGTATTTTTATTAATGATGGAGTTTCACCATGTTTTGGCCAGGCTGGTCTTGAACTCCTGACCTCAAGTGATCCTCCTGCCTTGGCCTCCCAAAGTGCTGGGATTACAGGCATGAGCCACCACACCCGGCCAATAGTCTGCCTCTTGAGTATATATTTCTTTTTCACATTTAAAAAAAATCAGTAAGTTCATGTGTTTGCTGTTATATTAAGTATAATTTATCTATAATCTCCATTCTCCTTTGTTGTTATCAACCGTATTAACAATAGAACTCTTTGTTTTCAAGAATATGTTGATTCAGCCAGCTGAACAATACATAGTCCGTCCTTGATATCCAAGGGGGATTGATTCTAGGGTCCCCACCCCCATATTCTAGGATGCCTAAGTCCCTTATATAACATTACATAGTATTTACATATAACCTACACACATCCTTCTGTATACTTTAAATTATCTCTAGATTACTTATACCTAATAAAATGTAATACTGTGTAAATAGTGGTTATACTGTATTGCTTTTGAATTTGTATTATTTTTTATTGTTATTTTTTATTCTTCCCCCCGTCCCCAAGTATTTTTGATGTGCAGTTGGTTGATACAGAGGGCCAACTGTTTTGCAGTTCTGTGGGATCTCTAAAATAACATAAATTGAGAAATTTAACCTCTTTTTCTGACACTTAATGCTAAAAGGAATAGCCAATGAAGAACAACAGATTTTACACATAACAAAGTTTCAACATTTGTTAAAATAATTTTATTTTTTACCTTTTTTTAGGTTTGGTTGGGATGTTCCAGTAATTCTGAGAAATTCAGAAGAGACCCAGTTCAGCACAAGAGTTTTCAAAAAGCAAATGAGACAAGTCAAGAATCCTTTTGGCTTAGAGATCACTAATCCATCTTCAGCTTCAATTACAAGTTGGTGGCCATTTTCCAAAGATTTTCTCATTGTTTGCCCTCTTTTTTTAGCCCTTTTATTTTCTTTCTCTATTTCTTTCCCTTCATTAGACTTTTAACAAACATTTGTTGGGCAACTATTTTGTTTCAGGTGCTGTACTGTATATGACAGATATAAAGATAAGATTAGGAAGTTACAAACTTTACTCCTGAAGAATTTATCACCTAGTAAACAGAGGTAGAGGTGTATACAAAGGAGCAGAATGAAGTATTACAGGTGTTAATAGTGAAGTCTGTTAGGACACTATGCCGTTTTTATTGGTGTGTAGTAAAGTGAGAAATGATGTGTTATGTCTAAATACAGCTAATGTAAGGTTGCTAACCTTTTGAAGAACAATTGCCTTTTTTTTTTTTTTTGAGACAGTCTTACTCTGTCATCCAGGCTGGAGTGCAATGGCACAATCTCGGCTCACTATAGCTTCCGCCTCCCAGGTTCAAGCGTTTCTCCTGCCTCAGCCTCCCAAGTCGCTGAGATTACAGGTGTGTGCCACCATGCCTGGCTAATTTTTGTTTTTTTAGTAGAGACTGGGTTTTACCATGTTGACCAGGCTGGTTTCAAACTGCTGACCTCAGATGATCCACCCACCTCAGCCTCCCAAAGTGCTGGGTTTACAGGTGTAAGCCACCGCGCGTGGCCAGAATGATTGTCATTTAATCTGAAACTATGGTATTTTGGTATAAATTATTTTGATACAACATGTTATTTTGTAGATGGTAGGTAATAGATGGCAGTTGTTTGCTTTTGTACTTGCTTAGAAAAATAAGTTGTCTGCAGGACCATATAGGAACCATTAGAATTGTAAAGAAAGAGATGGTTAAATTTGTTAAGGTGAAGAGGCATATTCAGGAAAGCCTTCATAAAAAAGAATATGCTGGGTCTGTCTTATTTTTTTTTCTTCATTCCTCCTTTTTTTTTTTTTTTTTTTTTGAGTAGAATCTTGAAAGATAAGTGTTTACCTCTTGGGTGAGAAGTGGAGTGATACATTAAAGAAACAGTCAGTAGTTATGGCTAAAGCATAGTATGGGACAGGTAAGAGAGGAGTCTAAGAAGACTCAGGTTCTTCCTGTGGGTGCTCCATAGCCAGATCCTTTTACAAAATGAAGAGTACAGAAAGAATAGCTAGTTTCAGAAGAAAGGCAATGAATTCAGTTTTGAACTTTTGGACTTTCAAATTCTTTTGTGACAGTTCAATAGAAATAAAGAGTAGGCAGTTCTAGATACAGTTCTGTAGCTTTTTTTCTGGACCGAGACCCTGTCCCTTCTATACTTGCTTACATTTCAGGTTTCTTGAAAACAAATAAACCAGATCTTTCTCTGCTTTTCGTCCTATTCTAGCTACTGCTGTATTTCTCTTCTTCCCCTCACAGCCAGCTTCTTAGAAGCTGTTTGCATTTGCCTTCTCTTAGCCTGCTTCTTTCTTACCCTTCAGTGCAGTGCAGTGCAGTCTGACTTTTCCCTGTATCCCTTTACTGAAATGGCTTTCTACGACTTCTGCCCTGCACTTTCGACCCCCAGCAGTCATAAAATCCAGTGGGAGTCTTTCAGGGCTGAGTTAATGCTCTCTCTCTAGTATTTTACAGAGTTGACCTTCCTTTGCAATATCCTGCTCCCTTGCGTCTATGGACCATTCTTGTCTATTCATCCTTCCTGCCTCTAACTCTCAGAATCTAATAACTGGTCAGAAGTCAGTTTACTTAGTCAATATAGATCATCAGGCTTAAGTAAATCTTGATTTGTAAGGAAAAATATATGTTGGTTTTTTTGTTTGTTTGTTTTTTGAGACAGGATCTTGCTCTTCCACCCAGGCTGGAATGCAGTAGTCTGATCATAGTTCACTGCAGCCCCAACACCCTGGGCTCAAGTGGTCCTCCTGCCTCAGCCTCCCGAGTAGCTGGGACTACAGGTGTGCATGACCATACCTGGCTAAATTAAAAAAAAAAAATTTTTTTTGAGGGGGAATGGGGTCTTGCTGTGTTACCCAGGCTGGTCTCAAACTCCTGGCCTCAAGCAGTCCTTCTGCCCCAGGCTTACAAAGTGCTGGGATTACAGGCGTGACCCACCGTTCTTGGCCTCAAAAATTACAGAATTTCTTATTCATCCTCTTTAGCTGTAAATACTATTACCCTGTGAATTGATGGAAACTAGGATCTTGGCCACTCCTCTCCCCACTCCATCCCTGTAATAGATAACAGTTCATTCTGACATTTTTCACGTGGGAAAACCAAATTTTAAGATATGACACAGAGAAAACTAATTTGTTTAAAAGATAGTTGGTTGTGCATGCCTGATTACTGATTAAAGTGTACACCCAGCTACCAGCTACTCAAGAGGATGAGGTGGGAGGATCGCTTGAATCCACAAGGTCGAGGTTGCAGTAAGCCGTGATCACACCACTTCACTTCAGCCTGGGTGACAGAGTGAGACTCTGTCTCAAAAAATAAAATAAAAAATAAAGTGTACAGAATAGTGGTGGTTGGATAACCTCCCACCTCTGTGGCCATAGGCTAGAAACTGCTACAGTGTCACATCTGGCTCTTGAGCAGGACCCACAATGAAACACCTACCGGCTGCAAGGCCTTCCTTCCTGCAGTACAGTTCCACAGGTCTGAAACTACACTGAAAAACTAAGAAGAGCTGATACATTATGAGCAAAACACAGGGCACTTGTGAGGCAGAAAGTGTGAGGAAATCCATCAATCTGCTTTTCAGGCAGAAATAGTCACAAATAGAGCCAGCCCTGCAAATGTTTGAGGCAAATAAAAAGTTAGCCAGTAAGTAGCCTTCTTAGCTATGCCTGCACACTAGGTGCTAACCAACAGTAGTGTTACTGAAGTCATGAAAAATTCTTTAAATATGCGGACGTACAGCATGAATACTGAAATATTTTAATTTTTAAAATACCAATGCATATCATTTATTATCTTTCTCGTATGGGGAAATAAAGAGAAGGATTTTGATAGGAATTATACTTAGCAGAGTAAAATTCATTTGTTTAAACTGTGGAAAAGTGGGTATCATTAAAGATGTCTACACAGAACATTAAAATAATATTGTAACAATATTTGTGACATTTAAAAAAGTTATTTCATTTGGTGTGTAGATAGTTTAAAAATCTTTTTTTCACCACTGTACCCAAACTGCCTGACATATAGCAGAGAAGACTGAATAATCTAGAGACCTGATTTAACTTGAAAATAAACCAGAGGCGGCACGTGGTGGCTCATGCTTGTAATCCTAGTACTCTGGGAGGCTGAGACAGGTGGATCCTCGAGTCCAGGAGTTCAAGACCAGCCTGGCCAACATGACAAAACCTCATCTCTACTAAAAATACAAAAGTTAGCTGGGCATGGTGGCACATGCCTGTTAGTGCCAGCTACTCAGGAGGCTTAGGCTGGGGGATTGCTTAAGTCTGGGAGGTTGAGGCTGCAGTGAGCTAACGCCACTATACTCCAGCCTGGGCAACAGAGTGAGACCTTGTCTCAAAAAACAAAAAAGAACACACGTGCTTTTTATTTATATTTAAGATTTTTGTTTGTATTTATTTATTTGTTTTTGAGACGGAGTCTCGCTCTGTTGCCCAGGCTGGAGTGCAGTGGTGCAATCTTGGCTCACTGCAACGACTGCCTCCCAGGTTCAAGCAATTCTCCTGCTTCAGCCTCCTGAGTAGCTGGGACTACAGGTGCATGCCACCATGCCCGGCTAATTTTTTGTATTTTTAGTAGAGACAGCATTTCACTGTGTTACCCAGGATGGTCTCAATCTCTTGACCTCATGATCCACCCGCCTCGGCCTCCCAAAGTGCTGCGATTACAGGCGTGAGCCACTGTGCCCTAGCCATACTTTAAAATTTATAATTTAAAAAAAAAGAAAACCAGAGAATCCATTTTAATCTTAGTCATTTAGTTCTGTTTACCTAGGGGTGGGTTGTTGGGATTTTGTTGTTGTTGTTGTTATGTAATGATATATTTGGATTTGTGTTTCCATGTCTGCCATATAGAGTCTTTAATGAAATCGTAAATTAGATACTTAATATATATTAGTTGAGTTGAATTAATTTGATTCAGAAATTCTGCTATCTTTTTGTAAATAGCTTCCTTATATTTTAGCTTATTCACCCTGGTAAGAGCTAACATTAAAGCAAAAGGGTTAGGAAAAAAACACAATGTACATGGCATGTTTGGAGGCGTTTGTGAACCTCCATTCCCTACAACCTAACACTTTCTTTTTTTTTTTTTGAGACGGAGTCTCGCGCTGTTGCCCAGGCTGGAGTGCAGTGGCACGATCTCGGCTCACTGCAAGCTCCGCCTCCCGGGTTCACGCCATTCTCCTGCCTCAGCCTCCCGAGTAGCTGGGACTACAGGCGTCCGCCACCTCGCCTGGCTAGTTTTTTTTTTTTTGTATTTTTTGTATTTTTTGTATTTTTTGTAGAGACGGGATTTCACCGTGTTAGCCAGGATGGTCTCGATCTCCTGACCTCGTGATCTGCCCGTCTTGGCCTCCCAAAGTGCTGGGATTACTGGCTTGAGCCACCGCGCCCGGCCACCAACCTAATACTTTCATCTCCCAATACCCTGGCTTTATTATCCTCATGAATGGTCTCCTTGTTTTTATTACTTCTTCTCTCACAGGGATCCTTCCTCAAGAAGGTTTGTGGCTTTTCCGCCCCATCGTTTCTCCCTTTTTAGTGGCGTATTTTCTAAGGTCCTTATTTTTTCACTTTTTTGCAAGGCTGTCTCTTAAACCCCACTTTATTTGCTTGTTATAGATAGTCTGGGTGAGGACAGTTTGAGAGATGCCACACCCATGTGCTTCACTTATTTTGATTCTGAATTTTCTGGTTTACAGCTGTGTCCCAATTTTGTTAAGGCTATTCATCTATTGATCTCAAATGATGTTGTGTGTGTACTGAGTTTTAGAAGGCAAAAAAAAAAATACATAAAAATGGAAACTCTTTGCAAAAAAAAAAAAGTGGAAAAAGTAAAGGGAGAATAGTTTTGATGGGGTACTGACACTATCTTCTGATAGTGGAAGTCATTATATTCTCCCCTCAGTTTATGTAATGGACAAGTTTGTAAAAGATTATGGAGAGTATAATTTTATAGATTCTGTAGTTTTTTAAAATTAATTTCAGAGATATTTTAAAATCTGATTAATCTCCAATTGTCAAAGGTCTCTGACACTCTTCCCACTTTAATTAAGTATACAAAGTCTATAAACAAGTCTTTTAAGTAACTCTGGCTTTTTTTTCTTTTTACAAAGCAAGTAAACAGGGTAGTTTTATATGTTCTGTAAGCTGTAAGTTGAGTTTTAAAAGGCTTATCCTTCCATTGTTCTTTTTTTTTTTTTTTTTTTTTTTTTTTTGAAGCAGGGTCTCACTCTGTCATCCAGGTGGGAGTGTAGTGGCGTGATCCTGGCTTACTGCAGCCGTGATCCTCCTACCTCAGCCTCCCAAGAAGCTAGGACCACAGGTGCATGCCACCATGCCCAGCTAATTTTTGTGTGTTTTGTAGAGACATGGTTTTGCCATGTTGGCCCAGGCTGGTCTCAAACTCCTGGCTCAAGCGATCCACCCATCTTGGCCTCCCAAAGTGCTAGAATTACTGGCATGAAACACCACACCCAGCCTGTTCTTTTTTAATGTAAACAAACACATATATGGGTATCCATTCTTGTGAGATAAACAGTAGCATGTATATTTAATTTTCTCTACCTTGCTTTTTTTTCATTTACTAATATATTCTGAAGATCATTTCATAATAGTATGTGCAGATATTCTGATATGCCTCAGTTCTTTTTTTTTTTTTTTAAAGACACAGAGTCTCGCCCTGTTGCGCAGGTTGTAGTGCAGTGGCACGATCTCGGCTCACTGCAACCTCTGCCTCCCTATTCACTTTTAATAGCTCCTTAGTACTTTATTGTAGAGTACTAAAAAAGCTGGAGGTAGACAGGAAAGGAAAAAACAGAAAATGCATATTTTACAACGTTGAAAAAGAAAAAAACAAGAAACACAAAATGATTATTTATTATTGTATTACCAGCAAAAATGTGAAAAGATGTATGTATAAGGCTATTCATTGTAGCACTATTAGTTGTCATAGCAAAATACTGGAATAAACCCAAATGTTCATCAATGAGGATTAAATGAATAAAATATAGTACTCTACTATAATTTGAAATTACAACCTGCTCCAATTACCTATGCAAAGTTCCTACCAATTAAAATTTTTGCTTAAGTATGATTAGAAATGGTCATGTATCAATGCTACTAAGACTCTCAGACATTTATAGGAGGCATACCCTTTAACAGGTTCTTTTAACTGCCGTCATCCTGGCCAGCATCGAAAAGGAAGCTTTTGTTACTCACCCTGTATGATTGTATTAGAAGTTACATTAAATCACTTTCATTCTTTCTCCTTTGTATTTTACAGCTGGCATAACCTTGACAACAGATTGCCTTGAAGATAGTCTCCTTACATGCTACTGGGGGTGCAGTGTTCAAAAATTATATGAAGCTCTGCAGAAGCATGTTTACTGCTTCAGAATAAGCACTCCCCAAGCATTAGAAGATGCTCTGTATAGTGAATATCTCTATCAGGAACAGTATTTGTATCCTTTTATCTGATATACCCATCAGCACTGAAACTTAGACTTCTTATGGATAAAGTGTTGCTAACTTACTGATCATTTTTGGTATATTTTTGTTCTTATGGTTATAGTGGCAATTTGCCTTTACATTTTCAAAAAGTATTAAAAAGGATAGCAAAGAAGAACTATATTGCCAGTTACCAAGAGATACTAAAATTGAAGACTTTGGCACAGTGCCCAGATCTCGCTATCCATTGGTAGCGCTATTGACCTTAGCTGATGAGGATGACCGGGAAATTTATGATATTGTAAGTAACTGAAAAATTTGGAAGCATTACCTTTAAGTGATTTGAATGGTGGTTCTTCATTATTTGATAAATAGAAAAAGTTTTGTTTTAATTTCTGAGGATGTGCATTTGGCTTACAAACTATATACCTATTTAGTTTTTATATGTGTAACAGTACCTTCAGAGTATGACTCATTTTTGCCTTATGGATCACAGTAATATGACTTTATTTGGAAAATAAAACATATATAATGGTTGAATTAAGTTAATTTCATCATTAACACCTATTTGGTTGTATACACCTATTTGGTTTTTATATGTGTAACAGTACCTTCAGAGTATGACTCATTTTTTGCCTTATGGATCACAGTAATATGACTTTATTTGGAAAATAAAAGATATATAATGGTTGAATTAAGTTAATTTCATCATTCTGTATTCTGTCATATTTGCTGTGTAGAAACATGTTTATTCTGAACATGTTTAGCACTGAATAAATAAGCATAATAATGATCTAAAGTGCTCAATTTTAAGATAGTAGCCACTCTTTTTTTTTTTTTTTTTTGCCTGCTTGCAGTCACCTTGTTTCCATCAAAGTCCCTGCTGCACGTATATCTTATATGTCTGGTGCCTGTATTTTCAGTAATTATAGTAATCTTCTTTTCTCATTATGTGCTAAGTATTTTTTCAGTCTGGTAGTTGATTCCTATTAGGAAATTAAAAGTATCTTAGAGATCTAAGAGGACTGAAACTTTGACAATCATCCGAGTATAATAGAAACTTAGACATGAAATAAACTTTTTTTTTTTTTTTTTTGAGACGGAGTCTCGCTCTGTCGCCCAGGCTGGAGTGCTGTGGCCGGATCTCAGCTCACTGCAAGCTCCGCCTCCCGGGTTTACACCATTCTCCTGCCTCAGCCTCCCGAGTAGCTGGGACTACAGGCGCCCGCCACCTCGCCGGGCTAGTTTTTTTTTTTTTTTTTTTTAGTAGAGACGGGGTTTCACCGTGTTAGCCAGGATGGTCTCGATTTCCTGACCTCGTGATGCGCCCGTCTCGGCCTCCCAAAGTGCTGGGATTACAGGCTTGAGCCACCGCGCCTGGCCGGCATGAAATAAACTTTTAATGAAATTGTATCATGGTAAAAATGTCCTTACACACAATTGACTACTTTTTAAGTGTTTAATATAGATTATTCATTAATAAACATATGGTAACATTGTTTTGTGATACTTCGTAATATGCAAAGTACGTTCACAAACATTAACTTATTTTTTTCTTCCAACAACGTGGTTTCTTAGGACAAGGCAAATATTCTCCTTTTACAGACTGAAACAGAGTCAAGAAAAATCCCAGTCATTCAGGCAGTAAGATATGGAACAAGGGCTTGGCTCTGAGCATTTTTTGTTTATTTGTTTGTTTGTTTTTGTTTTTTGAGTGTTTTTTTTTTTTTTAGCAGGAATATCTTCCTGCTACAAGTGTACATTGAGCTTTGGAAGGTGCAGACTCTGGGAAATCTGGACCCTCCTTACTCGTTTGCAGTTAAGCATCTAGGTTTTTGGTTTTTAATATTTTCAAACTGAAGTTCCATTTTTTTCCAAGTCATGGGGAGCAGAGGGGAAGGAAATGGGGATATGTAGGTCACTAGAGACAAAGTTGCAGATATATAAAATGAACTGGTCTAGAGATCTAATGTACAGCATAAGGACTATAGTTAATATGGTATTGCTTTGGGGATTTTTGGTGCTCTTGCCACATGCAAAAAAATGGAAGTAACTATGTAAGATGATTCATACATTAATTTGCATTATTATAGTAACCATTTCACTAGGTATATATATATCATAACATCCTGTTGTACACCTTAAATATATACAATAAAAATACAAAAGTCATACCAGCAGTAGTGTATTTCCAGAACCTAGTACAGTGCCTAGGACACAATAGGGGTTCAATAAATATTTGATAAGTAAAAGAAAAAAAAAAGTCATACTAGGCAGTGTTAATGAACCTCACAGGGCTTGACAGCAAAACACCTTAGCTGTACCTTGCATGCACCTTAGTGTGCATGACAGGCCTTCTGGCTTCCTCCCTCCTTTCTCTCCGTTTCAGTTAGAGATAAATAAAACATGTTAAGTTGGTGTCTCCTATTTCCAGCTTCTTTGTTCTTGACCCTGTGTGCTTGGGTAAGGAAGCCCTTCTGCCCCCACTGTGTGTGCCCTCTCTTCTAAGTTTCTTGGGTTCTGTTCTCGTTTTTCCTTTGGTTCAACACAAAAGGATCATATCGCAGTCATTTTCCCTCCCAGCTTCCCCCTTGCATTCCTTTTCCCTTCACTGATAGTGCTGTCTACTCTAGGTGCTCAGGGTCTTTTTTTTTTCTAACTTTTTCCCCCTGTCCAAACAGGGAGTGATTGTGTATCTGTGTGGTAAAATATATGTAACATAAAGTTTGCCATTTTAACCATTTGTGTGTGTGTGTGTTTTCAGTTCAGTGGCCTTGTAGGCCAGAGAAGGGTTTGTTATCAGGTCCCTGATCACACTGGATGAAGGCTGTGTGGCCCAGCTGTAATTATGGGAGGCTTATTCCCATAGGGGAGCCTGAGTGTCTCCCAAGGGTTAACAGCCGCCTTCTCTTGTACTTTGTGTATGTCTCTGTGTCTGGGTCCTTTTGAATGTCTTTTATTGTCGTCTGTGGGCTCCCTCCTTTTTTTCTGTTAATCCTTGCTTCTCTTGTCTCTTATTTCTCAGATTGGGGGTAATATTGGCACTCAAATACATTTATTAGTGTATTTTGTATTAATGTTCTCTGTTTATAATTTTAAAAGCAAATGGACCATTTCCTATTTCTTTTGCATATGTGTTTTTTGAGTATTTTATCTGTGGGTCAGGGACTATATATTTTTTAAAAAACTTATTACTAAAATATCATTTTTATTTTAACAGCAAAGAATTATATTTAGGTAGTACAATTAGGAACCAGTTTGTTGTTTTAGGTTAAAAAAAGGAAAGCAGGAATTGTTACTACAAAATTTTGACTTTAACATTTTTTCATTTTTACTTAATTACATTGGCTTTTATTCTGTATTATTCAGATAATACATTTGTGTCAGGAAAAAAAATTAGAAAGTGTAGATAAGCCAAAAGGAGAGAAGTATAATAATCTGTATTCTATCATCCAAAAATAATAACTGTGAATATTTGTATCTTTCCAAATCTTTATATATGTAATTTTAAGAAAACAGGCTAAAATGATACATTTTATACTATTTTGTGACCTGCTTTCACTTAATAGTATATTCGAACACTTTTTTCATATCAAATATTTACCCACAGCTACAAATATAACTAGTATGATAATAGCTTCAGAGGCTTTTAATATTAAATCAAATGACAAAATTGGTTTGTTTTTTTGTTTTTTTTTTTTTTTTTTTTTTTTTTTGTTTTGAGACAGAATCTCGCTCTTTCGCCCAGGCTGGTGTTCAGTGGCGCGATCTCAGCTCACTGCAACCTCTGCCTCCTGGGTTCAAGCAATTCTCCTGCCTCAGCCTCCCAAGTAGCTGGGATTACAGGCACACACCACCATGCCCGGCTAATTTGTGTATATTTAGTAGAGGTGGGGTTTCACCATGTTGGCCAGGTTAGTCTTGAACCCCTGACCTTGTGATCCACCCAACTCGGCCTCCCAAAGTGCTGGGATTACAAGTGTGAGCCACTGCTCCTAGCCAACAAAATTGTTAGTATGAAGTGGTAACTACTATTTTCTACTAACCCTGTCATTTTGATTTAGTATTAAAAGCCTCTGATGCCATTACTAAATTAATAAATCTTTATAAGCTTGTAAAGAATATTGTGTTTTTGCAACTAATGTGGGGTTTTAAAACTTTTTATTTGTATATAATTTCAAAAAGTTGCAAAAATAAAAAAATAAAAAGAACACCCATATACCCGGTACCTGGATCTCCTATTGTTAACATTTCTGTCCTTTGCATTATTGTTCGCTCATTTATGTATGTATGTATGTATGTATGTGTTGATTGATTGAGAGAGAGAGGGTCTTGCTCTATCACCAGGCTGGAATGTAGTGGCACAGTCATGGCTCACTGCAGCCTCAACCTCTTGAGCTCAAGTGATCATCCTGCCTCAGCCTTCTAAGCAACTGGGATTACAGGAATGCACCACTGTGCCAGGCTAAATTAAAAAAAATTTTTTTTTTTTGTAAAGACAAGGTCTTACTGTGTTGCCCCGGCTGGTCTCAAACTCCTGAGCTCAAGCAGTCCTCCCACCGTGATCTCCCAAAGGGCTGAGATGACAGGCGTGAGCCACCACACCCAGCCTGCTCATATGTTTATACATACACATATATATGATTGTATATATATTTTAAATCAATGATTTGAGAATAAGTTGCATACATGATGCTTCTTTACCCCTAAATACTTCAGTGCGTATTTCCTAAAAATAAGGATGCTTTCTTATATAACCACAGTATAGTCATCTTCTTTATAAATTTAACATTGTACAGTATTTTATCCAATTCACAACCAATTTTCTTCTCCAGTTCAGGTTCTAGTCTAGAGCCAGACTTTGTATTTGTCATGGATCTTTAGCTTCCTTTAGCCTGGAACATTTCCATACTCTGTCTTTTATGATATGAGCATTTTTTAAGGATATAGTCACACACACACACACACCCTTTTTGTAAATTAAAAGATTCTCATTTTGTTTGTCTGATTTTTCTTACGATCAGATCAAAGTTATGCAGCTGCAGCCAGTGAGCTGGCCGGGTAATGTGTTGTTTTCAGAGTGCCACCTCTAGAAGCATGCAATGTTCTTTTCTCTAATTGGTCATGTTAATTTTGATCTCTTAGTCAAGGTGTTATCTGATTTCTCCACTCTTCTGTTTTTTTCTCCCCCTTGGTCTGTGAGGAGGCACTGTAAGATCATGTAAATATCCTGCTTTTTATTAAAAGAAAAATGTTTGTCCTAGATTTAACATCCATTGATGATTCTTGCCAGATTTCATCTTTACTGTGATGGTTGCAAAATAATTATTTTCCAACTCTAGCCCTCCCTCCAGTCAGTTCTTGGCATTCTACAACAAGCAGGAGACTTCCTGTCTCTCCCATTTGTTTGTTTGCTTATCTGTTGTCTCTATGGCCTCATGAATTTTTCCCCCAGTGTTTTATAACTCATGACTGAATTTAATTATTTTGGTGTTCAAACTGCCATTTCCTTGTGCTTCCTGCCAAAACTGAGGGTTTGTAGTCAAACTGTGTCCATAGATTACTTGGATTCTCTCAAAAGTCAGAAAACCTTACAAAGAAATATATTCATGTTGTTTTCTTCTGTATCCCTTCCTCTCCATTCCCACACACCCCAGTCCTTAGAGATAATTGTTGTTTTCCGATTTATCCGCCGTTTTTTATTTTCTCTTCTTTCTTACACAAAAGATAGCACATTCTCTATGCTATGTATGCTGTTTTGTACTTTGCTTTTTTTCACTTCAGAAAATCTGGAAATCACTGCACACCAGTTTGCAGAGATTATCTTCACCTTTTTTTTTGATAGCTGCATAGCACCTCACTGTGTGTATGCTGTGCATATTCCATAGTTATTCTGCCAGTCTCCTGTGCTTGGACATTCAGGTACTTTCTAATATTCTGCAGTAACAAATAATCTTATGCTGAATAATCCGTATATACATATCTTAATATTGTTGGAATTGTATGGTTGAAGTGTAAATGCATGTTGTTTTGTTAGATGTTGCCATTGGAATTGTACCTTTTTGTAAAAAAACGTTTCCACCAACAATATATGAGAGTGTATTTACACAGAGTTCATTGACAAGCTTTTGAATTTTTGTCACTCTGATGAGCGAACAGTGGTGCAGTATTAATTTTAATTAAACATCTTTTAATATGGTCATAGTTCATGTTTATATCTTTTTATGAATTGTCCATGTCTTTTGCCCATTTTTCTATAGGATTTTGGCCATTTTTCTTCAGTTTTTAAAAGTTCTTCATAAATTAGGAATATTAACCTTTAATCTGTGACACACCTTGTGAATATTCTAGTTCATCATGTGTTTTGACTTTGTTTATGGTGCTTTTTATCATGTATATTTTTAATTCTTATATAGTCAAGTGTATTTACTCTGGGTTTTGAGTCATAGTTAATGTCTTTCCTTACACTGAGACTAAAATGGAATTTATTCATTTTCTTCTAGTACTTGTACAGTTTTATTTTTTACATTTAGATCTCTTATGTGTCTGGAGTTTATTCTTAAGTATGGTATGAGG
This sequence comes from Macaca thibetana thibetana, assembly GCF_024542745.1. Taxonomy (NCBI): domain Eukaryota; kingdom Metazoa; phylum Chordata; class Mammalia; order Primates; family Cercopithecidae; genus Macaca; species Macaca thibetana. The sequence goes on along the minus strand of NC_065584.1, from coordinate 53,198,029 downwards.
AATGCATCTAATTATATATTTTTCCCATAGCTATCCGGTTGTCCCAATACTGTTTATTAAAAAAAACTCTGGTGATTTGACATGACACCTTTATTATATTTTTATATATAACTAGGTCTGTTTCTGGACTGTTTATCCTGTTTCATCCATCTGTCTATTCATGTGCCAGTACTATACTGTTTTAATTTTAAAGACTTCGTAGTCTGTTTTATTATCTGACGGGGCTAGTCGCCCTCATGGCTCTCTCTCTTTTCAGTATTTTTCTAGCTCTTCTTTTGTGTTCATTTTTCTGTATGAGAATTTTAGAGTCAATGCATGTAGCTCTCTAAACAAAAGTGTTTTCTCTGGTCCCCGTACGTCCAAGCTTCTTAAAAGACTGTTTAATACTGACTTTAATTCCTCTCCTTCATTTCCTTTTTTAGTCCTCTCAAAGATTCCTTTGTCCATTGTGATCACATTAAATTTGTAAATTTGAGTACAATTAAAATAACTGCCAAAAATATGTCAGTAACTGATTCCTCTGTAGTGATTATGATTTAATCAGATCGATGCAAGTTTTCTAATTTATCAGCCTTTTATTTTTGAGAAGCATTTTTTTTTTGGCAGAAGACAAAGTGTCCAGAAGCAGTTGAAAATTATTTTTCACATATATGTGAAATAATGTAAAGATTTTAAGTACTGACCAGTGTTCAATTTTTATTTTAGATTTCCATGGTGTCAGTGATTCATATTCCTGATAGGACTTATAAACTACCCTGCAGAATATTGTATCAATATTTACTCTTGGCTCAAGGTCAATTTCATGATCTTAAGGTAAGTCGTACTCTGTAGTCTTATCTCTGTCTCTTTTGTTTACAGAGTTTCAAAGAATGGCCATTTATGAAAAGATGATTGTATTTTTCAGTTAATAATTATAGAAGATAACTATTCTTTACAATTGGATTTGCTAGCTCATAAATTTTGAGCATCTTCTTATGACCCCCAGTTTTAAAGAGTAATTGTTATTTATAATAATCTTTAAACTTATGTCTTTGATTTTCAGCAACTTTTCATGTCTGCAAATAATAATTTCACTCCCTCCAACAATTCCTCTTCAGAAGAAAAAAACACAGACAGAAGTTTGTTGGAAAAGGTGGGACTCTCTGAAAGTGAAGTTGAGCCATCGGAGGAGAACAGCAAGGACTGTGTTGTTTGCCAGAATGGGACTGTGAACTGGGTGCTCTTACCATGCAGACACACCTGCCTGTGTGATGGCTGCGTGAAGTATTTTCAGCAGTGCCCAATGTGCAGGCAGTTTGTTCAGGAATCTTTTGCACTTTGCAGTCAAAAAGAGCAAGATAAAGACAAACCGAAGGTTCTTTGAAGACATTGTAACACTGAAAAGTACACTTTCTACTAAAGATGCAGAAATTGATGATCTTGGAATTCATTATAACATGGAATCTACAGTATGGGCCATCAATGAAAATTCTATTTTAACTTCATATTTGTATGGTACATGGATGACAAAAATTGGTTATTCCTTTCTGCTTAGTGAATGAATACTGAAATTCATCTGTGTTGATACATAAAAATTCATTCAACTCTTGAAAAGAATCTATGAGTTTGGCCTTTTATTAGCTAGAGTTCCTCTCACGTTAATTAGAAAAATCATTCTGAAAGGCAATCCATTGAAAATTTGAGGAGGTTAAAGTCTTAAGATCACTACATGTTTTACCTTTGATGTAATCTGGAGAGCAATTAAGAAAAAACTTAATTCTGCTTAAAGTAATTGTGTGTTCTCTAGTTTATACAAAGGAGTTGGAATGAGCTTCTTTAAATCTTTTCCTGAAATACCAGTTTTTATAAATATCCATCTGTTTGGTTTCTAATGTCCCTTATAGTTACATAAATACAGGTCATAGTTTTTAAATACTCGTTCTTAAATCATAAATACAAGATATAATTCTTGACTGTTCTCAGTGAATTATAAAATGGTACTCATCTATAGGAGGCAGATATATAAAATTTGGATAATAAGATTTTTTGGATAATTAAATTTATTAAGTTGATAGTCAAGTGTGATTAGATTAGCAGAATGTGATCTACCAGGGAAGACCTGCGAGACCGTTCATGCCTTGCCTTAGGTTTCTGCCTGCACAGCAAATCCATCCAGAACTGAGGTGCGAGGGGGAAGGTTAGAGAGCTAGAAAAATCACTAAAACAAACAAATAACTATTTTTCTAGTGTATTTTTATTCCAAGTAAACCCTGTATCCTTCTGAATAGTAAATTACTTTGTTCATCCATTGTTCTGTCTTTGTAAGAATTGAAAAACTTGGTAGGCAGAAGGACCCCACCCTCTTCTCTTTCCAAGATGACTAAAAGAAAAAGGTAAATCAGAGCCTTCCATGTTTTCAGTGAGAATTATCCTAACTCACCAAGAAAGCAGATCATGGCAAATAAACTGTGACCTTCAGGGAGATTTTTCAAGCCTCTTTTTGTCCTGTTTGTATTAAGAATAATGCCTTGCCTTTATATCTGTATTTTTATATAGTTCTATTCCAACCAGGTATAGCACTCTGAAGACGACGTTATCTATTCTCCATTTTATAAACCAAATCAAACTTTCATCTACATTCACTAGCTATGTAATAAATACCTTGTAAGAGCCAGATACTTGTTGAAAGTCTGGGCTACAAAGAATCAGTCAAGACTCCTGATGTCAAGTATTTGAGCATAAAAAGAGCATTGATGGCTAATTAGAACCCCCCCTCCACCCCGCCTTGTGGCCTCCCCCGCCCCCAACCCAGAAGTTCCTAAGACTATTCCAACCCTGCCACTGGAAGCAGGGTAGTCCAAAGCTGCAGTCCCTGCTGCTCTTAACTAGCAGTATAACAATCTTGAAAACTCTCTTTGTCATGTAAATTGGGGGAATATTCAGACTCCATCCTAGCTCTGCTGCCTCTCTATAGATCTCTTTGTACCTTAACTGTCCTAGACACGTAGTTGGTTTCTCATCAGAAGTAGATTCCACCAAGCCTGCATTCTTATTGCATGTTTCATAACTACTTTTGTAGTAAAATATACGTATATAAAACTTTCCTTTTCAACTATTTTTAAGTGTAAAATTAGTTGACATTAATTACATTCACATTGTTTCACAACATTCACCAGTATCCATCTCCAGAAACTTTTCATCATCCCAAACTGAAACCCATGCCCATTAAACAATAACTACCCATTCTCCCTCCGCACCAGCCTCTGGCAACCACCATTCTATTTTCTGTCCCTATGAATTTGACTATTCTAGGTACTTCATGTAAGTGGAATCATACAATATCCTTTTGTGTCTGTCTAAACTTAGCATTTCTTAAACATTCATCCACGTCATAGTTTACATCAGAATTTCATTCCTTTTAAGGCTGAATAATATTCCACTGGATGTGAATGCCACATTTTGTTTATCGATTTATCCATTGTTTTCATAACTTAAAGATAACTTGCCTTTAGTTCTTGTTGCAGCTGAAGTAATTGTAAATATAAAGGATTTGGTAGGTCGTCAAGTAAAAACAAGTACACTGATTCCTAGGGGCTTGTGTCAGAATTTGTCAGATGTGAGTAGTGACATTTTGTGAGAACAACTATAAATTTATTTCAATGGATTATTAGATAAAATATTTGCTTTATATAGATGCTATTTTTCAAAAGTAGCAGCTTTTGGAACCAGGGCAACATCTAAGCAGACTTGACAGGTGAGTAGCCACCTCCTCTTTTTGTGGCCCTTTCTTCCCAACTTAATGGAGTCCATTGCAAAACCATATAGTTTAATTGCACCAGGTCTTCAATGCTTCTCAACAATTCTTTAGTTTAATGGACTCCCTACTGAACTCCTAAATAGTTATTTCAGACCTCTTCTACTTTTTTCAAGTTCTGTATCCCACCACTATTATACCACCCTCAGTAAAGGACCTGCAAGATGTAGTATGGTGTGGAGGTTATGATGGACCCTGAAGTCAGATAACTTGATTTTTATTCCAGCTCTGTCACTTAATGGCTAGTCACCTTGGAGAAGTTACTTAACCTCACTCTGCCTCAGTTTCCTTATCTATAAAATGATGATAAAAGAACCTGCCTACAGGCAGTTGAGAGGATTACACCCATGAATGTGTATAAAGTGTTTACACTTGTGACCTCCATAGTAAGCCCCATGTAAGATTGGTTCTACTGTCATTTCTTTGCTTAGATGTTCAAAATCAGTAGACATTTTTTTTTCTCTTCCCCAAGAGAAGAGATGTATTATATCTCCTTTTGAGGCTAACACTTTACTTATGGTCTTGATTTCATCCCTGCTTGCCCCTGAACTCATCTGATTACTCAGTCAATGACTAAACAAATAATTATTGAGTGCCAAAGATACTACACATCTTTGGTCATTGGGGATAAAGGAATGAATAAAATAGGCAAAACTTGCCTTCATGGAGCTTACACTCTAGTGAGAGAGAAAGAGACCAATTAGTAAAAGAGGATCAGGTGGAAGTGAGTGCTTTGGAGGAGATCAAAGCTGGGATGGGTAGGTAGGGAATGTGAGGGACACAGACTGGGTTACTCTGTATTTGAAGGCCTCTTTAGGAATTTTGGTGGAGACCTGAAGGGGGCCAGGGAGTAAGCCAGTTTGCAGTGAAGAGGTCTTATAATGACTGCAAGGCTGGGAGTTGGAGTTGACTGAGATGGGGATGATTGGAAAAAGCAAGTTTGGAGGAAAAGAACAACTGTGTTTTTGTTAAGTTTTAGATGCCAGTTAGAAATCCAGTAGAAATGTCTAATAAGCAGGTGAATATACTAATCTAGAGTTCAGAAAAGGGGTCCAGGCTGAAGATATAAATTTGAGGGTCATTAGCATGGTACTTAAAGGCAAAAGACCACGTGAGAGCGCCAAGGGAGTGAGCATAGGAATAGAAGTGGCCCATGGATTGACACGGGATACTCCAACATTCAGGGAGATTAGGGAAGAACCAATAGACTGAGGAGTAGACAGTGAGATAGGAGAAAAACTAGAAGAGTGGTCTTTACAGTGATGTATTTCCTCTTAACAGAATTGAATGGGTAAAACAACCACCATTTTATCGTGCTGCGATATTCTGTGGTCAGGTATTGGGACAGGCTTTGGTGCAGATCGGCTTGTCTGGAACCTTATTTGGGAAGATTTGAATGGCTAGTGCGGTAACCCAAAGGCCTGAAGGCTAGAATTATCTGAAGGCTTCTTTACTCAGGTATTTGGTGCCTGGGCTGTGACAATGAAAAAGCTGGGCTGAGCTAGGACAACACATGGCCTTTACATGTGGCTTGGGTTTTGTGACAGTCTGGTGGCTTTAGGGTAGTCAGGCTTCTTTAATGGAGGCTCGGGGCTGTAAGATCAAGTGTTTGCAGTGAACAAAACAAAAGCTGCATGGCCATTTTTGTGTGTCTTTTTTAAAAACAGCTTTGTGGAGATCTAATTTACATACCATACAATTCCCCCACTCAAAGTGTACCATTCAATAGTTTTAATGTGCTCACAGAATTTTATAATCATCCCCGCAGTCAATTTTGAACATTTTTATTACCCCCAAAAGCAACCCTGTGCCTATTAGCAATCATCTCCAATCCCTCCATCCTCCCAGCCCTAGGCAAGCACTAATCTACTTTGTCTTTATAGATTTGTCTATTCTGGACAGTTCATGGAATGGAATCAAATGTAGAATCATAAATTAAATCACACAATATAAGATTTTTGTGACTGATTTCTTTCACTTAGCATGTTTTCAAGGTTCATCCATGTTGTAGTGTGAATCAGTATTTTATTTCTTTTTATTGCTGGATGAGACTTCATTGTGTAGCTGTACCATGTTGTGTTTATCCAGTCAGCATTTGATGGGCTCTTGGGGTTTTCCACTTTTGGGCCATTATGAATAATGCTATGAAGATTTAGGTACAAGTTTTGGTAGAGACATATGTTTTCATTTCTCTGGGTATATATTGTGGGGAAGAAAAAACTTTTAATCTATTTTTTAGATTTAGTCATTGGAGGCCTGCAAATTAAATGGACAAATGCAAGATTAGCAAAAGAAAAGACATTTTAATCACATACAGACCGGAGTTCACAATGGAATGGGACTCAAAGGGGTGATTATTTGGGGCTTATATACAGTCATAATAGGGGAAGGCAAAAGGGAGAAGGGCACTTGTGGGAAAACAGTGACTTTCAGGAAAGATAAATGGGCCCTTGGGAGATTACATGGAAGATATGATAGTTTTCATGACAAACATCTATTTAGGTGTGATATGGAGACATCTTCTCTCTAGTGATAATAGTTAATCTTCCCTGGTTGTTCCTGAGATGGGGATTTATGACGTTTCGGTTATTTTGACTTCTTTTGGAAGACTGTTAGGCAGAAAAGAGACTTCAGGAACTCAAATACCTTCTGCTTAAAATAATTTTTATGTCACAGCGGTTTATTCCAGACCTATTCAATACCTACAAGTGGAATTACTGGCTCATATGGAAACTCTATGTCGAAGCTTTTGAGGAAATTCCCAATTGTTTTCCAAAGCAGCTGTACCATTTCACATTCTTACTAGCAATGCATGAGGGTTCCAGTTTCTCCACATCCTCCCCAACACTTGTTATTATCTTTTAATTATAGCTATCCTATCCTAGTGGGATAGGATACCTATACCACCTCACTTTACACTTGAATACCCTTGAAGTGGTATAATTGTGGTGTATTTTTTAAATTGTGGTTAGAAAAAACACATAACAGAAGTTACCATCTCACTTTTAAGTATACAGTTCAGTATGTATTCACATTCTCGTGCAATAGATCTTCAGAACTTTTTCATCTTGCCAAACTAAAATCTGTATCTATTAAACAACTCCCCATTTCTCCCCCAGCCCCTGACAACCACCATTTTATGGTATAACTGATTTTGACTTGCGTTTCCCTAATGGTTAATGATATTGAACATCTTTTCATGTTTTTATTAACCGTTTGTAGATCTACTTAGTTCTTTAACCCTTTTGTTTTTCAGATGGAGTCTCACTCTTTCACCCAGGCTGGAGTGCAGTGGTGTGATCTGGACTCACTGCAAGCTCCGCCTCCCAGGTTTACACCATTCTCCTGCCTCAGCCTCCCGAGTAGCTGGGACTACAGGCACCCGCCACCACGCCCGGCTAATTTTTTGTATTTTTAGTAGAGACGGGTTTCGCCGTGTTAGCCAGGATGGTCTCGATCTCCTGACCTCGTGATCCGCCCGCCTCGGCCTCCCAAAGTTCTGGGATTACAGGCGTGAGCCACCACGCCCAGCCAACCCATTTTTAAATTAGGTTGTAACAGTTCTCTATTATTGAACTGTAAGAGTTCTTTATATATTCTAGACACAAGTCCCTTTTGGTACATGATCTACAAATATTTTTCTCCCATTCTGTGAGCTATCTTTTCACTTTCTTGATAGTGTCCTTTGAAGCACAAAAGTTTTCAATTTTGATGAAATCCAACTTATCTATTATTTCTTTTGTTACTTGTGTTTTGGGTGTCATATCTAAGAAGGCTTTGCCTAACTCAAGGTCACAAAATTTACACCTATATTTTTTATAAGGGTTTACAGTCTTAGCTTTTACATTTTGATCGGTTTTGAGTTAATTTTTAAATTTGGTGGAAGAAAGTGAATTCCACTTCATTCTTTAACATGTGGATATCTAATTATGCCAGTACTGTTTGTTGAAAAGACTACTCTTTCTTCATTGAATTGTCTTGGTACCCTTGTTGAATTGACTGTAAATTTGAAGGTTTATTTCTGGACTCTCAATTCTATTCTATTGATCTATATGGCTATGTTTATGCTTGTACTGTAGTTTCTCACTTATAGAAGCTTTGTGGTTTCAAAATGGGTAAACAAAAATCCTCCAACTTCGTTCTTTTTTAAGATTGTTTTGGCTATGCTGGGTCCTTTGAATTTTAGTATGAATTTTAGGATCAGCTTGTCAATGTCTGCAAAAAAAAAAAAAAAAAAAGCCAACTGGGATTTTGATAGCAATTACATTGAACCTTAAGATCAATTTGGGGAATATTGCCATATTAACAATATTAAGTCTTCCAATCTATGAATATGGGATATCTTTTGTTTATTTAGCTCTTCTCTAATTTTTTAAAATAATGTTTTAAAGTTTTCAGAGTATAAGTTGTACTCGTTTTATTAAATTTATTTCAAAGCATTTTGTTCTTTTTGATGCTATTGTAAATAGAATTATTTTAATTTCATTTTCGAATTATTCATTACTGGCATATAAAAATAATTTGATTTTTGATTATTGATTTTTGGATATTGATATTGTACTCTTCAAATTTTAGAACTTGTTTATTAGTTTTAATACTTTTTTAGTGGATTCCTTAGACTTATATACAAGATCATGTCATACGCAAGCAGAAGTAAATTTTACTTTTTCCTTTCCAGTTTGAATACCTTTTATTTGTTTTTCTTGCCTAATTTGCCTGGCTAGAACTTCCTGTCTAACTCTTTCCTCCTAGCCTCCATTATCCTTATATGTCATTTACACATGTCAATGTTGAATAGACATAGGCAGAGTAGACATCCTTGTCTTGTGCCTGATCTTAAGGGGGCATGGCCCTTTAATGACCCACCTTTGGAAGTCACACAGTATCATTTCTATTGCACCCTGTTAGTCAAACAGTCACAAGCCCATGCAGATTCAAGGAAAGCAGATACAGACTCCACCTCTTGATCAAAGAAGTACAAATGAATCTCCACCCAGATTTTAAAACCAGCACTATTTAGTTTCTTAGACACCAAGTGAATAATGTATTTCAGAGAGGAGAGAGTGATCTATGTCAAATGATACCATTAGATTATGTGAAATATGAGAATTAGCCATTGGATTCAGCAATGCAGAGGTCACGTGTGGCCTGGATAAGCCCAGTTTTGGTTATGTCTGTGGTGAAAACCCAAGTGAGTATGGGCAGAGAGGAATGGGAAGCAGAAGATAGAATCAACTCTTTTGAGAATTTTGTTATAAGGAGAAACACGGAAATAGTGTGGTAACTGTCAATATGGGTTTAACAGTGTTTAGTTTTAAGATGAGAGAAAATAGCAGCATGTTTGAATGCCCATGAGAACAAATCAGTGGAGAGGGAAAAAATGATAATGCTGGGATACTAGGAGCAATTGCAGGAGTGATGTCTTTGAGAGAACAAAAGAATACTAGCATATCTCCTTTCTCTTGTATCTTCAGTCTAACTTATTTCCTTCTGCCTCAAATTATGCTAGATATTACCAGTACTAAAGAACTCCCCCACCCCAACCCTGTTTCTTATTCCACCCTATAACTCCTATTTAGCTTCCATCCTATTACTGTTTCTCTTAGTTCCAGACATCTTGAGAAATTCTGCAACAATGATTCCCCAGTGCTGGTAATTAGCAGAATCACAACTCAGATCTTAGACATATTGAGTCAGAAGTTCCCCAGGTAATTCTAATACTACTGAATCTGGGACCCTCTGAATCCTACACTATGGTCATTTTTGTTTTCTTGTTTCTTATTCACAATTATGCCCCCTCTTTTATATTCTGATTATTTGACTTAAAGTGATTTCCCAAGGGTGCCCAGTAAGCTCCTGTTTACCCCATGCCATGACCTTTCCTTGCTCCTCATTCTTCATGGCCCCTCTTTGAAAGATTCTACACATAACTATTTTTCTCCTCCTAGAAAGTTACTTTTCCTGGTTTCTGAGTCACCATGTTCCACTGCATTTCAATGGTACTTAAGAACTGCTTTTAGGGGAGAGGTAAAAGTGCAGATCCCCAGATCTATCTGTCTTAAAATTCTGATTTAATAGGTCTAGGATCTTGCCCAGGAATCACCCCTCTAACAAGCCTTCAGATGATTTTTTTTTTTTTTTTTTTTTTGTACATGGAGTTTCACTCTTGTTGCCCAGGCTGGAGTGCAACGGCGTGATCTTGGCTCACTGCAACCACCACCTCCCAGGTTCAAGCAATTCTTCTGCCTCAGCCTCCTGAGTAGAGTAGCTGGGATTACAGGCGTGCACTACCATGCCAGCTAATTTTGTATTTTTAGTAGAGACAGGGTTTCTCCATGTTGGTCAGGCTGGTCTCGAACTCCCAACCTCAGGTGATCTACCTGCCTTGGCCTCCCAAAGTGCTGGGATTACAAGTGTGAGCCACCACCCGAAGCAGGTGGTCCACAGATATCACTGCCATGAATTGAATCTTTCCCTAGGTCTCTACAGGTCTCCCCTCATGCATCATTCATGGGACCAATGCCTTGTTAAGGACCATTTCCACAGAGTGGCAGTGCATGGAATAGACACTGAGGAGTCAAGCAAAAACCTGCTATTCTCAAAGAGTGCACTGTCTATGCTGTCTCTTATTTATTGCAATCAGCCCTTACTTCTAGACTGATTCTTCTCAAATCAATTTATCTATTTTTGGTCTTTCTGCTGAGTTTGAAACTTTCATTGCTAAGTGGCTAGTGGATGTTTCCACTCATGTTTCCCACAGGCCCCTCCACCATGTCCAAAGTAGAACACATCTTCCTACAAAACCTGTGTATCTCTCACTTTCCCCTCCTGAGTTAGTAATACTGCTATCTTCCCAAAATCCCACATTCCCCTTCTTCTGGCCTCTTGTCTCTCCCCCAATATTCGATCAGTCAGCAAATCTTGATTCCACTCCTGTATTATTAGTTTCTTTGTCTGTCCCCTTTCCCTGCCTGCTAAACCTGACTTACCCCATGCTCCTAGACTCCACTATACCTTCCTCAGCCTGGTTCTTTAAAGGTAGGTGTACCTCAATGCTCAGGCCTCAGCAATCCTTTGGCTGATTCCATCCATTCCCATGTTGGCAATTCCTAAACTCTCTATCTTCAGGCTAGAACTTTCTTTTGAACCCTAGACCCATGTATCTCCACTCTGTCTTATAGGTTCCTCAACCCTCAACATGTCCAAAGTTCAACTCAGCACATTCCCCATAACTCTGTTTTGCTTCCTGAGTTCTTCATCTTGATGAATGATACCATCCCCAACCCTGTTGGCCAAACCAGAAGCATGGCCATCATTTCTTATCACTCCTCTTTCATACCCTCTTCTAAATATCTTTCAAGTCTTATCTTCACCCCTGCCTCTCTCCCCACCTCCATTCTAGGCTTCTCACTACCACCATTAGATGACTTTGTAGCCATCTCCTAGCAGTCTCTTGGCCTCCTGTTTGAGTCTTCCCATCATACCCATTCATTCTGCACATCCAACCAGGTAGCTCTTTATAAAAAAACTAATCAAGTTACTTCTGATTAAAACCCTTCAGTGACTCCCATTTACTGTCAGGATAAAAGTTTAAATCTTATCAAGCCCTTTTCTGATTTTGCCTCAGTCTGTGTTTGCAGCCTCTGTACCTTTGTTTTCCCCTTTCACACTCCACACTCCAGCTAGTCTGTACCATTTTCATGTGCCATAACATACCATGGTTTTTATTTGTTTTTTTCTTTTTTTTAGAGACAGGGTCTTGCTCTATCACCCAGGCTGGAGTGCAGTGTCACAGTCATGGCTCACTGCAGCCTCGAATTCCTGGGCTCAGGTGATCATTCTGCCTCAGCCTCCCGAGTGGCTAGGACTACAGGCATGTGCTACCATGCCTGGCTTTTTTTTTTTTTTTTTGAGACAGAGTCTCACTTTGTTGCCTAGGCTGGAGTGCAATGGCGCAATCTTGGTTCACTGCAAGCTCCGCCTCCCAGGTTCAAGCGATTCTCCTGCCTCAGCCTCCCGAGTAGCTGGAATTACAGGCACGTGCTACCATGCCCGGCTAATTTTTGTATTTGTAGTAGAGACGGGGTTTCACCATGTTGGCCAGGCTGGTCTTGAACTCCTGACCTCAGGTGATCCACCTGCCTTGGCCTCCCAAAGTGCTGGGATTACAGGTGTGAGCTACCATGCCTGGTCACCTGGCTATTTTAATTTTTTTTTTTTTTTTTTTTTTTTTTTTTTTTTTTTTTTAGTAGAGACAGAATCTTGCCGTGTTGCTCAGGATGGTCTTAGACTCCTGGCCTCAAGTGATCCTCCTGCCTTGGCCTCCCTAAGTGCTGGGATTATAGGCATGAGCTACTGTGCCTGGCCAATATAACATGCTTAAACCCATCTTAGCACTTACCACATTGTGTGTTATTTGCTTGTTTAATTCTCTCTGTCTCTCAGTAGACTAGAAACTACTTAGGTTAGGAGTTGACTTGTTTCTCCATGTATTCCCATTGCTTTGTACAGAGTTTACCATTTAACAAATATTTTTGAAATGAATAAATGAATCTTAAAAGTATTGAGGAATCACTGCGGTAATTTTAAATACAGCAATATAATCAGATTTGTATTTTTAAAATATCAGTATGGGAAGTGGTTTGAAGTGTAACAGTCTACAAAGTGATGTGTGGGAAAAGTATTGGAACTCATATTTATTTTTAGCTACATAGAAAATTAAATTTTACTAATATTCAATTAGCTTTAGGACATGTCAATCATTTATCAATAAACGTACAAATTTGGAGGATTGTTTAGTATTTGAATTGGGGGACACTAGAGGTAGGAAAATTAGGATCAAGATGCCACTACAGTAATACAGTTGAGGAACAGTAGGGCCAGAAGACTTGATTTTTGATAATGGAGAGGAGTGACTTAGGATAATTCTTATGCTTCTGACTTGCGTAAGGTGAATGATAACAGTCAGTGAACCTTGGAGCACATGTACACTTTTTCCATTAGAGTGTTGCTCCCTGGAGGCAAGACTGTCTTAGTCATATTTGTGCCTCTCTCCTGAGAACACCCTTCATTCATTCATTCAAGCACTCATTCATTCATTCAGAAAATACTTTGAAGCTGCTGTCCTTGGTGCTAGAGAGAGGATGAACAAGATACCAGAGGTCCCGGACCTCGAGCAACTCACATGGATGGGTAAGGGTGAGGGGAGACTAGCAATAAACAGTAAGCAAAAAATATCATGAAGACACCATGAAGGATACAGACAAGTCAGGGAGTAGTTGTAGATAGGAGAGTGTCAGGGAAGGTATCTCTGAAAAGCCTTCAGTTGAGCTCAGCCCTCAGGATTATCAGAAACCTAGCTTTGTCAAGAGCCTGTCTGTAGCATTTTGGGTGGAAGGAACATAAAGTACAGTGGTGCAAAGTGGAAAAGAGCTTGAGGTGTTAGAGGAACAGAAAAGAGGCCTGTGTGACTGGAACTGAATAAACAAGGAGGATCAACATGGATGGAGTTGGAGAGAGGACAGGTCTTACTGGCTGTGGGTAGGAGTCGACATTGTCTTCTATACAGTGAGAAGACATCGGAGAGTTGAAGCTGGGAAGTGACCTTTTCTGAATTCCACTTTTAAAAGACTGAGAAAGAAATGTATTTGGAGGAATCAAGTGTTCAGTTTCAGACATGTTAAATGTGAGATGCAATGTTGAGCCTACCTCGTTTATTTAACTAGTTGAACCTCCAGGCATTTAATTTCTTCTGTCTTTATCATAGCTAGGTCCTCTACAATTCTGCAGATATGTACCAGGCGTAAGACTGAGTTAATGAGTCAGATTAGGAGGAGGAGGGGGAACAGCCATCATATGTTTTCTCTGCTCTAAGCACTTTGTGTTTGTGCCAGTGGTGCAGCTCCAAACCCACCTGTCAGCCCCAAACCCACCCTTCTATACTTTGCTTAGTGATGCTGGGACTAGGACTCTGCAAACCACATTAATGCTTTCCCAGCTGCTCCTATGAAGCTTTACAAATCAGAGCAATGGAGGGAGACTGGAAGATAGATAGGAGGAAGGAGGGATTTGCTCTTTCCTGTTTGTTTCCCACGAGCTTCCTGTTTGCTTCTCATTCCTGTGAGCATCACCCCCCAGCCTCACTTCTGTACCTTGGCAGTTGTGGTTGATTCCAGGAGCAACAGCTGAATCCAGGTTGCAGTTTTTCCAACATTTGCCAAACCTGCCTCCTCACCCCCTCCCAGGACCCAGCCCCAGGCCCAGCAGCACCCCCTCTTCAGAGGTTTCAGTGTTTCAGATCTGTCGGGCTCCTCCAAACTTCTACGTTTTTGTAATTCCAACTTCACTTTGTTTCCCCAGCTCTGTGGATGGTAGCCGCTTCCTGCAATTGCTACTAGTGTTATACCTTAGTGTTTTCCTTTTGATTTTTCAGTTAACAACTCTTTGTGTTAATCTCTGATAAAATAATTGGTGTGTTTTTTGTCTCCTGGCTGGATTTCAATCGATATAATTAGATATTATCTCCTATAATTCTGGCACAATTTCCTAAAGTAGACAGAAAATTGAAACCAAATGAGGTTAAATAATTAGCTCATATTACAAAGCTACAAGGTGGCAGAGTTGGGATTTGAATCCAGTTTTGTTTTGCCTGAAGCTTGTGCTCTAAAAACTAGTCACCTTCCTACATTGCCTGAAAAATACATGGTTTTTAAACATCAAACTGTAGGTATAATTTCCAAATTCTTTCATTATTTTTATTGCTTTTCTATAACCTATTATCAGACTCAGCATTTCCCAAAATATATCCCAAGTGACAATAGCACTACAAGAAGACCTGTGAAATGTAGATTCTGGACTCAAGTCAGCTCAAGAATGATCACACGGTGTACTCTTCGGAAGAGTCACAATGAACATTAGCATAAGAAAGCCTCCGAGAAATCTTGGAATAAAATTTACATTTGCTCTCAGTTTCTTATAAATGTCCTGACTGGGAACATCCCAAGGATGTGGAAATGGGAGTTAAACAATATCAAATCTCATGTGTCCCGTCCAATAGTAGTGCCTGGTTAGGAGAAACCTGATGGTGCCAGCTATTGTGGGATGCTCTCATCATACAGAAGTTGCTTTTAAAAAAATCTCGGGGAAGGGGATTCTGGTCTTTGTTTATGTTGGATTGGTACTTGTTTGCATTTAAATTATTTCAACCTGTGGATACATTTCCATTTCACCTTCAGTTGAAAAAGATATAAGCAATTCTTGGATCAATAACCAAGGTAAGAATAGGTATTTGATGACTTCCAGTCTAAGCAACTTTTATTTCATTTCTCTCATGTCAGCCTGGGAGCAGGTTATCTCTGCACAAGATCTGAAGTCCCGCTTTTGTAATCCTGACCTGTATAAATCCTCTAAATAGGAGTGATTTTGCAATGCTTATATTTAACTTTCTGAATGTATTTACTTGAAAATTTATCTATGATACTTTATGAGACATTCTACTGTAAAAACAAAAGGCCTACAATTAATACTTCACACATTTGCTTATTTTTAAAAAGTGAGAACCCATCTGCATTTCTGTTTGAAATTGTGGTTCATTTTATATTTACATTGTATTTGAATAACTGTGTCAGTTAATTGGTTTGAGTTATTTTGACTATTTAAATTTTGATTTAAAAATCAGTCAAAAATACAGTGTCCCTGACTAAAGCAAGTCCAAAAAATTAGTTAGCCCCTGTCATCTGACTCCATTCCAGAGAAAGCTGCCTCGAAAATTTTCTTCATGGAATATTACTCTGCCTTAAAAAGGACTGAAGTACTTCCTGCAGCCAGACACTGCTTATTACTGCATGGGGGGTGAGCACATCTTCATTTACTTAATTGAGTTTATTGAGTATCTTCTATGTGCCACTCACTGGGCCAAGTGCTACAGACAACAACAACAAAAGGAACCAGGTGTGGTGGCTCATACCTGTAATCCCAGTTACTTAGGAGGCTGAGGTGGGAGAATAACTTGAGTCCAGGAGTTGAGTCCAGTCTGGGCAACACAGTGAGAATCCATCTCTTTAAAAAAGGGGGGGGGGGGGAAAGATGGTCAGGCACAGTGGCTCACGCCTGTCATCCCAGAACTTTGGGAGGCTAAGGTAGGAGGATTTCTTGAGGCCAGGAGTTTGAGACAGACTGGGCAACATAGTGAGACCCTGTCTCTACAAAAAATAAAAATAAAAATAATTAGCTGAGTGTAGTAGTATGCACCTGTAGTCCCAGATACTTGGGAGGCTGAGGTGGGAGGATCGCTTGAGCCAGGGAGGTCGAGGCTGCAGTGAACCATGATTGTACCACTGCACTCCAGTCTGGGTGACAGAGCAAGACCTTGCCTCAAAAAAACAAGAAAAAGAAATGAGGTACTGATACATGTTACAACGTAGATGAACCTTGAAGACTTTATGAGAAGTGAAATAAGAAGCCAGTCACAAAAGAACAAATATTTCACTTACATGAGGTACCTAGAGTATTCAAATTAATAGAGACGGAAAGTAGAATGGTGGTTGTTAGGGGCTGGGAGGAGGGAGAATGGGGAGGTACTGCTTAACGGATACAGAGTTTCAGTTTGGGATGATGAAAAAGTTCTGGAAGTGAATTGCGGTGATGATGGTACAACATTGTGAATGTACTTAATGCCACTGGAATGTATACTTAAGAATGGTGAAAAGGGTAAGTTTCATGTTATGTGTATTTGAACACAATGAAACATGTATTTTTCTTCATGGATTCAGCATGCTTGTCTAATTCACATTCCAATGTGACTCCTAAAGAATAAAAATCACAATTGCTCAGGGCTGGGCAGGGTGGCTCATACTTGTAATCCCAGCACTTTGGGAGGCCAAGGCAGATAGATTACCTGAGGTCAGGAGTTCAAGACCAAACTGACCAACACAGTGAAACCCCATCTCTACTAAAAATATAAAATTAGATGGGCCTGGTGGTGCACACCTGTAATCCCAGCTACACAGGAGGCTGAGGCAGGAGAATTGCTTGAATCCAGGAGGCGGAGATTGCAGTGAACTGAGATCATGCCATTGCACTCCAGCCTGGGCAAAAAAAGCGAAACTCCGTTTCAAAAATCAAACCAAAATTGCTCATGGCCTTTGGGTAGTGGCATTCTATTTACTTAAAACTGGGTTTAAGGAGTCTGTTTTTCTGGAAAAAATTCTCTAAATTGAGAAACTGAAGACAATTTGAAAACTATCCTCAGAATAGTAAGAACTTTAGTGAAAAATGAAAACAGATTCCCCAAGGGTCCCAAAGCTTCACCTGAGGCTCACTCTGGCCTGGCTTTGCCTGTGCTGGCCAGCAGCTGTGGTTTGGGTTTGGATTATTAGGCCATGACCCCCCTAGTGTAAAAAGGTGATAGAGAATCAGAAAATTGGTGCAGGCAATTACTGTTCTGCCCTGGGCTAACAGAATGCTGGCTTGCTATTCAAATGTGTGCCCCTGCCGACGCCAAGATATTTCTGATCTCCTTATAATGAGATCTGAACTCAAGTTTAGTCCTCCTAAGCCACAGTCCTAGGCCTTCCCAGCTTGCCTTTCACTGTTGCTATCTTAGCAGACCTGACTCCTGATTTAGCCTTCCCACATGCCATCTGTCACCAGTTCTGCAGTTCCTTCCTTCCCTCTCTCTCTTCATCCCCTTGAATCCTGATTCAAGCCCTGGCAATCTTCTCATAGGCCTTATGACATGGCTTTGAGAGACCACGTCTTCGAAGACTGAATAAAGCATCTCTCTGTGCGAGGCAGAGCCACACTGCACATTAGCCAAATCAACACACTTAAATTTGTGTCGAACAAGAAAGAAAATTAATGCTTATTAAGTACCTACTATGTTCCAAGTAATGTGCCAGTTACTTTCAAACCTCTTAACAAGCTTAAGAGAGCAGGCATTACAATTATTTAATATTTTAAATATAGACACTATGTTCCCACAGCTGGGCCCACTTTTCAGGAAACACACTAGATCTTAGTGGCAAATACAGAGAAAGAGGTCTAGCTGATGCAGATGCCACCTGGGCCTGCTTCCAATTGGTCTTCTTTCCTCAACTCTGGGCACTTCTGTTCCATTACCCAAGTCCAACCTTTTACTAGTCAATTCCTTCTCCACGTCCAGATCTGAATAACCTGTGCTCACTTGCAAACTCTCATTTGTCAATAGTTCTGCACCTGTCCTGAATCGAGTCCAGAGAATCACCTGTGCTGGTCTCCTTCTAGGAAGGAAATGGTCTCCCTGCCTGCTGGCCATGATTCTCCCCTGAATCCCATTCCTCCCAGATTACTGCCTAGTCATCTGCTCCTTGGAAGGTAGACTTTGCACTAAAATTCATTTTACATTAGACTGTCTGATATCACACCTGATAACCCTAAGAATCCTCCAGGTCCTTTAAAATATGCAATTAAAAATAAAATCTACACTTTTGGTCACTTTTTATTTGAACATATAAAATGTACTTTTGTAGCTCAGAACAGCCTTTAAACAGTGTGGTTTTCTCATAATGGCAGCCAGCGGGGGACAGGCCTTTACCATTTAAAGAGCACCAGGCACCATTAGGCACTTCACATGTTATTCCCTTCAAGTATCCCAGCAACCCTATAGGTGAGTAGTAATATCCCCATCTTACAGATGGTGAAATAGATTAACTGTCCATAGTTGCACAGCTGATCAGATCACATTTGAAATACCTTGTCTAGTTCCTAGAGTCCCTGTAAGCCAAGGGATAAGTTAGTTCAGGAAGGTTCTTGAACTAGCAGATGCCAAGAAGAGATAGACATGCAAGCCATTTATTGGGGGAAATACCTGTGAATGTTGAACAAGAGAGAGCAAAAACAGGTGGGGAGAGCCGTCAGACAAGGACGCAGGTATGGTACATGTGAAAGGAGAGAGGAGGAGAATGATTGGGTAGCACTACAGCACCATTCTGAGAAAGTCTCTGCTAAGTGGATGGAGTGTCCCTCCTTTGATGCCCTTGGAGGAATTTCACGTTGGTCAGGGATGGCCAAGCCCTAGTACCCATGCTGTGCTCCATCACTGGCTAGAGGCAGCCCCAGGGAGGCATGGCCTTGACATGAAAACTATGGTTAACCCAAAGGGCAACAGCTGGAGCTGGCTACCACACAGTGGCAGACTCTCTGGGAGGAGAGCTGAGCAGTGCACCTCCATGCCACAGGTGGAAGTCACAGGGAGAACAAAAATTTAAAGAAAGCATAGGCTGGGCACAGTGACTCCTGCCTGTAGTCCCAGAACTTTGGGAGGCCGAGGTGGGCAGATCGCTTGAGCTCAGCAGTTTGAGACCAGCTGGACAACATGGCAAAACCCTTCTCTACAAAAAAAAAAAAAAAAAAAAAAAAAAAATTTAGGCAGGCATGGTGGTGTACGTGCCTGTGGTTCCAGCTGCTCTGGCAGCTGAGGTGGGAAGATAGCATTGAGCCTGGGAGGATGAGAAACAGTGAGCTGTGATTGCACCACTGCATTCCAACCTGAGTGACAGTGAGACTCTGTCTTCTCAAAAAAAAAATAAATAAATAAAAAGCATGCTTTAATAATCAAAGGTAACCAGGGAGGCAATGGCCACTTCAGCATCATCGAAATAGTCATACAGAGGATGTGAGACCAGTGGCTTCAACATCATCTAAATAGTCACACAGATGAATGGATGTGAGACCAGTGGCTTCCAGTACTCTCAATGTCACAAGTCAGAGAGACCAGAAGACCAGTTAAAGTCACCAAGGTTTTATTTTTAGTTTTCCAAGTAAGGACATTAAACAGTTAAATACCACCTATTATCACCGCAATGTAATAGAAGATACTTTAATACCTCCCCAAAACAGGAAGAGCATAATCTTAGCATAAAGTCCTTTAAGTTGAATGAAGTTAGAACAATGAAAAAGCACTGTTCTTACTAGTTTTGTTTTGCTGCAGTTTAGGTAAAAACACCCTCATGAGCTGGGTACTAGTCCATGAAGCGGGTCTCAAAACTGTTCGAGGGCATTTCATTATAGGATGGGGATACACCCGGGCTCTTCTAAGATATTTTCCAGCCCTGAGACTCATTCATTCAATTCACAAGTATATACTGTGCACTTCTACATGGCAGGTCGTATGAACATATTGAGGATCCTAGGAACAAATAAGGTGCTTGTAATAAGGGTGTAAAATCTGGTAAGGGGAGAGAAATAATAAAGAGATAAGTGAATGAATAAGCAACATCATTTCTGTTTGTGGTAAGTGCTCCCATAAGAAAGGGGCCACTACTTTAGATAGTGTGGTCTAAAAAGTCTTCTTTAAGTAGGTGGCATTTGAGCTAAAACCTGAGGGAGTCGCTTTTTGAGGCTCAGGGTGAGGAGTAGGAGAGACACAATTCTCCAGGCATATCAGCGGAAAGACCTGGAGAAGGGAAGGAGCTGAATGCGCCTGAGGAACTGAATGCAGGCCAGGGTGGCGAGTGGGGGCCCTGTAGCCGGCTAGGGAGGCAAGGCATGTTTCTAGCATGTCCAGCTAAAAACCCACTCTACTGCTCCAAAAACCTGACTTCGCCAACAGACACTTCTCTTCGTCTAAATATGCTGTAGAAGTCCAGAGGATAGTAGAGTGTGAAACTGCTTGGAAAGAAAGGGATGTCTGGGTGTTTTCCCAGAAATCTCCAAAGGGACACATTTACCTTAGCAAATTCGCCAGGGCCCTCCTTTGTGCAGGGAAAAAAAAAAAAAAAAGGATCAGGCCAATTAGGCCATCTTTCAGGAGCTGACGTACATTCAGCAAGATAGTGAGACTGTTGCATGCATCTGACATGAAAGAGAATTAATTTACAGTGAGAACTCCACTACTGAGGGCACCCAAATCCTGCACACTCCTGCCAGCACATTTTCTTCCTGTAGCTACTCCATATGGGACGACATCTTCTAATCAGGCTTTTGGGATTGGAATATGGGGACTAGGATGCCTTAAAGATGGGCCCAATGTGGTGGCTGGCACCTGTAATCCCTGGGCAACAAAGCGAGACTCCATCTCAAAAAAACAACAAAAAAAAGACGGGCCCGAGTGGCAGTGAGATGGCTGGGATGCTGTCTTTCATGTAGAGAGGGCTTGTGTGGACACTGCATGGGCATCCCCTTTTCATTCTATCTGTTTGTAGCTGGCCCTATTGCTTCTCTGGGCCATCCTTTCAGATGGCTTTGCATAACTGTGCTCTGATGTTTCCCAAGCTGTCTGATGTCAAGAACCACCAGAGTCTCTTGATAAAAATACAGACTTCCATGCCCACTCCCAGAAGATTCTGTTTAGAAAGATTTTGTGAGGTCCGCAAATATGGGTGACTTCCATGAGCAGCCCAGGTGATTCTTATCAAGTGTGTTTAGGAAACTGCATTCAGTTTTCATTTATTAACTTCATTTATTTATTTAATTATTTTATTTTTCGACACAGAGTCTGGCTCTGTCGCTCAGGCTGGAGTGCGATGGCCCAATCTCGGCTCACTGCCACCTCTGCCCCACGGGCTCACGAGATCCTCCCACCTAAGCCTCCCAAGTAGCTGGGATTACAGGCATGTGCCACCATGCCCGGCTAATTTTTGCATTTTCGATAGAGACAAGGTTTTGCTATGTTGGCCAGGCTGGTCTTGGACTCCTGGCCTCGAGTGATCCACCCACTTTGGCCTCCCAAGGGGTTGGGATTACAGGTATGAACCGCCACACTCGGCCTGCATTCAGTTTTTAAACAGTGTTTTCTAAACTTGCTGAATCATACAGTTGCCTAGAACATTTGCTGCATATGCAGATGCTCAGTCCCAGCCCAAGTGAATCAAAATTACCAAGCCAGGGGCCTGGGAATCTGTATGTTTAGTGAATGCTCGAGGTGCGTCTTGTAACGAGGAGGTTTGGTAAACACTGTAATTGAGACTCACCCGGAACCTTTAGAAAAACCCATTCACTGTAACTGCAGAGGAACTCAGGGATCTGCTTTTTTTCATTTGTTTGTTTTGAGTCAGAGTCTCACTCTGTCACCCAGGCTGGAGTGCAGTGGCATGCTCAGAGCTCACTGCAGCCTTGACTTCCCACGCTCAAGCCATTCTTCTGCCTCAGCCCCCAAAGGGGCTGGGACTACAGTCATGCACCACCATGCCCAGCTAAATTTTTTTTTTGAATTTTAATAAAGACGAGAGCTCACTGTTGCCCAGGCTGGTCTGGAACTCCTGAGCTCAAGCAATCCTCCCTCCTCCGCCTCCCAAAGTGTAGGGATTGCAGGTGTGAGCCACCGTGCCCAGCAGGGATCTGCATTTTTAATAAGAGCCCAGGTGATTGTGATGCTCAAGGTTTGTGAACCCCTTTGAGAAACACTGCATTAAACTCTGATGTTGCTACAATTCATGTCTTTGTTCTTAATGCCAAAGCATTGACAGTGACAGTATTTACTAAGAATTTGCACATCTCCTGTGTTTGCAAATGTTGTTCACAACCCTCCATGTCTGTGTTTTAAAACTTTCTACTTAACTCTGTTTTTAAACTTTCTATTAAGAAAAATCTCAAACACACAAATTAAAAATAATAGTTCAGGCCAGGTGTGGTGGCTCATGCCTGTAATCCCAGCACTTTGGGAGGCTGAGGGGGGAGGATCATTGGAAGTCAGGAGTTCGAGACCAGCCTGGCCAACATGGTGAAATCCTGTCTCTACTAAAAATACAAAAATTAGCTGGACGTGGTGACAGGCACCTGTAATCCCAGCTACTTGGGAGGCTGAGGCAGGAGAATCACTTGAACCCAGGAGGTGGAAGTTGCAGTGAGCCGAGATCGCACCATTGCACCCCAGCCTGGGTGACAGAGTGAGTCTCAAAATTAACCAAACCAAAACAAAAAAATAATAATAGTTCAATGTAGACCTATTATATTCACCACCTGATGCAACATTTGCCACATTTATCTATGTGTTTATGTATGTGTTTTTTGCTGAATTATTTCTAAGTTGCAAACATCTTGACCACTTACCCAGACACCTCAGCATGAACATCTTTTTAAAAATGAAATGAAAAGGTACTCTGCTTCATAACCACAATACCATGGTCACACCTAACAAAACTAATAATAATTCCCTAATATCAGCTAATTTCCAGCTTATGTTCAATATTTCCTCACTAGTCTCCCAAATGTCTTTTATAGCTATTTTTTCAAACCTCAATGCAATGAAGGGTCATACATTGCTTACGACTGTGGTGTGTCCTATGTCTCTTTTAATCTGGAGCAGTCCTGCTGTTTTTTTCCAGGCCAGTTATCTTGGAGAATGTCTTTCTTTCTGGATTTCTCTGATTGTTTCCTTATGGGGTTGCATTACACTTAAAAACAAACAAAAAAAATAATGTCGTGTGTGTGTTTGTATGTGTGTCCTCCTCCCATTCTATACAAATATATGTGTGTGTGTGTGTATATATATAACATATATACAAAGTTTAACATATATACACACACGTGTGTGTATATGTGTGTGTGTATATATAACATATATATAAAGTTTAACATATATACACACATATATGTGTATGTGTATATATGTGAGTGTGTGTATATATAACATATATACAGTTTAACATATATACACACACATATGTGTGTATGTGTATATATGTGTGTGTATATATAACATATATACAGTTTAACATATATACACACATATATATGTGTGTATATGTGTGTGAATATATATGTGTGTATATACAACGTTTAACATATATACACACATATATATCTGTGTGTGTGTGTATATATAACATATATACAGTTTAACATATATACACACATATGTGTGTGTATGTGTATATATGTGTGTATATATAACATATATACAAAGTTTAACATATATACACACATATATGTGTATGTGTATATATGTGAGTGTGTGTATATATAACATATATACAGTTTAACATATATACACACACATGTGTGTATGTGTATATATGTGTGTGTATATATAACATATATACAGTTTAACATATATACACACATATATATGTGTGTATGTGTGAATATATATGTGTGTATATGTGTATATATAACATATATACAACGTTTAACATATATACACACATATATATCTGTGTGTATGTGTGTGTATATATAACATATATACAGTTTAACATATATACACACAATGTGTGTGTATGTGTATATATGTGTGTATATATAACATATACAAAGTTTAACATATATACACACACGTGTGTGTATGTGTATATATGTGTGTATATATAACATATATACAAGTTTAACATATATACACACATATATGTGTGTGTATGTGTGTATATGTGTGTGTATATGTGTGTGTATATATGTGTGTGTATATATATATATATGTGTGTGTGTGTGTGTATAGAGAGAGAGAGAGACAGGTTTGCTCCTTCCCACCCGACATGCCCCCTTTTTTCCTCTCAATCACAGCTAATAATAGTATTTATTGAATACTTGCTACATGTCTGGTACTGTTTTAAGAAATCAAGTGTATTATTTATTTACTCCTCATAATAACGAGGTAAGTTAGTTTCCAGTAACACTAAACCAGAGTGGGAGTGGCGTGAGAAAGGTCACAGGGCTGGTAAATCACAGGGCGCTAGGCTTGAAGACTCAGGACTCTTGCTCTAGAGCCAGCCTTCTTAAACCATAAAAATAGAATTATACTAAAGACACTTTTAAAACTTATCTTTTTAGGCCAATATGTGGGAACTTGAATCATTCCTTTTTATCCCTAATAATTTATTATAAACATTTTCAAACATACAGAAAATTTGGAAGAATTAAACGGTGAACACCTATATCCTCACCACCAATATGCTACAATTAGCATTTTGTTGTATTTGTTTTTTATCACATTATCACGTTAATTTATCTATTTCTCTATAATATCAGTCTATTATATTTTGATGCATTTTACTCAAGTATAACTTTTTTTTGTTTGACACGGAGTCTTGCTCTGTCGCCTAGGCTGGAGTGCAGTGGCGCAACCTCTGCCTCCCGGGTTCAAGCGATTCTCCTCCCTCAGCCTCCCGAGTAGCTGGGATTACAGGTGCTCGCCACCAAGCCTGGCTAATTTTTGTATTTTTAGTAGAGACGGGGTTTCACCATGTTGGCCAGGCTGGTCTCAAACTCCTGACCTCATGATTCGCCCACCTTGGCCTCCCAAAGTGCTGGGATTACAGGTGAAGTATAACTTATTTTTAAAAATAAGTGCATAAGGCTGGGTGAGGTGGCTCATGCTTATAATCTCAGCACTTTGGGAGGATCGCTTGTGCCCAGGAGTTTTGAGACCAGCCTGAGCAACATAGTGAACCCTGTCTCTAAAATATATATATATATTTTTAAAAAGTGCATAAAGTTCACAATATGGCAGTTTAATACTTTATTTGCTCATTACCCTGCAGATAGATATTCTAGCATTTTGCCATTACAAATTGCTAAAATTAACATTTTTGTATTTATACTTATATTTTAGTATACTTTATCTTATAGCAATGGTGCTTTTACTTCAGTGGGGTAGAGTCCTAAAAATTGCATTCTCCGGTAATGTGAAAAAGGACACATAATAGCTTACTTAGTAGATGGTGTTACTGGAGGATCACTTTCCACTAGCGTACAGCAAAGTCTGGGAGGACCTGCATTTCCTTCCCTTATTTTACTTATAACTGCTAGAAGAAATATGAACTTAAAATACACAAACATGCAGTCCTCAGGATGCTTTCTTGATACAAATAATATCTAGATATCCTGGTCCCCATAGGATGTCATAAATGTTTAAAATTTTGCCTATCTGTGTTGAAACTATTTATCCAATGAACATCAGCTCAAAAGGCAACAGATCCACAGCATCTTCCTTAATTTTCTAGCAGAATTGCTGCCTCTTCTTGTCTCTCTCAACACTGTATGTTGCCTCCCCTCAGACCCACTTCACATTGTACGTTTTTGTGAAGTGTGGGTGTGTGTGCGTGCACATGCCAAAAACATACTTTATGCTACCCACTGGAGGTTCAAGAGAGCACGGTTCTTCTTCTACCTTTGTCTCTTCTAATTATCCAGCACAGTGATTTATACTCAACAAATACTTTCTGTGAATGAATCAGTGAATGAAATGTAGAAGAGACGTGCAGAAGGGCAGATAGTATCTGAATCCTGGAGTCTTTGTATGCCAGCCCAAATAGCCTGGAATGTATTCAGTGTCTATTCAGAAACCACCGAAAATGTCTGAGCTAAAGAGTGGAGAGATGAGAACTGAGGAAGGGAGACGCAATAATGAGTCAAGGACAAGACCTAGGTAGGAAGTGATACAGGCTCAAACAATTCTTGGGAGTTATAGACCTAAATTTTATAGTAGAGTTTTAGTTTCTTTTAAAATTAAGTTTTAGACAGTAGGCCTGAACTCATGTAGTGTTTTGGTTTTAGTTTTCCTACTCATAGTAGAAAAGTTAGAAAATATAGAGAAACAAGACAACAATCCTCAGAAATCCTACCATGCAGAGAAGTTCACCATTAGTTACCCTTTTGGTGTAAATCTCTTCACACATTTTCCTGTGGCACATATATGCATTTAAAAATGTGTAATGAATATATGAAATTTTATTTATATATTTTCTTGATATATAATATAATCATATATATGTTTGTTATATGGGCTTTTGTGTTAGATAAAAAATACCAAATGTCTTAACATTTTATCTTGAGGACTTGGCACAGAACAAGTGTTCTATATATTTATCAAATGATTAAATGAATGGCAATTATCCATTGTCATTTCCCTTTATGTAGAGATTTTAATACTTTTGCTCATTTATAAAGCAAATAATTAAAGCTTATAGCTCTAATGTTTTTATATCGAATGCATTTCTTTTGTTTTAGATTATTCTAGAAGAAATATAAATTTAAAATAAACATGAAATCTTTGGGGTTTCTTATTGATGCAAATAATACCCAGACATCCTCTTAAGCAGTGATTTATAAATATGTCAATGATTTATCTAGAATTAGTAATCTTTGGAACATCTGAACATTTGAATTATTTGATCAAAAGTTTTATTCACTCAGAAAACAATTTCTTCCCTTCCCAGATTCCAAGGAGGAGAAAAGCAAAATAATGTTGGGAATGTTAATTCATTTGACAATCTGATCTGTGTTTTATTCATACAGAGTATCTCTTGGTTAGTACCCCATTGTGTACTCAGTGCCTGTACTTGGTACTCAGAATACTCAGGGCACTTATTGCCTAACCCAGTGCCTGGCACAAGGTGGCACAATAAGTATTTTTCAAATGAATAAATACGAATATAGTGAACATAGACATAGTAATATCTTTTAATGAAAGGATATTTTCATTCATTTTTCAAGTGATGTGAATATTTACTAAATGTTAGGCACTTATTTATCAATAATACTGGGTCCAGGTTGACATAGGAAAAATCCACACTTAATACAATAACTTATATTTAATGAATGGTATTTTTTTTTCCTTTAGAGTGATGACTTCACTCTGGGGGAATAGCAAGGCCATATCCCTGGGTTTCATTTATACTGCCTTTCTTTTGCCCAGAGGAAAGGAATTGTTAACAAACAAATACAAGAGTACTGACAGCTCAGGTCATGCTCAACTTTATATGTCTTACAGAGTGTCCTGAACAGTAAGAATTCAAAAATCAGATAAATCAATGTCTTTTCTTAGGTCAAAGGCTGTTGTAAGAACCACACTCTTCCAGTAGATGGCAGTATTTTCATTCGCCAACCTAAGCGTTTTGAGGTTTTTCTTTTTTTTCTTCTGTTTTGTTTTTAGTTTTACTATACCTTTAGTAAGTTGCAGGTGAAAACACATGTTAATGAAATTTCTTTCACTTTCTTTTAAAAGAAATTCACTCTTGGGAGCTTCCAAAAGCCCTGTAAGAACATCTGCTTTTCCTACAATTTATAGCAAGATATATACTGAAGTTGACCATACTCTCTAATCCTCCCTATTTCCTGATATGTTATTACTAAGAATTAGCTAATTGATAGTAATCTCTTGGACAAAATCTATCAAGCCGTCCTGCCTCTACAGTAACAAAATAAAACAAAAATAAAACACTGACTCCAGGTTTCTTGTTTTCTAAATAGGGCAAAATATTCATTAAATTATGCGGATACTTTACCTGTATGGTTAATAATTAACTTTTTAAAAAATCCACATTTTTGCAGCTCGACAAGACCTTTCAAAAACCCTAACAGATGGTTAGGTGCTGTCACGTGTCTGAAACGACCTATACGCCGCAGAAACTAAATTTGAGGAGGAAGGGAAGAAAACATTGAAATTCCAGGGACATATGCTGGAGTTGGAAAACAAAAGCGTTAATTAGTGGAATAATATCTCAGATACTTTCTCTTCAAAACAGTGGATTAGCAGGAGTAGGAAAGGCTGGTCTGAAGCACACGTTTCATTGCCTTCTCAGAATTACTCCTGTATAAACAAAGCCTCAAGTTGCTGGAGGGAGCAGTGCTTCCTCTGAAATCACGGAGATAGACCAGATTTAGTCATCAAGTCCTCCTTGCGATTATTCAACCCATATCAGGAGGTACAGAGGTTTTTAGGGTTTAGGGTATTTTTAACCAAACCTTTACTTGCAAGACTATCAGGCACTTTCGCAGCCCACCCTGCACCACTCAGCCTTGGCGCCGCGCCCTCCTCGCCTCTCACGCGGCAAGGACCTGAAGCCCCCGTGTGGCCGCTGCCGTGCGTACTCTCCAGATCCAGGTGAAGCTTGTGAGGTCTGGCGACGCCTGAGCGCCGACAGGTGGCCTCGCCCCGCCTCTTTGTCGCCCAGGGCGGCGCTCGCCTACGCTCCAGGCCCGAAGCCGCAGCCCGCGCGCCAGGCACGGCTCCCCCGACCGGTCTCAGGATTTGGGCCGCCTCCCCGGGGAAGAGTGGGACTCAGCCAGGCACCGGGCCGGCCTCTAGGAGCCTGCGCCAGAGGAAAGGGCATCTGGCACCCGACCCGGGCCAGGCCCTTGGACTAGGGCGGCACGGAGCCCAGCGCCTGGGCACGTCCAACCCTGTGCATTGCCCCTCAGCCTCTTGAACCCTTCGCCTCCACGATCCCCGGAAACCATCCCAGCATCTGCTGCAGTGACCTCGGGTCTCACCGCCCGCGGGCCACACAGCTCGGCCACCCCCGGGCCCCAGAAGGGCCGAGGGTCACCCGAGCTGACGAACCACATTCCCAAGGACGAGCAGCGGGTGGCAGCACCGCCCCCGCACGAGCGCCCTCGGGTCCCTTTCTGTCGGGGCTCGAGTGGCTTGAGTGTCCCGGCCCCTCCAGAATACGCAGGCGGCCGCGGGAAGAAATTCACCCGGACCCGTCCTCTTCCTCGAACTTCTTCGCTCCTCTCCGAGGTTCCTTCTACCCGACCCCTCTGCGCCACCAGCTCCTCCCACTCCGCTCCCCTCCCCTTTTTCTGGTCCCCACTTAGGAATCCGTCCCCCCTCCCTGCGCCGGGTCCGGGGTTCTTCCCCCCGGCTCCCCCCGCGTGCCGTCGCCGCCGCCCGGGTTCCTCTCCCCCCGCTCGGGCGCTCCCTGCCAAGCCCATGATGTAATGGTGTATGTTAATCAGTAGCATGTGGGGAGCTCCGGCTCGGGCGACTCAGTCCTCCGCGAGCCGACACTGGAGGCAGCAGCAGCAGCGGCTGCGGCGGCCCCGACTCGAAGCGCCGCACTCTCCCCGCGCCGCCCGCCCCGACGGCATGGCCGGCGGCCCGCGCTCCGGGCGCCCCCAACCCCGCTGAGAGCCGCCGCGGTCCCGGACCCGCGCAAGGGCCCCCGTGCCGCCGGCATGAGCCGCGCAGAGGTGAGCGCTCCCTCCCTACGGCCCTCGGCGGGGGACCCGCCGGTCACTGGGGTCCCCTCCCCGGGGGCTTCCCCCTCCGCCCGAGAAGTTCTGGGAGTCGGAAGCAGCGTGTTGTTGGAAGCGAGTCGCCCCTTGAAGGCTGAGCCGCTGTGCTCTTCTCCCCGCCGGCGGCGGCCACCAGAACCGAGATTGGGACTGGGGGAACCCCCGCAGCCGAACTTTCTTCTTTGCTGTCTTTGGGGGGCGTGTGCCTGCGGCGTCGATTCGCATTCCCCGCGAGGCCGCCCCGCCTGCCGCAGGGGGTAGCGCTGCGGACCCCGGCAGTCCCTGCGCGCGGCGTGTGCCCGGGGCTGTGCCACCCTCGGCCTGCGACGCGCGGGCGAGGCGCCGGGCCGGACAGACCCGCCCGTAGGCGGCGGCGGCAGGATGCCTGCCACACACGCGCGCACACACACGCACACGCGCGCGCACACTGACCACTCCGGCCAGAGCAGGCCCTGGGAGACCTCCCGGGTGGGCTGGCGCGGCGCGGTGCGGGGGAGCCGGGGCTCTGGGTTGCGCCGCCGCCCGCTGGGCGCGGAACTTTGGGTGGGGAGAGTTTATTTTTGTCTCGAGCTGCTGCCGCGGCTGCTCACGGCCTAAATCCAGAGGGGCGCCTGGCGGTGGAGATGCTGGCTGTTGCTGTAGATGGAGCTGCAGCCACTCGGCTGCTTCTCTGGGAGGAGGAGGAGGAGTAAGAGGAGGAGGAAGGAACTCGGGCTGCCGCTGCCTCCGCCTCTGCTTTGCATTAGCTCCCACCCCCACCCCCGCGCCCCTTCGCAGCCGCATTGCAAGTTTTCTGCGCGGGGAAGATCTGTTGCTGGTGCTGGCGTTCGCAGGCACGGCGCCCGAGGCCACCCCGGGCGGGGTGTGAGGGGAGCACCAGCCGTTGGCAGCGGCAGCAACAGGAAGCCGCGGGGTCTCCTCCCGCACCTGGGAAGCAGGCTTTTCGCTATTCCCCAGCCGGGAATAACCCATCTCCCGCATCGGGTGCGGAGGGGGCGGCCAGATTTCGGGGAACCCAACCTTCCGCGGGACGCCCCCACCCCCGACCCCCTCTGATGCCCTGGTCCCCCAGGGCGCGCTCCTCCGCTGGCCGAGGTCTCACTGCAGCTCTTTTTCTCCTTCCAGTGGTGATCGCCGCTCGGGAATGCGGGCGTGAAGGGTCCGAGCTGCCGCCCAGTGGGGAGGAGACCCCAGGACGCCGGAAATCACCATCCCGAAGCTGCAAGAAGGGGGGAGAAAGCATTCTTCATTCAGTTGTGTGCCTTGTGGGGGATTTTTAAAAAGTCGTTATTTTTTTTAAAGAAACATTTCCGTGCTACTGTCTGTCATCGTCTCTGGGGAAATCAGCCAGAACCACCGGAACGTAACTGAAACCAGACGAGAGAGGCGGGAGCCCAGGCAGTACCTGCAGCGTCCGGGCACCAGAGCCACCTTGGAACGGGAACGCGTCTCCGGCTGCGGGGCTGCGGCTCCGCCAAACTTTGGGGCGGGCGGGGCGGTCTGGGGCGCCCAGGGGGCTCTGTAGACCGAGGGCGGCCCCCTAACCATGATGTTTCGCGACCAGGTCGGGGTGCTGGCGGGCTGGTTTAAGGGCTGGAACGAGTGCGAGCAGACTGTTGCGCTGCTGTCGCTGCTCAAGCGCGTGAGCCAGACCCAGGCCCGCTTCCTCCAGCTCTGCCTGGAGCACTCGCTGGCCGACTGCGCCGAGCTGCACGTCCTCGAACGCGAGGCCAACAGCCCCGGTAAGTGCACGGCCGCCACCGTCCCGCCCGCCCCTCGCTTTCCTGCCTCGGGCCAGGCCGGGGCCCGCCCCCGCCAGCCGCTCCGCCAGGACCCGGACCGCGCGGCCCCCGAGGCCCTCGCAATCCGCTCCCTCCTTTACCCGCCCCCCCTCCCCGCCCACTTACCTCCGCCGGCCGCTTTGGGGTTTTGTCCACTGTGAACTCCATCAGCCCCTTCCGTGTGGTAGCTACCGTAGCATGAATGATTGATTTTTCTCTCATGCAGTTTCCTGGGAAATAAGTAAGTCACGTCACGTAGAGTCTGGATTTTCTGGGTGTGTGTGTTTTTTCCTTCCTCCTTCTTCTTTTGGGCAACGTGGCTCGCTGGATTTCAGCAACACATGATAGATGCCCGGGACTGCCCTTCAGAAGCCAGGCTTGGATAAGGCTGTGTGGGGAGTACATGAAAATCCAATTTTATTATTCGGTTTTCCCCACGGATATTCTGGTTTTAGAGCTTCGTCTTCAGAATAATATGCAGGTGACGCTACAGACTAGTAAAATGACATTTGCAGTATGTGTATTATGGGGTTAAGCTTACCGCTCGTGACATTATCCATATTGATACAGATCTTGTAGAAAGGGTCTTGGAGAAAGGACAGGCATGAAGTGGGTTCCCTAATGCTTCTCGTCAGGAAACTTTACTGAATAGAACAGAATCGTTTCATATTACCCTGCTAGTATTTACAGACACCTCAACTAGTATGGAAAGTGAATATAGTCGAAAGGTCCAGCAGTTTCCTATTTGCTAGCGTGGGTGGTGACAGACTGAAATTATATCCTGGAGGGTAGGAGGAGGCTGGGGGATGGGGGAAAAGTCTGATGGTTGTGATTTTGGATAGGGGAAATTCTTTAGTTCATGCGGCTGCAGGAGGGTGAACAGAGCCCCCAGTGTTTATGCAGAGAAAAGAATGCAGGGTCCTCTTCCAGCTGTTCCATGTTGAAGCTGCGAGCCTGCAAAGCTCAGCAGAGGTCTGGGCTGCCATTTGATGACAAGGTCCAGTCCAGGGCAGTGGGGCCTGGGAGACACTAAAGTGAGTGTGCCTTCAGAGCAGCAAGAAGCGAGCCGGCCTACTCATTCCTCCTCCCTAGTATGGTGTGCACGATGGTGAAAACACTAGAATGGGATGCTTCCATATATAGAATCATAGGGTGGAAGTGACCGCTGGAAATCTTCACAGTTCTTTTCCTGACCAGACAGGACTGCACCCGAAAGATCCTGCATGGCCAAGTATGGAGGGCCGTACTGAGGGAGATTCCATTGAGCCCGAGCCTCCCAGCTCACACCTGGACTCACTGGGGTGGTGATGACAGGGCCCCCTTTAGTTGAGCTCCACGTTTATAAATAGCTGGAGGGCCAGCCTCCTTCACTGGGGTGTGGAAGCATAACTAGGGTAATTGATGATCCACCCTCTTTGCTTGTGTTCTTAATTTCAGCGGGAAGCCTGGTTTACCTGCTCCGTTTTACTTTCTCAGGTTTGACAAACAGGGTTATATAAACTTTTGCATTTTATAGATTGCAGAGGATTTACGTAGAGCCATTTAGGTTGAATGCTTGATTTCAGTGCTGGTAGGGACTATTCAAACTCATCTTTAGGTTATTCAAATGTTGGAGCAGCACTTTTTCCCTTTGAGTAATGGAGATGACTTTTCCCAATATAGCAGGTTAGTAAGTAAAACAGTTAAATGTTAAAATGAGATGGCCTAATTGAAAAAATCTCATAGTTAAAAACACTGAACTGTGAGTTTTTTTAAGTCATTTGGTAATTTTTTCCCTTAAGAAATGTTTGGCCATACTTATTTGTATAAGATACCCACCTGTTCATGCTGCTAAATGATGTAGATATACAAAATATAGAACTGTTATGTAAGATAGGAACTCTTCTCCAGTTTCTGGATTAATCCTTCAACCTAGACATTTCGCCTGCACGGAAATCTTTGCACTTGTTTTGTTGTGTGGCCAGGACAGAAATTTCTTAGGTCATGTGATGATTTGGTTTACATTTGGAGTGTGGGGATTATAAAGAGCATCAGCAGTCATCATAGCATACCTGAGTCTGTAGTGTGGCTCTCTGCGTATCCGGAAACTAGCCAAGAACCAGGAAGGGGGCAAAAAGTCCACTCGCAACCAGAGTAGATAGTATGAAAATCCAAGAGAATATTTCAGGCCCTCTCTCAGTACTTACTTTTATTCTAGACACAATCCTAACATTTAAAAAATTTGACAAATAATCCATAGTGTATTGGGGGTAAACACTTTTAGAATGGGGTGAGGAGCTGCTGTAATCGGTAGTAAAAGGTGACCCCTGACAGCCTGACAACTAGGAAAAAGACAGAAAAACTGTAACTTTAGGCAAGAATTGGAGCAGAAACTTTGAAAGCTTGGAAATATTAGAGTAGGAACCCTCCATTGACCTTGCAGGCACCACTCTATAATAACATAAACCAGTAATTGCTATTTACTGTTGTTAACAGTGAACTATGGAAAGAATACATTTTTAGACACACTCTTTAAGAAGAGAAGGAAATGTTCAATATACTTTGGAAATATTTACACCCAGAATAATTAACCTCCGAGCTGTTTTCATGTGCAAGGCTCTTACCAATTCAGAAAACTAGGCTGTGCAGAATGACTCATTCATTGGATGGCTGAGATTTCCTGTACCGAAGTCATCTTGTATCACTTTATTTTGTAATCATCAATTTAAAAACCCTCACATTTCATCTAGTGTTTAGAGATTTTAAAACTTGGTGAATGGGAACCAAATTCATATCTGGGACTCGATCTCAGTATAATAAAGAAAAAAATAAATAGTGAGATATCCTGCACATTAAACATGATTCATTTGAGATCCACGGGATGTAATTTGGTGCTTTCATTCTTTTAAATTTACTGAGAATCTAGTGATTCACTGGTTCATCCTTTGCCTCAGGCTCATGGTCATTGGAGATTCTGAGAAAATAATTGAATTGATCCCTATGGATTTATTTGTGGGTGTGTTTTTCTTTTAACAGATACAGTCATGATCAGCTCTCTCGTACAGTCTTGTTTCCAGAATCCTTATAACCTTAGATAAGTCTCTTCAGCTACTGCCCCAGTTGAACAGCTACTGCCCCAATTGAGACTTCTGGCCAGTCTCAATTCCGGGACTAGCAGGTCATTTGATACCTACAAGTGGCAAAAATGCAACCCACTGACTTTACCTGAAGTTTCCAAAAGAAAAATAGGTTTTGTGGCATTATTTATTTATGGCTTTTGTCACTTGGACTTGAAATATATTTTTCATAGAGATTTATAAGTTAATCCACAAAAACGTAACCCACAAAATATACACGATTTGTGTATGTTTGTGGTAAGTAAATGGCAATAAATTCCTATACTTATAGTTAAATACAAGAGAAAAGAGTATCCAAAATCGTGATGTTTGAGACAAAAAAAAAAAAAAAAAAAAAATTGTGGAGATGGAAGACTACCTCTCAGAATGTACTTACTCTTATTCTAGACACAATTCTAACTTTAAAAAAATTTAATCACAGTGTATTGGGTGTAACACATTTAGAATGGGATGAGGGGCTGTCAATTTCACCCCATATTTGTGTAAACTTGCTGTCATTAGAGGGTAGGTATGTTGGTTCCATGATTTTTATGGTTTTGGTTTCTGTAGTACAAGTATGCCATCCTGTACCCTGCGTTACTTTTTTTTTTTTTTTTTTTTTTTTTTTTGAGACGGTAATCTCACTCTGTTGCCCAGGCTGGAGTGCAGTGGCACGATCTCGGCTCCCTGCAAGCTGCAAGCTCCGCCTCCCGGGTTCACGCCATTCTCCTGCCTCATCCTCCCGAGTAGGTGGGACTACAGGCGCCCGCCACCACGCCCGGCTAATTTTTGTATTTTTAGTAGAGATGGGGTTTCACCGTGTTAGCCAGGATGGTCTTGATCTCCTGACCTCGTAATCCGCCACCCTCGGCCTCCCAAAGTGCTGGGATTACAGGCGTGAGCTACCGCGCCTGGCCCCTGCGTTACTTTTTAAGGTTACAAATGGAATAAAAAGAAAACAGCAGAAGTTCACCGTGTTAGCCAGGATGGTCTTGATCTCCTGACCTGGTAATCCGCCCGCCTCGGCCTCCGAAAGTGCTGGGATTACAGGCGTGAGCCACCGCGCCTGGCCCCTGCGTTACTTTTTAAGGTTACAAATGGAATAAAAAGAAAACAGCAGAAGTTGTTTTCCTGATGATATGGATAAGATCTTGTTTGTAGTTTTTTCATTCATGTATTCATTCAACAAACATTTTCTGACTGACTGCCTGCTATTTTCCTGAACCAGTGTTATACAATGGAAATACAAAAGTAACTTACTCTAGTCCAGTGCCTAGTACATGATAGATATTCTCAGTGTGGGGTAAATGACTAATATAAAATCATAGGTGCTGAAGCATAGATATGGGGATAAAAAGTACCAGGAGAGGCATACCGGGAACATTGTGAACCTAGTTGCTTATTGCCTGGGGAGTCAGGGAAGACCTCCCTGAGGAGGAGATACGTTTGAGCTGAGTCCTGAGAGGTGAATAGGAGATGGTTCGATATATTAATGTAAAAAGGATTGTAAAGAGGGGGCAAGAAGGTATCTCCCATGCAGAATATAGTGTTATCCCCTTTAATGTATGGGCCTACATGCATGATCCTCTGAGAGGCATGAGTGGAAGAGCCAGTTTAGTTCAGACAGTTTCCATTTTGGCCACATGGTGGCATTATCTTCTGAGGGCAGCTTGGTTGCTGTCCACGTTGGCATATGCAGGGGAAGGAAGGATGGAAATAGAGAAAAAAGTATTCTCCAGGTGGCCACTTACTTATAGCCGTAGGAGGGCATAAGTTGTAGCAGATTTTTAGAGTATAGATTTTTAAATCAGCCTGGGCTAGTTAAATAATTTCTAAGCCTCAGTTTTCTTATCTGAGAAATGGTGATTATAAAACCTTGTTATTGTCCGAAAGTTACTTGTTAATGATCCAGCAAGGATCTATTCTATCCCTCAGGTTTAAATTTGCCTTTAATTACTATAGAATTGATATAAATAATATTATTCTAAATGATCAGAAATCTTATCAGAAAGGATTATAAAGAGGAGATTGAGAATGACTTGGAACCCTAAAAAGATATGAGTCTACTGGGACCCACCTTCTATGTTTTAGCTTTGTTTTTTCACTGTCTCTCCTAAAAATATGCAGCCCTGACCCAGTTTTCCCAAATAACTTATCAACACTTTTTCCTTCAGTTGGTGAATATGAAAAGAAGAAATCGTTTTGCTGAATGAAATATATAGGGGCTCTATATACGAAGCACTTTTCACTTAGGGTTTTGTAATTTTCTTTGGGTCATTCTGGGATGACCCTGCAGTTTACTGCTGATTGTAAGTTGTAGCAGGTCATACATATTTGTACTCTTTTTCGTGAATAATTTGGGTTTGGTTGTATCACCTGGGTGCTCACGGCCTTCAACAATTGAGTATACATTATAAACAGTCCCCGTCAAAGCAAGTAAAAGGCAGACAAACTTCACAGCAAATTGGCTTGTTTTTGTTTAAGTAAACAAATGAGGACACAAGATGACGGTTGAAGAGGCTGAGAAGTAACTGAAAACTTCCCAGACTGTCGTACAGAAGTCTAATTCTAAAGAGAATTGACAACACCAGAGAAGAGGGAAAATATTGCTTCTCCTTGACCCGAGGAGAAATTTGGGGTTTTCATCTGTGGGTGAAGTGCCTTGTGTAACTCATTTGTTAGGAAAGGTGTGGTGCTCTTAGAAATCTTTTCTTTTCCTTTTTAAAATATACAATCACTACTTTGAGATTTTAATGTGTTTCTTCCTTTTCATCTCTCCTGATCATTCCTTCCAAGGCCTCACTGAGCTCATCCAATTCACATAGATTAAGATGCAGAATCAGACATCTCTTCTGAGCTATTTTTGCTTCCATTGAAGCTGCCTGAGGCAGGATTTTCCCAAAGAAAGCAGAACTGTTAGAACAGGGGCCGAGAGTCCAGGCTTGGGCCTTGCTCTGCAGCCTGCATCCCAAGAGTCAGCTTGGAATTCAGAGGACCCGTCTGCTTTTATGTAGGAACATGGGACTCCCTGGAACCCGGAAGCTCATTCTAGGGTTTTGTTCCCATTCCACTTATCAACATTTTAAAATAGCTTTCTTGTCTTAGTTTACTAGGAAAAAACAATCAAATGATTCAGTGGTTTCTTTTACACAGTAGATAATACAGTGCTATTATAATGGTACCTGACAGAGTGTAGCTGGTAAGAAAGTGGGACTGAGTTCCTCGGCACATATACATTTACCAAATACCCCAGCAGAGAGCCCAGGGCCCGTCAAAAGCTGAAATACACATTACTCCTCTCAAGTAGCTTATACTCCAGTTGCAGAGCTGAAACAAACATAGGAAAAGATGTAATAATTTGATCATACACAGTTGCTAAGTGCTGTGGTTCTGATTAGAGAACAAAACTGAAATTGAGTGAAAGGAGAGAACAGGGTGGATTGGGCAGTTGAAGAAGCTGAATGGAAGAAGTAAACTTGACTGTGTCACGTGAAGTAAGTGCTTTTAGGGCTCAGAAGATTCTTGCTGTTGTAGTACCTCAAATGCCAGTTTCATCAAGGAAACCACACATGCAGGGGACACTGTGCATGTGCCATGGAAGGGGCAGGCTTCCTGGGCCTTTGAAGGATGAGTGTCAATAGGTTAGAGAGAGGGGAGCATGAGGGATATTCACCATCATGAGTGATTGCTTGGTGAGTGGAGAATCAGTCCCAACACTCTATGATTTCCAGCATATTTAAAGATAGGGAAATGGAACATCTGGTCACCTAGTATTTTCATCCCACTTAAGTATGCATAACATTATAAGACTTAGTAATAGTTCTCTTGGCTTCTCCTAGTGGGATATTTTTGTAGGATGCTTTGACTATAACTAGTGTAGAGCAATAACATCTGAAACAGAGGAAAAGATAAAGAGTCGTAGACTAGTTCTCAAAATTTAGTTGCATGCATATCACTTTGGGATCTTGTACTGAAAACTCTGATTGAGGAGGCCTGGGGAGGTGGCGCTGAACACCTGGGGTTGTAACAAGCTCCAGGCTAATGTTGATGCTGCATATCTGCAGACCATGCTTTGAGTGTGGACTGTTAGAAATGGAAGGTAATTTAGAGGTAATTTGGTGCAGTAGCTTTCAAGTTTTATGGCTATGTGTCAGAAGGTTTTTGTTTGCAAATGAGAACTTAGATGAAGGCTTATGGGAAGTGGATGTCCCCCCAATCCCCTACTCCCCAAACCTAACTGTCCTAGGAGAGCAGTTTGGAAATCTGACCAAGGGCAGTGGTTTTTCCCAGGCTCTGAGACAAGACATTGGTTGACAAGGCTATGGCCAGAAGATCTGGGATCAGAATCTGACTCTCCTCAGTCCAATGCTCTTTCTCCTGTCTCAGCCCCTATCAAATGGCAGTAACCTGTTAGAGCCCTTGAACTTGCTGCTATGAGGAAGGTCATTTTCTGAGTCTCTCTATAGTTTTCTGTTGACTTCACATGCAGAGCAAAGCAAATCTTTCTTAGCTCTGGTGGCGGGACCTCTTTGGAAGGCAGGGGAAGGAGAAAGACAGGACAAGGTGGACACTATGGTCAGTCCTAACTAGTAATGTGCAAAAATGCATGCTAAGTGTCTACGGGCACTTTGAAGTCACTTTGCCCTGGAAAATCCCCATGGATTGCTTTAGTCAGATAGTATCCTAGTGGTACAGGTGTGTTTCATATGATGGAATTATTGACTTAAAAATCTGTTCAAGTTTTACTTACGCATGTAAGCACTGAAATACACTTTTTAGTTTGGTAATA
The DNA here is from genome assembly GCF_024542745.1 of Macaca thibetana thibetana. Classification (NCBI taxonomy): domain Eukaryota; kingdom Metazoa; phylum Chordata; class Mammalia; order Primates; family Cercopithecidae; genus Macaca; species Macaca thibetana. The sequence goes on along the minus strand of NC_065584.1, from coordinate 53,158,639 downwards.
TGGTCACTCATTAAATTATTTGAGAATTTTATAGACTGCTTTCAGCAATAATTCTCTCACTGGTTCTTTGAACTACCTCTCACAGCCTGCACTGAGTTTGGGTTTGAAGAAGGCTGGAGAATTTCCCTGAGCTTTTTGGATATGCTGAAATTTCCAGGCACTCTAGTGATCAGTGTCTTATGGAAAATGAGGCTCCGGGAAAGATTTCTTTCTTTCTTTTTTTTTTTTCTTCTGATGCTATGGGCTGTAAAGTTGAGCTGGAAAGAGCAGGAATGTTCATTCCAGAGACTGAATGTGAGAGATCTCTTCCCCTGCTTCCCCAGAGCACTCCCGTAAAGTGCCATCATTGGAATTTCTGAAGCAGCTTATCCTGATCTGTCATAGAATCCAAGCATCTGTGTGCGCAGCATAAATACATACACAACATTGACTTTCATTGTATACGTTTCTATCTGTGTATGTGCACCAAACATGTGATTTAAACACAGTTAAAATGCATGACTAAAATGTCAATGCTGAACCAGTTTTGAAATTTTGAAGAGTGGTAAATGAATGGGAGAAACAAACCATCTGACTTCAGAACCACTCCATGTGCCTCAAGATAAATAACCTTGTCTCTGTTTGAAAAAGGAAAAAGGAGGGAGAAACCAGGTTTTGTACATTGTAGGCATCTCAGAGGTTAATGTTGGGCCTGTGCAAGATACCAGAAGAATATTTAAAACATGATCTGTGAGCGTATGGATGAAGAAATAGGAACCAGCATGGTTTTGCTATGAGTGGGAGGATAGACCATGGAGAACTAATGCCGTTTCCTATCTGATGGGGCAGTGGGAAAGGAGGGGGGATAGCATTTGCTGAGAGACTTCTGTGTTCCAGGCAGATCACAGGGAATCCCATCTCTAAGTTTCAGCATAGGCTTTGACAAAGCCTCTTATTTCCTGATGAATTAATGAAGAAATAGCAGTAGGTGAGAATCTAGTTGTGTGGCTTTAGAGTGGTTTCAGTGACTGTTACAGGCCTGTCTCCAGCCACTGTCTGCCTGAAGGGAGATCTCTGGTGCTGTACATTGAAGCTCACGTGTTGGACATTATCACTAGTGTTGATGGAGTGTGACTTCGCCTGGGGTCCCCAAGAAGGCAGAGCCTGAGGCAAGGGCTGGTGTGCAGGTGGCTTATTTTGGGCACTGATCCCAGGCAACAGGAGAAGGGGCTAGAAAGAGAGAAACAGGAAGGAGGAAGAGTCAACACAAGCCTGCATTACCAAGCTGGTCACTGCTGTGGGCAGCGGGGGCTTAATGCCACAGGGATCCTCTGAGGAGCCACACAGAATGTGCCTGGGAAGTAGCTGAAGGACAGATGAGGTAGGCACGTATCCATTATTCCCCTCTTCCCTTGGCCAAGGGTTGTCCCGGAGGTACCGAGTCCCTGTACTTTCAGGTTTGTACATGTTTCTGCAGGTGTCTCAAAGATGCCCCAAGGCAGAATGCTAGAAAGACATGGTGCAGCCAAGGCAGGGTGCTGTCAGGTTATACCTGTGTGAAACTGGGGGCCACAGCAAGGGCCTCAGTGTAATCCAAGCAGAGAAGGTGTTTGTCAAATCTATGGATGAACCTAGAAGGATAGCTGATGGCTTGATGACAGAATCATGATCAAAATATTTGAATGTAACAAGATGATATATAAAGCACTAAAGTGTAGCCCGTACATTGGCATCCCCTAAACCTAAGCTAGAGAAGGCCTGGTGCTTCAATAGCATGCATAAAAAGGGACTCTGGCTTTTAACTCACTTACAACTTCATATGAATAATGTCACAATGTGGTTGCCCCCAAAGCCACTAAACTCTGTAATACAGTCATTGTACTCAGAATAAGTCTGTGCTACCAGCCGCACTCTTCCTGGAGTCCAGGAGGCCGTTCTGGGTACACACTCTGAGGGAGATGAACAAATCAGGATGTGACCAGAGAAGACAGGATGGTGGGGGGCACTCGAAAGCCAGGGTGACCTGAGAAGAAGATGAGCAGAGAGCTGTCACTGCTTACTCGGAAAGCTGGCTTGGAGTTGAAGGGTTAAATTCTCTGTCCATGTAGAGGGCAGTGGGTGGAAGCTGCCGTTCATTTAGCTCAGAGCGGAGAAAAACTTTATGATGATTAGGGCTGCCCAAACAATGCAGTGGCCTGGGCTTCATCAGAGTTGGACGAGCCTTTAGCATTGAGCAGAATAATCCTTGTGAATAAGACTGGCTCCTGTTTATTGAGCACCTGCTCTGTGCCAATTGTTTGCATAACATGATCTCATTTATTCTTCCCAATAACCCTATGAGATGAGGTGGGAACTGCCATTATTCCATTTGTCAGGGAGGAAACAAGCACTCTGGCTTCGGAACCACCCCATGTGCCTCTCTACGGTAGGGATTTAGCGTCTATTTGCTTAGAAAAGAAGCTCTGATTTCTTGGATGACTTCCAAAGTCCCTTCTGACCTTAAGATTCTATGATTTCTATGAATCAGGAATGAAGATAGGAACACAAAACTATTGACAGCAGAGGAGAAAGAGAGACAAGATGAGTAAATGAATGAATGAGTGAATGAATAAGGGTGGTTTTTAAAGTTTTCTTGGTGGGCCCACTGGCTCAGGCCTGTAATCCCAGCATTTTGCTAGGCCTAGGTGGGTGGATCATTTGAGGTCAGGAGTTCAAGACCAGCTTGGCCAACGTGGCGAAACCCCATCTCTACCAAAAATACAAAATATTAGCTGGGCGTGGTGGTGTATGCCTGTAGTCCCAACTACTCGGAAGGCTGAGGCAGGAGAATTGCTTGAACCCAGGGGACGGAGGTTGCGGTTGAGCCAAGATCGTACCACTCCTCTCTAGCCTGAGTGACAGAGTGAGACTTCATCTTAAAAAAATAAAAAATAAAAATAAAAGTCTTCCTGATTTCCAGTGTATTCCTCCCGCACTTCTTGGCCTGTTTGGACCACAGATTTGTGACTTTTTATGAAATATACCTGTAGATTAATTTTCAGTTCTTTTATGATAGTAGACAGTCAAAGGCTAGATCACTGTGATGAGTAGGGCTTCCACATTTAAGAAAAAGATATCGGCCGGGCGCGGTGGCTCAAGCCTGTAATCCCAGCACTTTGGGAGGCCGAGGCGGGCGGATCACGAGGTCAGGAGATTGAGACCATCCTGGCTAACACGGGGAAACCCCTCTCTACTAAAAATACAAAAAAATCAGCCGGGCGTGGCGGCGGGCGCCTGTAGTCCCAGCTACGCGGGAGGCTGAGGCAGGAGAATGACGTGAACCCGGGAGGCGGAGCTTGCAGTGAGCCGAGATTGCACCACTGCACTCCGGCCTGGGGCACAGAGCCAGACTCCGTCTCAAAAAAAAAAAAAAAAAAAAAAGAAAGAAAGAAAGAAAAAGAAAGAAAGAAAGAAAAAGATGTAATGAAGTGAATTGAATCTTGCTTCTTTTGGGTCACGCAAAAACAGTGAAAAGTGCTGAGTGTGTTAGGCACTTATTAACAAAAGTAACTCAGAATTGCGGTCTAAATCTCTGTATCTTTTTTGTTCTCTCCGTGTAGTTCTAAAAATGACCATATGCTCTTCCTTGAATGGTAAGAGCGTCCATTCTTTTTTCTTAGCATGTTCTGTGTGTCGCACAGTGTGCAGACAGCAGCATACATACACAAACACTATCTCCTGTTATTGAATGGATGAATGATACAAAGAAGCAGAACGAGTGGCTGTGAAAATTAAATGCAATATATTTCAATAATTAGATAATGGGCTGACCTCTCAGAGTCAAGGACACTGTAAGTACTTAATCACTGGTTTCTAAGTTATATAAATCCCACAATGTAGATACTATCTCCATTTTCCAGATGACGAAACTTAGGTTTACAGTGGTTGGAAATGTGCCTAATGTCACCAACATCTTTCTGATCCCCAAACCTGTGTTGAATCCTTGCTATTGCATGAATGCTGAAGATAGATTCCAGTTCTTAGGTAAATGAAAATGTTGGCAATTGAACGAAAAATATGTATTTTTAATGGTAGTTTTAATAATTCACAGTAACATCGTATATGTTTCATCTTGGAAAAATTCTTTTCAGCTTGTCCATTTAAATATTCCTCTTACTTATTACATTTTAACTCTCCATAGCTTGGTATGGCTTAGCTTTGTTTTTCCACTGGCTTTTAAAAAAATTAAGTGAGGCCGGGCGCGGTGGCTCAAGCCTGTAATCCCAGCACTTTGGGAGGCCGAGATGGGCGGATCACGAGGTCAGGAGATCGAGAGACGATCCCGGCTAACACGGTGAAACCCCGTCTCTACTAAAAAATACAAAAAACTAGCCGGGCGAGGTGGCGGGCGCCTGTAGTCCCAGCTACTCGGGAGGCTGAGGCAGGAGAATGGCGTAAACCCGGGAGGCGGAGCTTGCAGTGAGCTGAGATCCAGCCACTGCACTCCAGCCTGGGTGACAGAGCAAGACTCCGTCTCAAAAAAAAAAAAAAAAAAAAAAAAAAAAAAAAAAAAAAAAAAAATTAAGTGAAAGGCATTGATTTAACTCTCTCTCTTCCTTCAAGGAAGACTCATGGAATGGATGCTTCTCTGGCCTCTGCATGAGTGGACTGGGCTTGGGGAGGGAAATAGGCCTTGCATGCTGCAGAAGGGAAAGCCTAAGGAATGTGTTATCTAATTGCTCATGACGTCCTTGACTTTGACAAACTAGGAGTTGATGTGCTGGGTCAGGATCTCCATAGGATCTGGAATTAGGCAAAGCACCAATCTGAGGGCTGTATATTAAAATGAGCTCTCCTGTTGTTTGTAAGTGGTGGAAAATTTCAGAACATTAGTTTAGGAAAACATATTACAGTTGGTGTAAGAGTGAGTTATACTTATTTCATTTACTAGCAACATGCAATTAAGGAAGTGGAAGAGACCTGACGTACTGCAGCCCCTTTGTTGAAGACTTGAGAAGGCTGAGGTGTACTGGGGTCCACTAAGGGCACCTGTTAGTAGCGGAAAAGCTAATGTTACATCCAGTCGCTTCCCGACCATCTATGACCTAGACTTTGGTATCACAACTTTCTCATGGCCGACTTGGCTGCCACAGTGAATGACTTTTTGTGCTGGAAATGAGAGAGGCTCTATTTACCTGAATTTCAAAGACTACATTCATTAAAATTGTCCCCTCAAAGTCATTTCCAGGCTCCCCCACTCCTTTCTGTTTCTTTACTCATGATAAAGCACAGATTTGTTTGGATTGGAAAGTGAGTAGCACTAATATTTTGAAATTGCAGAGTGTTACAATGTAGGAAACGTATTATAATCACTGTTCCAGCAATGTCCTCTTGGTTTATGCAGAATCCGCTCTGGAGTTGCCCTAAACCCTAGTGGAGCACTGGGTGTCCTTCATGACTGCTCACTGCCTGTGGGGAGAAATTTCATTCATTTGTTGGTTAAACAGTTCCTTACTGGGTGTTAATGTGTATGGTGGTGTGGACCAACCAGGAGTCTCCTTGTCTATGACAGCTCTTCCTGAGGGTCTTCCCCAGTCTCTCAGGGCTTGCTGGTGCCCTGCTGATACCTTTGTATAGCACTAGTCACAGGCTACTGGTGTTGTTCACCATCTGATTACCCTGTGCCTTAGTCACTTTTATCCTCCAGTGCCTGATAGTGTGTCTAGCACATAGGTGATCTCAGAACGTTTTTGTTGAAAGGGCGGGTGAATGAATTAAAAAAAATTTAACGGACATCCGTAATCCACAAGGGGTTTACCATCTAGGTTGTGAGATAAATCTAAGTGCATACAGATTGATTAACAAAACAGGTCAAGATGATAATCCTCACGCTGTTACCAAGATATATGTGATAAAGGCCAGAGGAAATAGATGCTCGTTTCCCCTCAGACCCTTACAGAAGACCTGGGTTAGGGGTCTTGGTGTCATCACGTGTGTTACCTCGTAAAAATTATTTAAGCTCTCTGAGTCTCAGTTTCCTCATCTGTGAAATAGAGTTACCACTACAGAAATTACAAGGCTATTACCAGGATTATGGATGTGTAAAAGTACTTTGTAAACTGTATCGTATTATACAAAAGCAGAGTGACATTTTTCTCAAAAGTACCAGTTGAAACAATGGGATACAAATTCAGGAATGTGGGTTTTAAAAGGTCCAGGAAAAGATGACCATGGTTTCTTTTTCAGAGCTTTTGCACTGTTAGCAAGAGCTGAAATAAACACATGGTTCTCTTGGCGAACAGCAGGCCCCTCTGGGCCTGAACGAAGGCCTGGATCCGATGATCCAATTCAATTGGGACTTTAAGCCTTGTGGCCCTGATTTCTGCAGGCTGGACTGTCTATAACATCAAAGTTAAGTTTGTGTTCACTTTCATCCTTTTAATTGATTAGATCATTGAATGTACTCTCTTCAAGTATGAAGGACTCAGGTGTCCATGCTAAATAATTTCTTTTGGAGAAAGTTACATAAAATCTTGTGTTGTGACCTCTGTATCCCTGCCTGTAAAGATTCCAGTATGAGTGGTCATGGAGCCATTCAAAGCATGCCACAGGGATTCTATACCTATTTTGATAGTATGGATTCTTTAAAAATTTCTGATAATTTTTTAAAATTCTGTTTTTAAAGAGGTAACACTGGATAAAATTATTATTAAACTTAAACCCATTCAGTGCAAAACCTTTGAGTATTTTTGTATACCTCAGCTAAACAAGAAAATAATTATGCTTTGCTTTCTGCTCTTTAATATTATTTCCACTTTTACCTTTCACTGAACAAGCGTTAGTTGGAAAAAGAGAAGGCTTTCTTGTCATTGTTCTTTGTTGTTATTATTTTAACAAAACCTCCCTATTTTCACATTTTCTTTTTGTGGCAGAATGAGCTGTGTTAGCACATTTTCCAGATTATTGTGGTATTTGCAGATGATCTGAGCACAGTTAAAATATTGAAATTCTGAGCTATAAGGTCAAACTGGAGCCTCGTGTGAGTCTGATATTAAGCTGCTGGTAGGTTTTATGGAAATAATTGTGGCGTATGTATGTTTAGTTCACAACATTTTAGATAGGAATAATTTGGACAAGAATTGCTGCTGCTGGTTTGGGTTTTTTTTGTTTTTTTTTTGTTTTGTTTTGTTTTTTTAAAGACCTTCCTGCCTTCTCATTGAGAGAGAGAAAGATGCCCAGAGTTAAAATAGAAGGTGCTTGGGTATTTTGTTGAACTTCACAAGTTAAACTGGCAAATGGTGTCCATCAGCTGTTATTCAGTCCTTGAACAGAGCAGATATGTTTGTCCGAGGCCAAAGAAGATGCCTCGAAGACAAAGAAGAAGATGCCTCATCATCCCCTAAGCTCCCACACGGCATCTGCATATCACCAGCTCAGCACTTAGCACACTGGATTGACACTGCCATGTTAGGTGAGGTGAGGACATGCCCCAGAGCGAAGGAATCTACAGCAATATGATAGCTAAACGCCACATGAAGTTCTGGATTGGATCCTGGATTGGGAAGAAAACATTGCTCTAAAGGACAGTATTGGGACAATTGGTGAAATTTAAATGTAGTCTATATATTAGGGGATAATGCTGTATCAATTATAAATGTCCTTCTGTTATAATTGTACCTTGGTCACACCAGGAAATGTCCTTATTAGGAGATGCATGCAGAAGTCTTTAGGGATGAGGACTTACATCTTATTCTTGCATCTTGCAGCTTATTCTCAAATGTTTATACGTAAGGTGACACAAATTAAGAGTAGGTGAATCTTGGTGAAAAGTTTATGAGCGTAAAGTGTGTTGCTAATTTAACTTTTGTATAGCTTAACTTTTTTCTTTTCTTTTTTTTTTTTTTTTTTTGAGACGGAGTCTCTCTTTGTTGCCAGGCTGGAGTGCAGTGGCGCAATCTTGGCTTACTGCAACCTCCACCTCCCGGGTTCAAGTGATTCTCTTGCCTCAGCCTCCTGAGTAGCTGGGACTACAGGCGTGTGCCACCACGCCTGGCTAATTTTTTGTATTTTAGTAGAGATGGGATAAAAAGATAAATTTTTTACCTTTTAACAAATCCTACACTGGAACATTGAGTCCAGAAGGAAGGGACTGTGCTTTATCTCCCTCATGTAGGGTTGCCAGAGAAATGACGGGAACCCCAGCTAAATTGAACTGCCAATGGGGCATATTTATACCACGTATACTAGAAAATTATTCATGGCGTATTTGCAATTCAAATGTAACTAGGGGTCCTATAGTTTTATTTGCTGAGTCTGGCAACCTTGTCCCGAATCAGCAGCGCCCCAAGAAGCAGCAGGGTGGCCTGTAGGAGGTGTTGATCTGTTATTTGGAATGATTGGTGCCTCTTCAGAATTCTGTTCTGCAGTCTTCTATTAGAGAAAACCCTTTATATTTGAGTATGGAGTTGGGACATTACCTGTAGTTGGATATGATCTTCTCTTATCCTTCTCCCTTTGATTGATCTTTTACTTTGAGCTGATTTGAGCTTTCCCCTTTTCTCTGTAGTTGGTGGAATCAGCTCAGTTACATTTTTACTAAGTTACCCACATTCTGACACTCCTTGACAGTTTTAAGATCTTCTTCTAACACACTTGAATAGAATGGATACTGGAATCTATTTTGACAGCTGTTGAACATCTATTCTGTTGTTATAGGAGGTTAAGGAGGTTATTTGTAACACTGGGATTATTTAATGAACCTTTTGAAAAGGTGTGCAGACTGTTCAAGCAAATAGTGTTTTTTAGAATTTAAATGATTTTGGTTTTCACAGTTAAATTATCAAATGTAATGCTCTTTAGAATTATACACCTAGTAATATTTTTCATTAATTTTCTTCACCAGTGTAGTAATAGTACATTACAATGTTCTCAATTACCAGTGCCTTCTAAAATGCAGGTGTAGAGTCTTTAAATACAACTAGTCTATTGCCAGCTGTCCCATAGATAACCTTCTCTTTAAAAGTGACCTTTCAGTAATTTCATAAAGAATGAGTATCTCTAGTTTTTTGGTTGCTGAACTGCTAAAAGACGGTTCTATGCGTGTAACAGGTGGCTTTAGTTGGCTTACTTTCACTGAAATTTGATTCAAATAAAGCATTGCATTATTTTACCTTTGGAATTATGATTATGTGCTAGACTGACTTCATTTTTGGCACATTGCATTTCAGTGTTGAGGTTTGGGTTGAGGATGGGGTGTCTTGCACGTGCAGGAGTAGGAGAGCTTTGCAGATAAGACATAGCAGCTGAGGCATAAAACATCCAGGGTCGTCTTTATGCATCAGAGGAATTTCTATTGGAGGAGCTGCTGCTCTACGGGGCTTTAGATTTAGGGACAACTGTTCAGATTAACCTCTTAGACTTGAATTTTCTTTGATCTCAAATCCAAGGCATTAAAGAAGACTCTGTCAAGTTAACCATCAGTACAGTGCTTAACACACAGTAGGTACACAAAGTAAAATTTGTTCAATGGAATAAACTAGACAATTATTGTTTGGGTTATTGTTTAATATTAAATATGATTTAATTACTTGAAATAGACGATCTTTCAGTTCCTGCCCTTTACCGAATTGCTTGGCAACACAATTGTTAACATGTTTTCTGACTAAAATAAATGTTCTTATCTAAGTTTATGCTAGATTATAGCATAAAGATTTAGAAGCATTAAATAGATGAAATAGAATTTTACACATAGGCTATTTCTGAGAAGTCTATTTTATTAAGTATACTTTCTCTTGTGCCTAAAAAAATTTATCAAATTGTCCAAATCAGGTTCTAGCAAAGCAGGTAGAAGAGTTTTTAAAAAGACAATGTTCTTAGAAGGATTGTATTTCTATTGTGGAAATATTTTAAAAACAGAAAGTTACATAAATAACACTTACAATCCTGTTTTTCATTTTGTTGGATATATTTAGTGTCTTCTACCATATACAAGTTTTTTTTAAACAAATATACAAAATTAGGTCCATTTGAACATATTGTACAGTGGGGTGTGTGTGTGTGTGTGTGTGTGTGTATATATGCGCCACTTGGTGAAAAAAACCCTGCCTTTTAAACTTAATGTGTCATTAATATTTTAATGCACCATCATAAATTCTTTTATAACAGTATTTTAAATGACCATGTAGCGTTCTACGTATGGCTGTGCCATAATTTATTAAACCAAACCCTTACACTTGTACATTTAGGTGATTTCCAGTTTCTTACAATGCCGTGGTAAACATCCTTTAAAGCACAGTTCGGACCTCAGGTTATATGCCTGTAAGTGTAGTTTCTGGATCATGCTTCTTTAAAATTTAGCATATATAATACGTTAACTATGACATCATTCTTCTTAAAATTTTTTAAATTTTTTTATTTCAATAGGTTTTTGGGGAACAGGTGGTATTTGGTTTCATGAATAAGTTCTTTAGTGGTGATTTCTGAGATTTTGGTGTACCCATCACCTGAGCAGTGCACACTTTGCCCAATGTGTACTCTTTTATCCCTCATCACCCCAACTCCTTCCCCCGAGTCCCCAAAGTCCATTATATCATTCTTATGTCTTTGCATTCTCAGAGCTCAGCTCCCACATAGGAGTGAGAACATATGATGTTTGGTTTTCCATTCCTACATTACTTCACTTAGAATAATAGTCTCCAATTCCATCCAGGTTGCTACACATGCCATTATTTAGTTCCTTTTCATGGCTTAGTAGTATTTCATGACGTATATATTACATTTTCTTTATTCACTCATTGATAGATGGGCATTTGGGCTCATTCCATATTTTTGCCATTGCAAATTGTGCTGCTATAAACATGCATGTGCAAGTATCTTTTTCCTATAATGACTTCTTTTTTCTGGGTAGATACCTACCCGGAGATTGCCAGATCAAATGGTAGATCTACTTTTAGTTCTTTAAGGCACCTCCACACTGTTTTTCATAGTGGTTGTACTAGTTTACATTCCCAACAGCAGTGTAAAAGTGTTCCCTTTTCACCACATCCCCAACAACATCTATTTTTATTTTTTTATTATGGCTACTCTTGCAGGAGTGAGGTGGTATTACATTGTGGTTTTGCTTTGCACCTCCCTGGTAATTGGTGATGTTGAGCATTTTTCCATATGCTTGTTGGCCATTTGTATGTCTTCTTTCAAGAATTCATGTTCTTAACCCACTTTTTGATGGGATTGTTTGTTTTCTTCTTGCTGAATTGTTTGAATTCTTTATAGATTCTGCAAATTAGTCCTTTGTCAGATGTATAGATTGTGAAGATTTTCTCCCACTCTGTGGGTTATCTGTTTACTCTGCTGATTATTTCTTTTGCTGTGCAGAAGCTTTTTAGTTTAATTAAGTCCCATCTTTTTATCTTTGTTTTTGTTAAATTTGCTTTTGGGTTCTTGATCATCAGGTCTTTACCTAAGCCAATATCTAGAAGGGTTTTTCCAATGTTATCTTCTAGAATTTTTATGGTTTCACATCTTATATTTGTCTTTGATCCATCTTGAGTTGATTTTTGTATAAAATGAAAGATGAGGATCCAGTTTCATTCTTCTACCTGTGGCTTGCCAATTATCCCAGCACCATTTGTTGAATAGGGTATCCTTTCCCCACTTTATGTTTTTGTTTGCTTTGTCAAAGATCAGTTGGCTGTAAGTATTTGGCTTTATTTCTGGGTTCTCTATTCTGTTCCATTGGTCTAGTGCCTATTTTTATACCAGTACCATGCTGTTTTGGTGATTATGGCCTTGTAGTATAGTTTGAAGTTGGGTAATGTGATTCCTCCAGATTTGTGGTTCTTTTTGCTTAGTCTTGCTTTGGCTATGTGGGCTCTTTTTTTGTTCCATATGAATTTTAGGATTGTTTTTTCTGATTCTGTGAAGAATGATAGTGGTATTTTGATGGGAATTTCATTGAATTTGTAGATTGCTTTTGGCAGTATGGTCATTTTCATACTATTGATTCTACCTATCCATGAGAATGGGATGTGTTTCCATTTGTTTGTGTCATCTGTGATTTCTTTCAGCAGTGTTTTGTAGTTTTCCTTGTAGGGATCTTGCATGTCCTTGGTTAGGTATATTCCTAAGCATTTTATTTTGTTTGTGGCTATTGTGAAAGGGGTTGAGTTCTTGATTTGATTCTCAGCTTGATCACTGTTGACATATAGCAGAACTACTGATCTGTGTACATTAATGTTGTATCTTGAAACTTTGCTGAATTCATTTACCAGTTCTAGGAGGTTTTTGGATGAGTGTTTAGGGTTTTCTAGGTATACAATCATATCATCAGCAAACAGTGACAGTTTGACTTCCTCTTTACTGATTTAGATGCCCTGATGTCTTTCTCTTATTTGATTGCTCCAGCTGGGACTTCCAGTACTATGTTGAATAGAAGTGGTGAAAGTGGGTATCCTTGTCATGTTCCAGTTCTCAGGGGGAATGCCTTCAACTTTTCCCCATTCAGTATAATGTTGTCTGTGGCTTCTATGCCAATTTTGCTGAGGGTTTTAATCATAAAGGGATGCTGGATTTTGTCAAATGCTTTTTCTGCATCTATTGAGATGATCATGTGATTTTTTTTAAAATTCTGCTTATGTAGTGTATAACATCTATTGACTTACATATGTTAAATCATCCCTGCATCCCTGGTATGAAACCCACTTGATTATGGTAGATTCTCTTTTTTTTTTTTTTTTTTGAGACGAATTCTTACTCAGTCGCCCAGGCTGCAGTGCGGTGGCGCGATCTCGGCTCAATGCAAACTCCGCCTCCCGGATTCACCCATTCTCCTGCCTCAGCCTCACGAGTAGCTGGGACTACAGGTGCCCGCCACCTCGCCCGGCTAGTTTTTTTTTTTTCTTTTTCTTTTTTTTTTTTTTGTATTTTTGGTAGAGACGGGCTTCCACAGTGTTAGCCAGGATGGTCTCGATCTCCTGACCTTGTGATCCGCGTGTCTCGGCCTCCCAAAGTGCTGGGATTACAGGCGTGAGCCACCGCGCCCGGCCCAGATTCTCTTTTTGATATGCTGTTGGATTCAGTTCCCTAGTATTTTGTTGAGGATTTTTGCATCTATGTTCATCAGGGATATTGGTCTGTAGTTTTCTTTTTTTGTTATGCCCTTCCCTGGTTTTGCTATTAGGGTAATACTGGCTTCGTAAAATGATTTAGGGAGGATTCCCTCTTTCTCTATCTTTTGGAATAGTGGCAATAGGATTGGTACCAATTCTTCTTTGAAAGCCTGATAGAATTCAGCTGTGAATCTGTCTGGTCCTGGACTTTTTTTTTTGGTCGGCAATTTTTACAATTACCATTTAAATCTCACTGCTTGTTATTGGTCTAGTCAGAGAGTCTGTGTCTTCTTGGCTTAATCTAAGACGGTTGTATATTTCCAGGAATTTATCTGTCTCCTCTAGGTTCTCTAGTTTAAGCCTGTAAAGGTATTCATAGCCTTGAATAATTTTTTGTTATTTCTGTGGTATCAGTTGTAATATCTCCCGTTTCATTTCTAAGTGAGCTTATTTGGATCTTCTCTCTTCTTGGTTAATCTCGCCAATGGTCTATCAATTTTATTGATCTTTTCAAGGAACCAGCTTTTCCTTTCATTTATCTTTTGTATTTTTGTTGTTGTTGTTTTAATTTTATTTAGTTCTGCTCTGATCTTTGTTATTTCTTTTTTTCTGCTGGGTTTGAGTTTGGATTGTTCTTGTTTCTCCAGTTCCGTGAGGTGTGCCCGTACATTGTCCATTTGTGCTCTTTCAGACTTTTTGATGTAGGCATTTAATGCTAACCATGACATCCTTCTGAAAGATTGGGCCAATGAATGCTCCTGTGAACATTTAAGTATTTTTTTTTTGTACACTCTTTTCTACAATGGATATTGTTAAAAACAAACAAAAGAAACCCTTGTTGATTGAAGAGACTCTCATTATTTTCAGATGCATTTCTTTGGTGATAGTTTTTCATATATTTATGGTCTAGTCATTTTTATTTTTTCTTCTGTCTCCTTTTCCATGAGAACATTTGTTTTTTCTTATTAATTTATTAGCACTCTTTGTCATATATATGGATTTCCCCCCATTTTGTATATTTGATATTTGGAAGTTTACATTTTTATGCAGTCAATTGACAGGGAAAGGATTTTTAAGAGCAAATGATGTTTCTGTTAAAAGTGTATTTTCTTCCCTTGGGTGGTATTGTTAAGTTTAACAGAAGGAAGGAAGGAAGAGGAACTGCTCAATTTTAGTTTAATCCTGTCAGAAGAGTTTTAAGTTATTAAAATGTATATAACATATATATTAAGAATTATAACACTTTTGTACTTACATTGTCTATTTAAACAGTATGTCAAAAAGCTCAAATTAGTACTCTTAGAAAGTTTTACATTTGGATTTTGGTCTATTTTATTTCAACTTAAGACACATTTGAGGTGGGACAAGAGTTAAAATGGATAAACGATTCATTGTGGGTGAAATTTTCTGAAGATGGAGTAATTTACATGCTCATCTATCAAGAATGCCTAGAGATGAGGATGGAAACAGTGACTGCTATGGGTTATTCAAAGCTGATAGTTCTCTGATTCACAGACACCTAATGGGTCAAAAAGCCTCATGTTTTTACTCCCATGAGTCTAAATTTTATGGCCATGTGTGATATAGATATTTTGGTTGGATTTTCCATGTTGATTTTTTTTGGACCATTCTGCCTCAAGTTTATGTTAGCAATATAAGTAGCAAGACTCAACTATGAGCAAAATTATTTAACAAGCCTAGTGATATTAACATCTACTAGAGCCAGTGATTCTCTGTGTGGGAAACACATATGTCTTTTGGGGAAGGAACAAGGTGGCTTGTGTTATTCACTCATTCATTCATTCACTAATTTTTATTTTGTGCCTATATGGAACTATGTTTTTCATAAGAACATATACTGTGTTAGAAGTTGAGAGTCCAGCTGTATACGTGACACAGTCCCTTCCCTAGTTTGAAAGTAAAGTCCATTGCCCTGATTTATCTTGCGTGATTTGTTAATCATGATATCTTTACTTTAATTTTCATATAAGGCAGGATTTCCTTCTGATCGACTGCCTCAATGTCTGCGTGGTTTACTTCACATCCTTCAGGTCTCTGCTTATATGTCTCCTCAGAAAAGCATTATCAACTATCCCTCTAAACCTCTTGCCCTGAATTATTTTATTCATGCTGTTTATCACCACATGGCACATTACATTACATATCTGTTTATCATCTAAACCGTATGCTAGAATGTAAGGTCTGTGAGATGAGGGTGCTGTCGATTTTGTTGACTGCTTTTTCTCTAGCATAAAAAAATAGTTTGTGGGATATAGTAGGCACACAATAAATATTTGTTGAATGAGTTAATTCACTAAATATTTGCATGCTTGTGATGTGTCTGGCACTGTAGATGGTGATAAGTGCTATAAGAAAAATAAAGCAGGGGAAAGGACAGAAAGTTCTCATGGTTCACGTCTGTAACCCCAGCATTTTGGGAGGCCAACATAGGAGGATCACTTGAGCCCAGGAGTTCAAGACCAGCCTAGGCAAAATCGTGAGACTTCATCTCTATGGAAAACAAAACAAAATTTGCTGGGCATGGTGGCGTGCGCCTGTAGTAGTCGCAGCTACTTGAGAGGCTGAGGTGGGAGGATCTTCCTGAGCCCAGGAGGTCGAGTCAGCAGTGAGTCAAGATTGTGCCACTGCACTCCAGCCTGGGTGACAGAATGAGGCCCTGTCTCAAAAAGTAAACAGAATATTTAAAGATGGCCTAGGTTATAAAAGGTGGGAAGATGCTCTGTAGGCAGCTTTATCTTCCCTTTTCTCTTTCCTGAGTGTCTTTGAATCCCTCCCTCTCCTCTCTCTCCTAGCTGGTGGTAGTCTCTCCGTCAGCTGTGCTGAGTCCTTCTAAGGAGTGACATTGCATTCTTTTCATGACCTTCCCATGAGTGGCATGAAAACCCAAATGTGCTCCACACATGAGCTGTATATTCCCCAGACTACCAGGTAGCATGCTTTCCAGCACCTAGCTTTTTTCAGAAGTAGCCAAAGGCCACCTTTGGGTTTGAGAAATAGTCAAATGTTAGTAAATGTTCAAGGGTGCTTTTATTATAGCTTTCTTTTTCTGCTTTAACAATCACATGGTACTGAAGCTTAGCTCTCTGAAAGCTGCATCATAGAGGGATTTAAAAGTTTTTAAAATCAGAGTTTCTTATCTCAGACTTTTACCCTCAATTGCTGAAGCAGCTTGTCACTCAAGCCTTCCAAGATCTTGGTCACCGTCTCTCAGAGGTAGCATGCAAAGAGGATGAATGAGGGGCTATTTTTCTGGCTGTCACCATGATTGGCTTTTAGCACGGAATGATAGGGATACATCGTGCAAGCATGAGATCTGTCCTGCCCAGAATGATAGTGGTACCCCTGGTGAGAAAGGCTGACTCTAGCTCTATCCCTGGGGTTCTCAGCAAGGGTGTTCCTAGCCTCTACGGGTACTTTAGAATTCTGTGGGTGTATTCGTGGTTTTCACAGTATTAAGGGGGTGATTTGCCATTGGCAATTAGTGGGTGGTGCCAAGAGTGCTAGAAATCAAGCAATGTATAGGGCAATTGCTCCACATCCCATTTGACTTTCAAATGCCTGCCAGGCAACAGAGAAATGAAAAATCTATTGGTAGTCATCAGACCCTAAATGATCTCTATAAGCAAAAGGTATTTTTTGCATAATTTAAATGGAGGGAATCCTGTATTTTTTTTTTTTCTTGAGACTTTACCAGGAGTTGTTTCCCATGTTGGTATAGTTACTTGTGGTTTTGAAATTGGCCTATCAGTCAGCATGTGTAACTGCCCCATTCATGGTGACTGTAGCCTAGGGGCAAGAAGCTGACCACCTCATTGTGTTTTCTACAGCTCCTATGCCTGAACATCTACATAGTGTAATGTATATTGTATCATTATAAGTTCTTTCCCTTTTATTTCTCCTTTATATTGCAACTAGGTCATAGCATTGATTTATTAAAATTATATGCAGATTAGGTTATATTGTCTGTGATTTCTCATTTCAGGATTGCAAAGGAGGCCTGGAGTCTGATGAGGCTGAAAGCCTTCGCTCTAACCTAGTTTTGCAGCCATATTTCTCACCACTCTTCTCCATGAATCCTGTTTCAGGCAAAGTGACTTGCTTTGTGTGCTGTTTTCCCTTTTCCTCCATGTGTGCATGCCTTAAGCTTAAACTGCCCTTCCTCCTCAAAGCTCCCCCCATCTTTCCCCTCACCATGGGCATCCCAGCCATCCATCAGAGCCCTGTTCCCTGGCAGCTGGGTTCGGTCATCGTTCATTCTTCGTCGACCACCATAGCTCTGTGACTTTCTATTTTTTTGAACCACCCTAGCAATTGCAAGAACTCCTTCAACACTTATCTATATGCAGCCTGGTAGCATTGAGTACCGTATGTTTAAGTTGTCTCCTCAAATGGCTTGTAAGCTCCTTTCCTGTGGTAAACTTGTCTTAGTCTTCTTTTCATCCCATGCAGCGTCTACAAACACTTTGCATCTGGCAAGCTCACACACATGGTCTGCACTTTCTTCTCTTCTTTCCTTCCCCAAATATGTATCCTTTAATGTCTATCATTCTGCTTATTACCGAAGTGAAACAGTTTCTTTTGTTTTTTTTTTTGGAGACGAAGTCTCACTCTGTCGCCCAGGCTGGAGTGCAGCTGCACGATCTCAGCTCACTGCCAGCTCCGCCTCCTGGGTTCACGCCATTCTCCTGCCTCAGCCACCCAAGTAGCTGGGACTACAGGCGCCACCACCACGCCCGGCTAATTTTTTATATTTTTAGTAGAGACGGGGTTTCCCCGTGTTAACCAGGATGGTCTCGATCTCCTGACCTTGTGATCCGCGCATCTTGGCCTCCCAAAGTGCTGGGATTACAGGCGTGAGCCACCGCGCCCGGCTATTGTTAAGACATTTTTAAATACAGAGAAGTAAAAGAAGAAAATCGTCATCATTGATCCTGCCACCCAGGGCCACTCATTGCCTCTTATTTTAGAGCATTTCCTTCTTGGCCGTCATCTTTATGTTTATGCGTGTTTTTAACAACGTAGGAATCATGTACTTTATACAGTTTGTATTTTGCTTTTCCTTCACATTTCGTTTAATGTTATATTATGAGCATTTTCTCATGTCACTAAATAGTCTTAGAAAACATGTTTTATGGGAAATTTTAGACTTAGAAAAAATAGAATGATATAATAAACCCCTAAATACCCAACATTCAGCTTCAGTAATTATCAGCATTCTGCCATTCTGAATATGCTATTTGTAATGAATGCATGCCATTCATTGTTTGGAAAATATATAAGTTATTTAACCATTTCTCTGTTACTGAAAATTTAGATGATTTCTAGTTTTTTATAATTACAGATGCTTATGTTTTTGTTTTTCTGGTCATAATTACTATTCTTGCTTCCTGGAGAACCTAATTAATTTCTTCATCATTAAGTAATTCTTGATTATTATTAGTTTTGTATTCTGGGGTTTTTATTGTATTTCATATCTGTGGCTGGTTTCTTTGTCATTTTCTTTTCTCCACCCATCACCTGTTTCTTTTGTTAGCCAGAATGGGTCTCAGTGAATTACAACAACAGGTTTTTCTATTCATTTTTTAGATCAAACTGAAAACTGGCAATGTAAGAAGATGATATTTACTTCTAGGTGATTTAGGGGCAAGTACAAGAAGGAAAGAGGAAATGATTTCAGGAGAAATGAAATCCTATAAATTATCATCTTTGCCCTATGAAAAATGATTTTACAAATGCTTAGTTTCACTTAATTTTGATTGAAAAATGGCCCCCCTCTAAAGGCTGGAATAGTCACTCTCTAAGCTAAAGTGCACTTGAAACCAATAGGTACGAGTGTTTTTCTCAAGCTGATTTAAATGTATATTTTGATAAGTATATTTGGTATTTAAAAACACCCAGCAGCTCCTCTTTTAAGGAGGTGCATTCTCAGGCAGTGGGGAGAGATGGCCTTCTTAGGTCTGGCCAGGAGAGAGGCATGGGAGGATGAGCCAAGTAGGGGAGAATCAGAGCGGTGGTATTACTGATGCCTTGTGAAAAGGAAGGAAGGATTGCTGTTGCCCTAGTTCTGATGGGATTTCTTCTGCAGTATTTGTTGAAATTTTCAGACCAGATCATATACAGGAAGATGACTCATGTGCCTACCTACCTACTCTAAGAAAAAGTCTTTGTTTCTTCTATTGCAGAAGCAAACTATGATTGCTATTTAAAAAGTAGATTTTCATAAATGTATGATAGAGGTAGATAACATAGAAAGTAAAAGTCTTCCATAACCACAGCCCTCCCCACTAAATGAACACTGTTAACAGCTCTGTTTATGCTCTTCTTGGTTTTCTTTCTGCCTCTTAAGTGTATATTATCTGCATAAGGTACAGAACAAAAATGCCACTCTTTGGCTGAGTGCGGTAGCTTATGCCTATAATTGCAGCACTTTGGGAGGTCAAGGTAGGAGGATTGCTTGGGCCCAGGAGATCAAGGCTGCAGTGAGCCATGATCATGCCACTACACTCCAGTCTGGGTGACAGAGTAAGACTGTCTCAAAAAAAAAAAAAAAAGCTACTTTTAAAATTGCCAGTGTTAATTAGATAATCAGTACATGTTCAGACCTTTGAAGTATACAGACCACATGCAGTTTCTCCTGGCTAGAAGTAAGATGATAAGTACAAACAGCAGGACAGAACTTGTTGGGTATGGAAATTGTAGTGGAAGGGAAAACTTAAGAAAAAGGAAATGTAAAAGCCCAAATTTTTATTAGTATTCAGAGGTTAAATTTTTATCACTGAATCAGATTTAATTGGTGGTTGTACTTTTTCCCTTGGGAACACATTAAAACAGTCACTACTACAAGATGACTAAATCATGAATGAATTTAAAATGTTAAACTAGTCTCAGCCATACTAACATATCAGCAACTTATTGGTACATAATTTTTGTGTTGGAATTTAAGTGACAGAAATATGCATGGCTGACATTAACATTTTTTTCTTTTGATTTTGGAACCACTTCAAATAATACATCTTACAAGGCCTTTTTCCAGTTTAGGGCCAACCATGAATGATTAATTATATTGCTACCCTAACAGGACTTTAAATAATGAAGACAGTGACATTTTTGCATGTGAAATCCCATTTTATTCATTCATTGAAAAAATACCTACTCTGTGCCATGAATATTAGGAGTACAAACTTGTAAAACTTGCCCCTGTCATTCTTTGGTATTTTGCAAATGCTTTTCCATTCATCTGGAACACCTTCCTGTCTTCTATCTGACCACATGTCTCTCAGCTTTCATTTCCCAACACAAGGTCACATCTCAGGTATAGCCATTTTAGCTCTTTCTACAGACTGTCTTAGCAAATCTCATTGATATTCTTCTCACATTTGAAGACATCTTCACTAGAGTTTTATGTTACTATCTTATACGTATACAATAACATACATGTTGAATTCCTTGAGGTCAGAGTCCTCTTATCTTCATAGCTCCAGAGTCAAAATGGGTACAGGGCTGGTGCCATATATATGTGTGTATATATATGTATTTATTTATATATGTGTATATATTATTATATATATATAAATATATATAATATATACTTGCATGTATATGTTGAATAAATGATTAAATGAACTAAAAGATCTAGTAAGGCGAACTAATGTCCTTACACTCCTAACTACAATACAAGGAAAGAAGGAACAGCCTTCAGAGGGGAAGAGGTTCACTCTAGTGTCCCTCTTAATGCAGAATTTTAGTTTATGATACTTACATGTTTAGATATACTTGGATTAAGCAGGGTACTGAAAGTGTTGAATGGGGTTAACTGAGAGGAAAAGCTTCAATATAACATATTTAAGTGGCATTTCTCATTCAAAAACTGTAAAAAAATTATTAACATTCTTATGTGGGCATTTTAGGAAAGTGTAAGATAAAGATCTCTGTCCCATGGAGCATACATGATTTCCAAATTTTATTTTTAATAGGATGATACTAGTTTTTTGCCTTTCATTTTAACTGTTCCAGAGTGGGACTGATAGTCTAAGAATCTTAGTAATTCAGAACTGTGATTTGGAAATTAGAGTTCATGAAAGATTCAAGAAATAGTATCTTTTCAACCTAGAAAAATTCGAATTGAAGTGGCTTCACTAGTGGATCTCTTCCTCTGTGGAATTAGACTCCCAGGTCTGGAAGAGAAGGATCTCGGTCTTGTCTATTTAGTGTGGTAACTAGATCATGGTATGTGGTGTGGGAAGAGTATCAGTCAGGTCCTGGCAGGAAAGAGGTGGTA
Source organism: Macaca thibetana thibetana (assembly GCF_024542745.1). Lineage (NCBI taxonomy): Eukaryota > Metazoa > Chordata > Mammalia > Primates > Cercopithecidae > Macaca > Macaca thibetana. The sequence continues at coordinate 53,137,276 of NC_065584.1, read as the reverse complement.
TCCTCAAAGGAGGTAATTGAGAAGACCTAAATAAAGGAGCTACTAACAAAGACGTAGGCAGGAGTCAGGGAAATCAACAAGAGTTGGCAAAGCATACCAGAAATAACAACAACAGAAAGCCATCACCACTCCTAGTCCTCAAGAAACAAGGAAAGGGGCCGGGCGTGGTGGCTCATGCCTGTAATCCCAGCACTTTGAGAGGCTGAGGCAGGTGGATCACCTGAGGTCAGGACTTCGAGACCAGCCTGGCCAACATGGTGAAACCCTGTCTCTACTAAAAATACAAAAATTAGCCAGGCATGGTGGTGCGTGCCTGTGATCCCAGCTATTTGGGAAGCTGAGGCAGGAGAATCAGTTGAACCTGCGAGGGTAGGTTACAGTGAGCCAAGATCGTACCACTGCTCTGTAGCCTGGGTGATATAGTGAGACTGCATCTCAAAAAAGGAAACAATGAAAGAGCTGTAGAAAGGGCCTTCTTTCCTAGGAGGTGAGGCCTTAGGCAGAAGATCAGCTGTGACAAAGCACCCTGCCACGGAGGGAGCCGAGTGGGAGATGCCCCAGTCTTTCTCTCCTCAGGGTCTTGCTGGCCATCCCAAATGAACCCCAGGGAACCACGAGATGTAGTCTGAGAGGGCAGCCTTCCAGCGCACACATCAGGGTGAGAAGGGTGGAGAATGGTTCTTGGTGGGGGAGGGGGTAAATGCAGAATATCCAGCCAGGAGAGAAAAGCTTCAGGTTCTGAAAAGTAGCCTTCTCTGTTCATAGCCTTCCTGTGTTCATTTGTTAGGATTCTGTTGCTTGTAGCCAGACCTCTAAATCAGATCTCATGAAAGGGAGCCCATGAAGAAGTGTTTTTGTTTCATGCCCATTGCATTTTATTGAAAAAGAAAGCAAACAAAACACCATATATCTGTATTAGCTTTGGGGAGTGACACCTCAAAATCTGAGTTTCTTTTTTTTTTTCAAAAAATGGAAGGTTTGGCAGTACCAAATATGCATTCCTATGTGTGTACAATCTGCTTAACATGTAGGAGCTGTCCTGTTAGACGGGTAGGCATGCTTCAGTTTGCCTCAATCCCCACATCTATCTCTCTGTTGTGGTCTTTTTCTTTTTCTTTTCTTTCTTTTTTTTTTTTTTTTCTTTTTTCTTTTTTTGAGACGGAGTTTTGCTCTTATTGCCCAGGCTGGAGTGCAATGGTGTGATCTCGGCTCACCACAACCTCTGCCTCCCAGGTTCAAGCGATTCTCCTGCCTCAGCCTCCTGAGTAGTTGGGATTACAGGCATGCACCACCACACTCAGCTAATTTTGTATTTTTAGTAGAGAGACGGTTTCTCCATGTTGGTCAGGCTGGTCTTGAACTCCTGATCTCAAGTGATCCACCTACCTCAGCCTTCCAAACTGCTGGGATTATAGGCGTGAGCCACCGTGCCCGGCCTTTCTTTCCTTCTTTTCTTTTCTTTTCTTTTCTTTTCTTTTCTTTTCTTTTCTTTTCTTTTTTTCTTTTCTTTTCTTTTCTTTTCTTTTCTTTCTTTTCTTTCCTTTCCTTTTTTTCCTTTCCTTTTTTTTGAGACAGAGTTTCACCCTGTTGCCCAGGCTGGAGTGTAGTGGCATGATCATGGCTCACTGCAGCCTCGACCTCCCAGGCTCAAGCGATCCTCCCATTTCAGCCTCCAGAGTAGCTGGGACTATAGGATGTGCCACCATGCCCGGCTAATTTTTGTATTTTTTGTAGAGACAGGGTTTTGCCGTGTTGCCCACGTCTCGAACTCCTGGGCTCAAGCAAACTGCCCACCTCTGTCTTCCAAAATGTTGGGATTACAGGCGTGAGCCATCACACTAGTGCCCCCTGTTGTGGTCTTAAGCACACATTGCTACTCCCTGGTCGTGATAGACATCTGAGTTTATGATCCTTGGTCTCCATAAAGCAGTTTAGAGAAGGAAGGACAGATGAGTCATGCTAATTTAGAAAGAGAGTGAGTTCTGTCTTGGAAGATGCACTTCTCTCCAAAGGGAAGAAAGAGACAGGGAGACTAATCTTGTTGGGGACACAGTCTGAGCATTTGTTAGACTAACTAGAAGGTTTTACAGAGATAAATAATGTGAAAACTGAGGCACAAACACAGTTAACATGGTTCTGATTAAATATCTAGAAAATGACACAGTCAGCGTTCAAACTTAGTGTGTTTGTGGGTCCTTGCGTAACATAGCTATTATGTTATACTATCCACCAAGCCAATCCCATATTGCCATAGCCTTCTAAATCTTTTTCCTCTACAAATATATTCATGTAGTTACATGCAGATACACAATGAGGTAATACTGTAAGCATCCTATTTTATAATTGGCTGTCTTTATCTCAATAATAAAAGCAAGTATCACATTTTAAATAACTGTGTAATAGCTAATCCTATGGACACGTCACACTTGGTAGATATTATTTTGGTTAAAGAATTTAGTTTTGTCCCAACTCTTCACTATTATAAAATATTGTAATGCACTTCTTTTGTACATATATTTTAAAACACTCATTGGACTCTCTTCCCTAGGAAAAAGTAGATTTGCTGTGTCAAAAGTTACTATTCCTTTCTCTCACCCCTTTAAAAAATTGCTTTATTTTTCTGGTTTTGAAGGAAACATAGGCTCACAGCAAAAAACAAAAGTCAGAAAATAAAGACAAAGTAGAAAATAGACAATCTGTTATTTATTGGTATAAACACCACTATTGGGAACATGTGTTATTTACATTTCTGTGGCCTCTCCCCTTCCCTCCCTCTCCTCTCTTCTGCAGGGTCTCACTCTGTCACCCAGGCGGGAGTACAGTGGTGTGATTTCAGCTCACTGCAGCCTCAACCTACCAGGTTCAAGTGATCCTCCCACCTCAGCTTCCTAAGTAGCTGGGATTACAGGCATCTACTACCACACCCAACCAATGTTTGTATTTTTGTAGAGACAGGGTCTCACCATGTTGCCCAGGCTGGTCTCGAACTCCTAGGCTCAAGCGATCCTCCTGCCTCAGCCTCCCAAAGTACTAGGATTACAGGCATGAGCCAGTGTGACTGGCCCTGTCCTTATTTCTTTAGCAAAAATTTCCCAAGAGAAGAATTGCTGGGATAATGCACATTTAAATTTTTGATAGACAGTCCCAAATATTATACCTGTTTTTAAGACCTTTAATTCCTGTTGTCAAATTCCCCTATATATGGAGTAATAAACACAATTTAAAGAAATTAGGACTAAAAAAAGATTATATGTAACCCAACATAAAGGCAACCTGTTAGGTGTTGACAGAGACTGACAACTTTTTATCTGTGGGTGCCATCCATTATAAGTAACCTGAGCACCTTACTTTTTCTTTTTAAACTCTAGGTAGGATACCCGAGGCCCACAAATTTTTCATGAGAAATGTTTTTTTTCTCTGCCCTATGAGAAGATTTTAAAAAATATTATACTGCTTCAATTGCATCAAAAGAAATGGACCCTAATATCTATAATGAAGGATTTGGAGTTAGAAGACCTGAGTTTCAATTTTGGCACAGCTGTTTGTCTAGCTCTGTGATCTTGGATAGGTCAGTTAACTTGTCTTAATCTTCTCATCCATTTAGTGGAGACAGCACCACTATTCACAGGACTGTTGTCAGAATTACATGAGACAATACCATAGGTGAAAATATAAAGTACTTTGTAAACTAAAATGTTACACAGATAAGCTGATATCATTGGTAGCAAGAGCAACCCTATTCCGAAGTTTTTGTAGTGTAGTCCTGACTATTCTTCATACTGCAGGCTAATTAATTGGGTAGACATCCTCTTAAACCTCTGATCCTCTTTTCTTCCTAAAACACTGAGATCTCTTCATCTGAAATACAAATTTCGAGACAGTTTATAGATTTGTAGTCTTGGATCCTGGAGAGAAGAGACATGTATTCCTGTATACACCCAAATCATTAATCCTACTTTTAATTCTACTCTAAACCTTGTACCACATCATTTCCTACTGCCAGGCTGGAGTGAGTAATGACAACCTTTTGGCAGATCAAATTTCAGTTTTAGAATTCAGGAAGCAAAGCGGTGTCCTGGCCTTTCTTTCTTCTTTTTCAATTATAGCTAAATGTCCTTTTCTGTTTGGGGGCAAGTGAGATGCCTGGTTGTGCCAGAGCAAACGAAAACCAGGCACCTTCTCCTGAGCATGTCACTGTCATAAACCCAGGCAGTCTGGTGAGGCAGCTGCTGAAGAAATAATATTCCGCCATTAACTGCCCCACCCCTGAAATTAGCATCTTTGGAAGGCATTATCCAGGGTTTTGTTGCTGTTACTGTTTTTGTTTTTCTGTTTATTCCTAAAACAGATTTTTATTAAGTTCATCCAGTGCTTCCATTGACCCAGCTGCTTGGAATTCAGTGAACTGTCAACAGAATATAATTTCTTTCAGAATTTGCTATTCTACTGGAACTACACTGCAGTGTCTTTGTGATTGAGTTAGCCACCAGATAACCTTTGCCCTCAATTTTCTAGACTGAAATTGTTTTCTTTGTTGTCCAGAACTTTGAGTTGGCATCTCCCAAGTAACTGTTTAGGATGGAAAACATATTGAGAGCTTGCTATTGAAAAATAATATGGGTCTTGTCAGTAGGATCCATTGTTGAAGGTGAAAGCCCCTTTACCGGGAGGCTGGATCCTTTGATTTTCTGACAGAACATTGGCCAACAGTACTGACACACTGCACTTGAAATGCTCACCAACAACCTTAATCCCTTCTTGGGGAAGATAATCTGCAGGGCGGGTTAGTCATGAACTACTCTAGGTTCTCCAAGAGCTAGCATTTTATCATATTAGCACCAGCAAACAGCATGCTTAGACTACATCAACTCAGCTATGCATAGCTATGCCTTTACTGAGCTGCATTTCAGTATCTGGGTTTTGGCTTCTACCAACAATTAAAGGGAGAAATGGCCATCTGGCTTCAGCTGAAATTGCCATTCCTTGTTTCTTAGTGTATTTCATGGAGGGGACTATACCATAAATTCCTCTTCGAGCTCAGCAGTAGAAAATGGACGGTCCCTCCTGACAAATCCATCTGCTTCCACATTTCAATTTCATTTATGAAATTGAGAATTCATAACCTATCCTGTTTCCTTTTTAGCTTTGGTTTCCTAAAGCTTGAAGCCAAAATTAGTGCTTCATTACAATAACTCTCATCTCTATTTCCTGGTAGTTGTTTCCCCTTTCTTCCATGTGGATTAGCTCTTTTTTTTCTTTATTTCAACTATCCTGCCCGTGTGATTATTTTGAGCCATTTAAAATCCATTATGGAAGTAGGTAGAGTCCAGATTGTAAATAAAATGGTATCACTCGTATTATTGTCACAGTCACATTATTGGTTCATCTTTGGTGTTAGTCTCCTGCTTCCTTCTGGACTTCTCCTTTATCCTTTTTGATTCATTCATACTGGGTGGGGATGAAAAACAGGAATGAGTCTCAACAGAAAGCCAGCGACATTTTAAAGCCTAAAGTTTTAATGCCTATGGTACAAATATTTTTATATTCATGTAAATCAAAGGGCCACCACTTGGCTTAGGTATGGTAGGGTTAGAGTAATCAGTGGAATTTGTTGCGGTTCAACAGTGGACTCCATAGCCAGGACCTCCCCTGGAGGCTCCAGTGTGGGAATTTATAAAGAGCTTTTTAATTGAATCTTGCGTCTGTGTGTAAAGAATTGCTATTTGAGGCAGAAACCAAGGCTGATGACTTGGACAGAATACTCTAACCCCTCAGACACTTTTATATCACTATCCTAAGAACTAATATGGGTATTAGGGTTGTAAAACTACAGTCTGGCTAGAATGACTTAAAGACTTTGGGATAAGTTGATGGTGCTAAGTCATTAGAGAAAGAAGAAAACTCCAAAGACATCTGGCAACCATGATGGAGAGAAAATTGAGGGAAGCAATGTAGAAACAAAGGAGAAAGCAGGACAGAAACAGCAGGGTCCTGGGATCCGCCTAGTACCAGAAACAACTTTTCTTCCCTCACTTGGGCTAGCCCCAGAGACGGGGCTTCTGGTTTAGAAGAGGAATGTGGGACTGGCTGGCCATGGATTAGATAACTGTGAAATCAATGCCCTTTTACTTGGGACATCTTTCCAAGTCTGGATTATTTCCTTAGGATTAACTGGGAAATCACTGTACAAAGAGGAAGCATACCAATAGGCTGCTTCCTTATTTTCAACCCATAATAATGTATTTTCTCATTGCTAGAGGACTGCCTTAAAATACATACACACACACACATACACACGCACGCACTAGAAACACCAGGATAGCACAGACAATGGCTTTCAGGGATGAAGATACTTCCTTTCCTGTCTGTTCTAGTCTCTTCTGGTTGCATGGAACAGAAACTAGTACAAGCCAGCTTAAGGAGATGGAGCTTTATTGCAAGAATATAAAAATGTTCTTGTGTGAATGACATGAGTAGCCCCATGGACAGAAACCTCAGCCCCATGGGGGCTAGGATTGGGAAGCTTTGGCGACTTAAGACTTTCGCTTTCTTGCATTCTCTCTCGGTTCATGCCTGTCAGGCTAAATGTCTGGATCCTCATTACTTCAGGTGCACACTGGGGTCGGCATCATGGACATCACCTGAGATCTTGTTGGAAATGCAGGTTCTCAGGTCACACTGCAGACCTACTGAATCCCAGCCTACCTTTTAACAGAACCCCCTGGTGATTTGTTTGCACATTAGAGTTTGAGGAACACTGGTGTAGGTTTCTGGTTACTCGTAGAGTTGTTCCCCTTACTTAGGTGCCCACCCCAGTGGTGGTTGGGGGAGCGGGCCGGACCATGTGACTTGGCATGAACATATTAGGGCCACAAGAGGTACATCTTATACATAATCTAAGACTGCTGGGTTTTCTTTTAGCTCATAGCATTTCCATCAAGGGTGTTGGTAGTCTTCAGTTGTGGAGACAAAGTGAATAGATAATCTCATAATTTATTTAAAAACAAAACTAGTTGTAGTGCCATAACTATTTTAGTATGTCCCCATTTTATTTATATGTTACTTTTTATTAGCCCAAAGATAATTAAACCCGAAAATATGTAGACTCTGTATAATTTAGGCAGTTTTATGAATATGGATTTTAACTCTGACCTAAATGAGCTGTCTAGTGACTTAACAATAGCTTCCTCTTGCTTCAAGCTAGTAGGAACTGATCGGCTTATAAAGCTTATGGTGCCCAGTTCTGTTCAGAGTCCAGTGTGCATAGCTCTGGCTCCCACCATGCCCATTAGCCTGTGAAATTGATTTTTTTAAATGGTTGTACAGGCATTTGGCCTATAGCCAAAGAAATGAGTGAGCAAGTGAGTCTTGTTTCGGTACTACTCTATGAATAAGTAGTTAGACCATTCAAGACTGCTGTACGTGGGTCATTCATTCCCAGGGACACTTATAGTTCTTTTACATTTGGTGCATTCAGCATCCTCGAAGGCCTTTTTAAAAAATAAAAATAAAAAAAGAACTTTTGTATATCCATTATTTTATTTATTTGTTTGTTTTTCTGAGATGGAGTCTTCACTCTGTCTCTAGGCTAGAGTGCAGTGGCACGGTCTTGGCTCACTGCAACCTCTGCCTCCTGGGTTCAAGCAATTTTCCTGCCTCAGCCTCCGAGTAGCTGGGACTACAGGTGTGCGCTACCACGCCCGGTTAATTTTTGTATTTTTAGTAGAGATGGAGTTTCACCATGTTGGCTAGGATGGTCTTGATCTCTTGACCTCATGATCCACCCACCTTGGCCTCCCAAAGTGCTGGGATTGCAGGTGTGAGCCACCACACTCGGCTCCATTATTTTATTGTATCCTTAATTCCCTTAGTTCGCCCTTGCTGAGCATAGTTGTCTGCGGTAGAATTAGCCATTGGCTCCTTGCTTTGCTCTTCCAGTTTTTGGTGTTTTAAGGTGTTGGAATCCACCAGCAAGAATGGTGGCTTCCCACAATGCCTTTTAACAAGAATGTGTCTCTTCAATGCACATTGTAACTCTTGTTTGAATTTATTGAAGAAACACAAAATAAGTCTATACCTTTATTGAAGCAATTCAGGTGATGGGAAGAGGCTCTTGAATCAAGAAAGAAAGGAAGAACCAGGAGTGGTGGTATTAGGTATGGAGAGATTTAGGATCACTCTTCTGCCACACAAAATGAGCTTCCTGTGCTAAGAAAACTCACAGCCCTGAATAAGGAGTTGATGGCATGTCTATGCAAGGTAGAATTTTATTCCTGGGACGTCTTTGGAAAACCATTATATTAGATGATCTTCAATCTTTTGTAGTTCTGAAAATGTATGAATGCTTGTATATGTTGCTTACAAATCCTAAATGAAGAAAAAAAGGGCTCCCTGCCTTAAATTTATGTTCTATCTAATATGCACTTTTAAAGTTTGAGTTTCCATTGCACTTCTGATCTTTTTAAAATTATAAAACCTATCATACATACAAAAGAGTATATAACTTATTAATATATATTGTTAAAGTTTAATAAGACGAATGCCCCTGTGCCTACCACCCAGCCTAAAAAAACAGAACATTACCAGTGTCTTTGAAGCTGTCTCTGTTACTGTGCATTTCTAGACTGCTTTAATGTATTGGATTTGTGCATTGCAGTGTTTTATTTGTGAGCAGTTATATCAGTGAATACCAAGTGAGAGTGGCTCAGCCATTTTTACCTTATGCTCAAACTCCTTTCAGATTTCCAATCTGTCTGATATTGGACTTAAGAACAGTTAAATCTTACTGCTTGGAAACTGATCTTTAACAAGCTAGTTTTCCTGCTTTAAAATAATAGTGTAGTTCGTGATGTTTACTTCCCTGTTTCACTTGACAATTATAGCAGTGGTAGCTTCCCTGAGCACAGGATGAGGATCAGTCAGCTTGAGTATCTGCTGTGCAGAAGGCAAGCTGCCTGTGCACCGAAAATCCACTCAGGCCCTGGACAAAGCAAAAAAACCAGCAGAGCGTAACTAATGGAAACTATCTTTAAGTCATGAACATTAAATCTGGTTGAGGTAGCAGTATTTCCTGGGTACATGATTGGGGCGTTGAAGTACTACGCTTTCATTTCTGATGTGAATTATATGTTGCCATCTGAAGTTCCAGAGATCCAAGATTGGATGTATATATTTTTTAAAATATGTGCTTTGGTGAAAAGCGAAGTTTTGAAAGGGTAGAAAACTTTCAGTAGCCATCAAATGGCATTATTTTAGAATGAGCAGGGAAACCCCACAGGGATGAGAATACCTAAACTGACAATTCTTGGGAGGCCCTGTCAAATGCCCATCCTGCTAGGTTTGCGCTTATGGCCAAAGGCATTGTTTTTTTATAAATATAATTTTAATGGCTATAATAATTTCTGTATTGTTCCATTGTTTGGTATTTAACTATTATAGTTAATGTTCTCATAAACATATTTGTGTGTAAAATTGTATTTTCTTAAAACATATTGGGGCATTAAACATACCTACATATATATATGTGTGTGTGTGTATGTGTGTGTGTGTATATGACTTAAAAAATTATTTTACAGACTGATCACTTTCCATTACAGACATTTTAAGGAACTCATATATTTACAACATTCTTGTTAAATAGTCAATATTTATCCTTATTCCTCTGACTGCCCTGGTAGAGACAGACTGGAGCCTGACTTAGAATTAAACAATAATCAACCTGTTTCAACAGGTATTTATTAGGTACCCATTTTTACCTTCAGATTGTTCTAAGTACTAGGAAAGTGAGGAAGTTGCAAAAAGAAGCTTAAGGGGCAGCCCTACCTTTTAGAAAATATGAAGCATGTTATTTCTGTTACAAGGAAAAGAGCTCAGACCTCTATGCCTTACTTCTGGGCTGTGTGTGTGTGTGTGTGTGTGTGTGTGTGTGTGTGTGTGTGTACGCGCGCGCACGCGTACACTCATTTTTGCAATGCTACTTCCTTGCCATGGGTCTGCCTCATCTGGTTTCCAATAACAAGAGTTCCAGATTGGGGAGCACCCTGCTATCCTGATTGGCCACCACAGATTCATATGGCATTGATGTTTACAAGCTGTTTGCAAAGTGTTGCTTGGTGCTGCCTAATCTGATATGCCTGCTTCCGACGCGTCCTTTGTGGGAGGCAGAGCTGAGATTGGGTGGGGCGGGAGGAGTTTGCCCCTGCACTGTCAGGCTGCAGGCCACTTGTCTGAGGCAGGCACAGTAACCTCAGGAAGACGAAGGGCACAGGGGCCCTGTTTGGTCTCCATGTTCTAGAAATCATCACCGGGTCTCACCATGTTCATTCAGCACCTTTCTTTGGGGTTTTCTAGGAAATGTTTCTATATAGTGTATATTTCAAAGATTTAGTTTTCAAAGTCCAATGAGATTTGGTGACTCAGAGAGTTCTTAATTTAGCAAGCTACATGGTATGTGGCAGTTAAAAGTATTTTATACTCCCCTCCTTTAGTTTGGTGGCTGAGAAGAATCTACAGATTGCCTGTCTTATTCACTGTGGAAATTTTGTGGTCAACACATGTTCACTTATTTGCCAACACAGTCTTCGGTGCTTCCTTTGGAGGGAAGATCTTCACTGGGCTGTGTCATGGCTCTCGGTTGGTGAGGAGGCAGAGGTGGAGTTTGGAGAGCAGGGTGCAGCCTGCCAGTGGAGATTCTCAGGGAGTGGCCTCACCAGAGCTGGGATTACCACTGGACTTGGAACAGGGCCTTGGCTGAACGGGGCATAAAGGAGAGACAGGAGTTCAGTGCTTTCAAGGTTATCAGGTTGGAAAGCAGTGACAGGGAGGGAAATAGGGAATACAGCTGGGGTCAGAGAATGGAGCAGAACAGCATGGGCTGTGTCATTCCCATGGAGGGAGGACATTCCTGATGCGCTGCTGGGGAGAGATGGGAACGTGCCCTCTGAGGAATGAAGATCCAGAGATCATGGCAGGTAGATTTTGTTTTCATTTTAAAAGGGGAGTTAGTTAAGGCTGTGAGAAGACAGGAATGTATTGGAAAATGCCTCTAGTCAGGAGATAGTAAGAAGTATACAGGATGGAAGGGGAGTCAAAAATTAGGAAAAGTGGCACTTCGGGAGGCCGAAGCAGGTGGATCACTTGAGGTCAAGAGTTCAAGGTCTCATTTTAATGGCTATAATAATTTGTGTGTTGCTCCATTATTTGGTATTTGACTATTATGTATGGGCAACATGGTGAAACCCCGTCTCTACTAAAAACAGAAAAAATAGCCAGGCGTGGTGGTACAAACCTCTAATCACCGCTACTTGGGAGGCTGAGGCAGAAGAATCACTTGAACCCGGGAGGCAGAGGTTGCAGTGAGCCAAGATCACACCAGTACACTCCAGCCTGGGTGACTCCATTTCAAAAAAAGAAAAAAAAATTCGGAAAAGTAGCATGCCATCCCAGAAGCCAGAAAAGGAGAACCCTCAGCCACTAGTATTGAGAGGACAGAAGCCAAGAGAGCAAACTGTTTGGACTAAGAAGACCTGAATTTGAGTCCTGGGCTTTGCTACCTACTTTATGGCCTTAGCTGAGTTACTGGAGCTTTTTGGACTTGAATTTCACACCTGCATGTTGGGGATGATCATAATATTTTCCATACCTGGCCCAGTTGTAAGTGGATCAGGGAGGTGGTGTATTGGAAAGCTCTGTGGTGTCCTGTACAAAACATAGAAAATCTGCCTCCATTCTCTGTCTGAGTCCAGGTCCTCACCTGTCATAATAACAATTGCTTTTTATTATATACTGCCTAATTGTAAATATTCCTGTTGCATGTATGTTTTTGATCATGTGCTCTCACATATGTATTGAAAGGAAATGGGGCATAAATAATAGAAAATAGCTTGCCTCTGTATCCCCACAGGAAATATTGGAAAATGCCATGCTAAGCCCAATAAGAGCAGGAAGTATGCCACTTTTGTTCAATACTGGACATGCTGTGCTGGCACATAGTAGGTATTGAGTTAATATTTGGTGAATGAAGGTCTCGCCAAATTCAGCAATGGATTTTGCATTTACACTAGCTGGAGAAAGGGAGTTACATTCAGAGCAGCCCAAGTGTGTATTTTTAGTGGGAGAAGAAGGCTCCGACTTTCTTAGTAAGAATATAAAAAGAATCATAGATATAGAGGTGGAACGGACAGAAGAAGCAAGAGCATGGTCTCCATACTAATCCCACTTTAAAGGTGAGGGTGTGGAGAAACCATGGCTGGACAGTTAGCACCAAAGAGAGCTATGAGTCCAGATCTTTTAAGATGATGTTAAAGTCACTTAACAAGAGTAAGTAAAAGGTGCTTTTCATGTGTCAGAATGTTTTTTGTTGAAAATTAATGAAGGCAAATGTTCATTTTATTCTTGGTGACTGTGGTAGGCAGAATAACAGCCTCTCAGAGATGTGTATGTCTTAATCTCCAGAACCTGTGAAAATGTTATGTTACATGGAGAAGGGGGATTTAGGTTGCAGATGAAATTAAGGTTCTTGGTTGAGTTTAAAATAGGAAGATTATCCCAGATTGTCTTAGTGGGCTCAATGTAATCACAGCACCTTTATAAGTGGAAGTGGGAGGAGGAAGAGTCAGTGAGAGAGATGTGATGTGAGAAATACTCAACTAGCCATTGCTGACTTCAAAGATGGAGAAAGGGGCTATGAGCCAAGGAATGCAGGCAGCCTGTAGAGGTTGGAAGAGACAAGGAAAGAGATTCTCCCCTAGAGCTTCCCAAAGATGTGAAGCCTTGCTGACACTTTGATCTTAGTCCAGTAAGACCCATTTCAGACTTCTGACCTTCAGAACTGTAAGATAATAAAAGTGTGTTATTTTAAGCCACTAAGATTGTGGTAATCTGTTACAGCAGCCAATTGGAAAGGAATACAATTCCAGCATAGCCTGCTCCTGATGGTCACCTTGTGAAGAATAATGTACTGTTTGGCATTCAGATGCTTTAATGGAGGGCTAATTTATGACATCTGGAAAGGAAGGTACATTTAACAAGACAAGTTTGAAAGAAATAGCTGTAATTGACGAGTGCATCATTATAGGTTTCTCTTGGCCACATTGCCCTTTTTTCTCTGCCACACAATTCCACTGAGTGGACCCTTCTTGATTGTCGAAGAAAGTAATTAAGTCCTTTATGAGTCAGACTGACAGCAGAAGTTAGCAAAATCATTCAGAATATCTTGTTACAGTATTAAAACTTGCTTACAGGACCAAATACTTTATTTGGTCTTTGAAATAAAAGTAAAATCACCATCTCTTTGTGGGTTTCTTTTCACAATGAGGCATTGATTTGCTTTTGGAGAGGTGGGAGCCCATTATGATTTTACTTTTCTTTGTTGGCACTGCTGATATTAAGTCAGCGTACCTCAGGTGATGAGGTTATTATATATGCCGTGTTTTTAACTTTCATCTGGTTAGTGAATTCCTTTTGTCTTTTGATGTCTCTGCAACCTGGTTTTTGTTTTTAATTCTAAATATGAGGCCGCTTTTCCAGAACTAGATCACTTTCATTCTGTTTTGAATATTTAATAAAAGTTTCTAAAACGAACACAAGTTTTCGTAGCCTTTTTTCTTCCAAACAAGTGAGGGCTCATTTCTTCCAATTAGGATGAAACCAAAATGCAGCCAAGTCAGCATTTTCATTGGAAATGTCAAGAATGTATTTCTATAAAAATATAAACTGAACTTTACAATGTAAAGAAGGAACAAAGTCATCTGTCGAAAAGCAACTCCAGGCCCCGGAGCTCACAGAGTGCCCATTATAGTCGTCCCAGAAAAGCGTTTTCTTTACCAGAGACCTTACCAGCTAGCTCGGCCTGGCACCGCAATGGGCTGACACCAGCTCTTACTATTCTCTTTGCTCGGGGTCTGAAAAGTATTTTTTGGCACATCTCTCTGATCTTTGGTTCTCTGCCTCTACAGCTGGGGGTTGCTTACGACTAAATGTTTTCTGTGATAAAGTTAATTTCTGAAGCTTTTAATTTTTTATGAGCCTAGTCGCCTGTAACACTAAGTCACTGTTGATAAAGTCTTGCTACTATAAAAGTCCATGCTGAGTTTTTTAAAAAGTCAGACAGTTCAGTTCTCCTGTGAAATAGCAGATAGTCAATGATATAATCATTTGAATCTGACACATTCTTACAATAGCTCAGCTCCAGTGCATTTTTTAGGGGTGAGTGTGGAAAAAATAAGCTATGAAAAGCACTCATAGCCAGATGGAAAAAGAGAAGGTTTTGGTTTTCTCTCTCTGAACAGCCAATATGCCCAAATCTGTAGAATTAAAATAAAAAGCTGTTAGGACTCATGATAGGCTTAAATTTTTTTTAAGGTTTCACCTAATAATAATAATGATCAAAATCCTGCATGATGATCATTAGAGTTTATGGCATGTTTAATTTGTACATTAAAAATCATATTAATTGTGATTACTCAAGGCTATATATAATAATGACATAGAAATATTGTACTTTAGTTTATAAAAGGAAGCCTTTGAATCTTGGCTGGGCTTGGGTATCCTAAAGAAAAAAAAAAACTAAAAAATTCAAAGATTAGTTAATGAAGAAGAATTAATGTTAATAATGTCATAGCTCTCTCCCCTTTTAATCCATAAAGCCATGTTTATTAATAGCAACAGCAATAACAAGAATGAGCATATTCCTTCTTTCCCCCACCAGTGGCCTTCACAGCTTCACAGAGCGCTTCATTCTGGTGAATGAGCAACACTCTGGACACCAGTGGCCTTCCGAGTGGGCAGAAATTCCTCGGGCAACTCCAGGTCCCAGCAAACCACTTAATCAGTCTTTACATAAAAATTGTAGCCTAGAGAAGGCATTTGAAGAAACTCTTCCTTACGCTAGCCTTTTCCCCTCCATTGTGGCCTCTTGAATCAGTAAGGTTGAAAAGAGAACCTGACATATTAGATTCTGCCAGCACACTGAGTTTGATAGAAAATAAGCCAGTTGGGGCCAGGCGTCATGGCTCATGCCTGTAATCCTAGCAGTTTGGGAGGCCGAGGCAGGCGGATGACTTGAGGTCAGGAGTTCGAGACCAGCCTGGCTAACATGGTGAAACCCCATCTCTACTAAAAATATAAGAATAAGCCGGGCTTGATGGCAAATGCCTGTAATCCCAGCTACTCAGGAGGCTGAGGCATGAGAATCACTTGAATCCAGGAGGTGGAGGTTGCAGTGAGATGAAATTGTACCACTGCATTTCAGCCTGGGTGACCTAGTGAGACTCTGTCTAAAAAAAAAAAAAGAGAGAAAAGAGAAGAAGCCAGTAATAACTGTTATCATTGCTACTGATTAGCATAGATAGATCTACTCAAACTGCAGATAGAAACCCTCTGATCATGCCATCACCCTGATTGACACCAGAGCCGCAGTTCTTTGCTGAAGGGGGCCAGATGGGCAGTGATGGGGGCCTTGCACCACTGGAATGGAGTTTCTGTTTGTTTCTGAATTGCATTTATTTATTGCAGTGGATTTGAGTTGCTACTTTAAAAGCTGGTTGTTGATGTTTGGAAAATAACAACTAAAAATTTACATGGGGAAATTTTTTTTTTCAAAGAAAAGCCTTTCCATTTTGGTTTAGGTTGTATATAGTTAGCCAGTTTCTTCTACTTTTTTGCTTTCCTTCAGTCTGTCCCTTAATGTCCTTATTTTCATGATAGGATACCATCATTTTTGTATTCACTTGAATATTATAGACTAATCTACATATGTCTCCAAGTCTTCTTTGAGTCATTAGAAGCTCTTTCCTGCTTGATAGAGTTTGGACTATTATTAATTTGATTTCTTATTTTAAAATCTCATCTTTTTTTGAATGTGAATGTCTTCATTTCCCCTAATGCCTATTCAGTCAATTATAATTGCTGTTTCTTCAATCTAGGGTCATCTTCATTAGTTTAATTACTGTAGAAGCCTGTTTCCTAAATGTGCTAATAGCATGAAAATGACTTATTTCCATGTTCTCTGTTGTGCTATGCTAAGAAACAGGCAAAAAGAAAAATTCGTACAAGAAGACTGAAAAACATCTGTTTTTTTAAATGACCCATTCAAGGCAGTTGCACCCACCCTCATCCATCTGCGTGCTAGGGCTTGGGTGTAAGGGGCTAAAACTGGCATAGAGGATGGGTGGAAAGACTACCCAAAGCAGTCAGTAGCAGAAAGAGCCATGGTCCTCATAGAAAGTGAAAGCCGGTCGGGCGTGGTGGCTCATGCTTGTAATCCCAGCGCTTTGGGAGGCCGAGGCGGGCAGATCACCTGAGGTCAAGAGATCGAGACCATCCTGGCCAACATGGTGAAACCCTGTCTCTACTAAAAATACAAAAATTAGCAGGGCTTGGTGGCACACACCTGTAGACCCAGCTACTCGGGAGGCTGAGGCAGGAGAATCGCTTGAACCTGGGAGGTGGAGGTTGCAGTGAGCTGAGATCACGACACTGCACTCCAGCCTGGTGACAGAGTGAGACTCCATCAAGAAAGAAAAAGAGAGAGAGATTGAGAGAGAGAGAGAGAGGAAGGAAGGAAGGAAGGAAGGAAGGAAGGAAGGAAGGAAGGAAGGAAGGAAGGAAGGAAGGAAAGAGGAAGGAAGGGAGGGAGGGAGGAAGGGGGGAAGGGGAAGGGGAAGGAAGGGAAAGGGAAGGGAAAGGGAAGGGAAAGGAAGGGGAAGGAAAGGAAAGAAAAAGTAAAGCCAAGGAGAGCAGAGATGCTCACTGATTCTGACAAGAACAGAAATGCATGCAGGATCAGAAGGCCTGGTGCAGGGGCCGGGTGGAGACCAGAGGGAGGTGGGAGCAGGTTAGGGTGAAATGAAGTAGGTAGCAGGCATCACCTCTATTGGTAAGTAGGTTCATTGTGCGTGATATGCCGGGCTGGTTTAAAGGGCTAGGGCTGGTTATGAACAGTCTTGATACAATAAAAGTATCTTGACAATTCACTTAAGGGTTCTCACATATTGTTGAAAAAGTTACCTTCTCTGAGATGTTTGAGCCATTATGGTGCAACCACTATTCCAAGACTCCAGCTAAGGCCATTTCTCTGCACTCCTGACATATAGTGTCTGTCTTCCAGTTCCCAGAATATGAAGATAGACGATGGGATGAATGATTTGTTTGCATTTGTTCTTTCTTCCATCCCTTGTTTGCAAGGTTATTTCACCTTGTTCCTTAAGTTTCACATGGTATTGCTTTTACTCCACCGATTACACATCATAAGACAATTTGTATCTTTAAAGTGAGGTTCTCAAAGTGTGATGTGGACTCAAAGGTCCCTAAGGTCCTTTCAGAGGATCTGCAAGGTCAAACCCATTTTCGCAATAACACTAAGACATTGTTTGTCCTTTTTTGCTCATGTTATCTCATGAATTTACAGAGTACAAGTTCACCCGTAAGATTTTAGATTCCATGCCACAAGTAACCTTTAAGAAGTGACCAGTTGTCAAGTTTTAGTGTCCATCAAGGAATATCAACAATTGTCTAAGAGGGCTATCGAAATACTGCTGCCTTTTCCAACTGCATTTCTGTGAGCCTGGATTTTCTTCATATACTTTAACCAAAGAGCATATCATAACAGATTGAATACAGAAGGAGATATGAGAATCTAGCTGACTGCAATTAACAGATACATGAAAGAGTTTTGTAAAAATTAAAAAACTGTAGCTCTTCTCACAAAGTTTTTTTCTGGAAAAGATAATTATTTTTCATAAAACATGTAATTTATGTTAACATTTAATGGGGTTATTGTTATTTTAAAATAAATTAATGAATACATATTTTTTAAGTTTCTTGGTTGTAACTTGTAATATGGTTAATCTCAGTTTTAATCCACATAAACAGAAACTCTTTGGTGTTATCAGTAATTTTTAAGAGTGTAAATGGGTCTAAAGACTAAAAAGTTGGAGGACCATGGCTTTCAAGTAAGCATTTGTTTGGATAATGGAAAAATTCTGTTTGTTAAAGACACAAATGCATACCATAAACTTGGGTATTAATAACAAAAGGGACTTTTAAGAAGCACTTATCTGGGCCTCTTCTTTCTTCTGTGCCAGTGGTGGGCACCTTTCCCTCCTCTTTCTATAAACATGAGAAACATTTAAATACTATCTATTTTCTTTTCATAAAATGTTTCAGGTTGCCTATAATAGTTTAATAAAAGCAAATGGTTTTGCCTTTTTTTGCCTAAGGAACGCAAAGCTTTACAACAAAAATCTCATTGATTCTCAGTTATTTATAAAATAAAGGCCAAAGTACCTGCTTCCTGAGAGGAAGACTGGAGAAGCCCGCTAGTTTCTCTCGATTTAAAGAGAGACCCGTGACATGGGCAATGGCTCTGTGATTGTCTAATGAAGTCTTCAAGTCAGAGGGGAGACCAGGATGGGACCTGGTTCTTTTGAGTTCAGCTTAATCATCTCAAAATGTGCCATTCTTAGTGCACCGTCTTTCTTTAGTAGTATGCCCAGTGTGTGTGCAATTAAGACTAACTACCAAAAGGGTGGTCAGATGCCATGTATCTAGTGAAGAGGAGATGGTTGAGAAGTTCAGTCCTGGCTCCTTCTCTTGGCTTCTCACAAGTTCACCTGGAACCTTGGGAATTTGCCCGGCCTCCCTGGTGCTCTTGGTCATCTGTCATTGAAGACTGAGCCACCTGGAGAGATGGGATGCGGCTTTATAATTTACATGGCAATTTTTGGCTGCTTTACCTCATTTAATTCTCACAACAAACCTCTTGAAGTAAGTAGGGCAGATGTCATTACTTCCATTTTGCAGTTGAGGAAATACCTGAGATTATGTGATCATTAAGTGATGACACTTAATTCTATTCCTTTTCCTAACAATACAAAACCTCTGCCAATGTTTACATGAACCACAGTCTCTTGGTCCACGAAAAATACATGTTCAGAGCACAGGAGATGTATTTGACTCCTCAAGTTGCAACTCTGAATTATTTCACATGGAAATACCTGTGGTCCTTTAGAACTGATGGCACTGTAAGTACTATGTTTCAGGAACATCCTGGGCTACATAGGTATTTGTGGGTTGACCTAGATCCCTGATCACCTCTTATAGCATGATTTCTTAAAAGAGTGTTCCAGGTTCCACACAACCTATTTATAAATGAATTTTTAGAACACAAATCATTCTATTGTGGAGTTTATTCTTTTTATTTTGTTAAATTAACTACATTTACTCAGTGTACTCTATTTTAATGTTTACCATTTTTATTTTGTGACTTTCTTGAAATAGATGATATTACTAATATTTTAAGCATTAAAATATTACTTAAAGTGAAAGCACGGGCTCTAAAAATATAATATTTAAAAATGCTTTACTTCATTATTTTATTACGTATAGGAAGCCTCCCCTCCCCCAATAGAAGACAGATTTAATTATAAAATAGAAGTGAGTGGGAAAAATTCTCTTACCAGAAATTTCCTATGTAAAAATGAAATTTTGCTGTATTCCATCCCCTTTCAGGTAAAATTTACTTGTATTTATAAGTGGCTATCTAATTTGTGGTATATCCCATGTGACTCTATAAAACCACACACTATTTCTAGAGAAGATAACTATAGGCAAATAGCTTCCTCTATTTAAGTTTCATCTCAAGAATGGAAACATAAACCTTCCCATAGGAAAGATTATAAATTGCCTTGCTCCCTCTGCTCACGCACATTTTATACCTGTCTTTATTGTTCTCTTTAAAACTGTTCAGCATTAACCCCACACTTTCTTATATTCTGGGGGAAATACTTTCTATAACTATTGAATTATTCGACAATGCCTTTTTTTTCCTTTTTGATTCTTTAGAAGTTCTTAAAACTTTCAAAAACAGGCACATCTGCAGAAAAAACCACATACTAATACACTACTCTTATTTGCCTTTTCATTGCATTAGAAGTCTATTCTGCCAGTGAGGACTCCGTGTCACTGTATGTAGCTGTGTATGTCTTGATGGTCGTGTCCATCAGTACTCTTAATTTAAAGCATGGGAACGTGGGAAGGCTCACTCCTGGTTGAGGCCCCAAGCTGGCAAGGTGGTATCCCACATAATCCCAAACAAATTGTTCTATCTTTAGATAACCAGATATAGTCATAATTGCCATTATTGGCTCACTCCATTACTTAATAATATGGGAACCTAATGGTTGTGAATTCCTTTGGTTAAGCTATGTTTCTACAGAATTAAACTTATTGATTTATTAATAATTATTTTGTTTGGACAATTTAAAGTCTTTTAATGCCTATCTGGTCATCAAACTTGTAGTTTTTATTTTCACTCCAATTTTCTGAAGTAGCAATGTACATAACAGGAATTCTGAATTTAAAAACATGGAAAATTCCATTTTATGGGTAGTAATGAAGAAATACTGTCCTTTAATTACAAAATAAGAATTTTGAATATGAACTAGTGAAAGCTGAAGAAGCCAGGACCTCAAATTATTTCCAGCCAATTTACCTTTGAGGGTAAAATTTATTCTTGTTTTACTTATGTGTTAAACAATTTATTCAAACACCGATGAATTACAATATATATTTAAAAACCATGGGATTTTTAAAGGTTTCAAAATTAAATATTTAATTAGTGTGTTTGTTTTAAATATGGTAATATTCTTTACAATTCTATGAGAATAAAGGAAGGAAGATGGAAGGCTCTTTCATTTTCTTTTTTTTTTTTTTTTTTTTTTGAGACGGAGTCTGGCTCTGTTGCCCAGGCTGGAGTGCAGTGGCCGGATCTCAGCTCACTGCAAGCCCCGCCTCCCGGGTTCACGCCATTCTCCTGCCTCAGCCTCCCGAGTAGCTGGGAGTACAGGCGCCCACCACCTCGCCCGGCTAATTTTTTTTGTATTTTAGTAGAGACGGGGTTTCACCGTGTTAGCCAGGATGGTCTCGATCTCCTGAACTCGTGATTCGCCCGTCTCGGCCTCCCAAAGTGCTGGGATTACAGGCTTGAGCCACCGCGCCTGGCCCATTTTCTTGAAATAATATATTCCATAGGATAAAATATGATATTTCTTTCTCAACTGTATATGATTCCTCAAATACACTGGATTCTTTCAACAAAAGTAGATATAACTGTGCATTAAAACATACAAATGATCAACAAATTATATTACGAGAACATGCATATGTGAATTCCCATTAATATTGAAAGCACTAAACCATTTTCTTCAGTCAAAGTTCAGGGTAGGTTTGCTAGAATTCTGTAAGAAAGAATCTGTAAGGAGGAGAGAATTCTTCCCTTTTTTTTCAGAGAAAAGTCGGGGAGCAAGGAAGATATTTTAGGTTGGCCAGGTCCCTAGTGGCTTCACATTTTTGTCTTCTTTGAAGTTGAGAAAATGAACAAATGTCTTGTATTCCATGTACTGATATTGCATGCAGTCAGTTTGATGAGTCATTAGATTTCATGATTAATTTTAAGAAATCTTTCGACCTCTTCCTCCATGGCAGTCTCACTGCCACTACTCACACTACAGAATTAGTACTCAGGCCCTACTGATGACAACTTTAAAGTGAACCTGGATCACCATTTAACAGGTGTTCCCACAACAATTCATTTCTCTGCACTCATAACCATGCCTAGCTTGTGAATTTCTTGAAAGTTGGGTGCCTTCTTTTAGCCATGATATAAATTGTTTTCACAACTTTATTGATAACTACACTGGTTGGAAAAAAACCTCAAAGCCTTCCTGACATCAAAATGGATGATGCCTTTTAGGCCTGGCCCTGAGTTAGTGGAGATCAGTGTGATAGAATTTGTTCTTTAAGAAGCCATTCTATTTATTACCATGTTTTTGCCCCAAGGAGTTTGCAATTGATGGTGCCCAAAATTACCAATCTTTTGCTGACAGACTTTGTAAGAATAAAATATTAAATACTCTCAACTTGAGTAAGGTGGCTTCTGGTGCAACTCAGATTAAAATTGGCATACAGTATATGGTATTGCTGATGTACTTTATTTCCAGTGGTGTGCTGGAGCCAGCTCCCGCCAGCTTCTGCGAGCTGATCATGCACAGCTTTTTCCAACTATGCTTTCATCATGTTAGGAGTATTTACACCAAGGAAATTGGCATATGCTACAAATCCATCCCTCTGCCCCATGAGAACCAGTTGTTAAAATATTTACCAACACACTACTGCTTAAAAACCAAGAGATAATAAATTTACAGTTTTTAGATGTTTCAGCAGTTATCTACTGAGAAGCAATCACAAAGGAAATATCAAGTTAAGGTCTTCGACTTTAAGAAATCACAGGTTTAGCCAAACCATCTCCATCTAAGCATTTATCAAACTTCTCTTCAAACTTGAAAATCAACCGGAGAATTTAAGTCAAGTTTAGAATAGATAAATATGTCTTTGAGTATATTTTTAAATGTCTGTTTGATTTAGTAGATCCTTCTGGGGACAGGTCTTTCTAGAGTTTGGAGGGTTACTAAGGTACTAAGGTGTATTTCCTCAGGGCTGCTTTTGCTTGTTCTCAGAGAAGTTGGCCAATCACTGACAAGATGCTTTTCATTTTTCCCCTTTTCCTGTCGTTTGTTTTATTTTTAAGCTAACACTTGTATTTTGGAAAAATTACTTACTCAAAGATATCTTGGGCAGGAAAGAAAAATGTTTCACTTCAGATATTTATTGGATCTCTGAAAAAAGAATATACTTTCTCCTAAGGCTAACTATATAATAGGACTAGCATCATAAAAAATCATGTCTTTAAAAATGCCGAAATTTTGATTTTTTGTATAGAAAGAAAAAAAGAGTCCCTTTATTAATCAAATATATGTCCCTTTACATATGTTTTGAGGGTGGATTTATAGAATCATTTCCAATGTGTAGACAACTGCCATCAAATGCATTCTTAACAATGATTTAAAATAGAACGACCTGTAAGTGGGAAAATTGCTAAGAATGATAATCTCCTGATACAACTAATAGGTCATTATTTTAAGTCAAAATGTTAATTAATCAAAATCAGTTTCTTAGTTCAGATATGGTTGTTATCAAGACTTTGAAAATGATAACTTTCTTTTCATCCTATCCAAAATTCTATTTAAAATTCTTTAATGCCTCAGGGGTAGGAGGGGTAATCTTGAACTCTTGCCTTCTCATCTACATTTTTCTTTTCTGACTGTGTCTATATGCTGTAACTTAGTGCTCAGTCCAGTTTACACAGCAGGTGTTCTTTCCCTGTGTAACATATACTCAGAGGGAATGACTATCACAGGTTTAACCAAGGGCACCTTAAGAAATTGGGGAGGGGCCAGGCGCGGTGGCTCACACCTGTAATCCCAGCACTTTGGGAGGCTGAGGTGGGCAGATCGTGAGGTCAGCAGATTGAGACCATCTTGGCTAACACGGTGAAACCCCATCTCTACTAAAAATACAAAAAACTAGCCGGGCGAGGTGGCGGGCGCCTGTAGTCCCAGCTACTCGGGAGGCTGAGGCAGGAGAATGGCGTGTACCCGGGAGGCGGAGCTTGCAGTGAGCTGAGATCCGGCCACAGCACTCCAGCCTGGGCGACAGATCGAGACTCTGTCTCAAAAAAAGAAAGAAAGAAAGAAAGAAATTGGGGAGGGGACTGTGCCTTGGCTAGGGATGCCCTTTTTTGTTTTAATTATTTTTTTAATTTAATTTTTTGAACTTTTAAGTTCGGGGTACACATGCAGGTTTTGTTATATAGGCCTAGTGTCCACTAGTTATTTTTCCTGATCTTCCCACCCTCTCCACTCTGATAGGCCCCAGTGTCTGTTCCTCTCTGTGTGTCCAAGTGTTCTCAGCACGTAGCTCCCACTTACAAGTGAGAACATGCGGTATTTGGTTTCTGTTCCTGCGTTAATTTGCTAAGGATGATGGCCTCCAGCTCCATCCATGTGCCTGCAAAGGACATGATCTTGTTCTTTTTCGCAGCTGCATGGTATTCCATGGTGTATATGTACTCAGCCTATTTTGTTATAACTGAAAGACAAAAACAGAGTCAGGTAAGTCAGTTCATTTTTTAAAGTATTGTTTTCCTTTGGACTTGAAAGACTTTTTTTTTTCTTTCTTTTAATTGATCTCAGGGGAACTGCTATCATCTAGATGACCTTAAATTTAGCATTTCTTCTACCAGGCATCCAACTAAAACTGATGGCTACTCTTGGGTGGGTGTTACATACATTCTAGGCCTATGTGAGCCTTATATACATTATTTCATGAGGTTGGCATTATTATAACTCTTATTTGTTAGATGTTGAAACAGAGAGCTTGGGAGTTTAACTAACTTGCCCCAGGTCTCACAGTTAGCAGCTGTTGAGCCAAAACCCATCTTCAAAGGGGGCCTAGTGTCAGTACCCCCGTCATAGGGTTGTTTTGAGGATTGAAAGAAAAAGCAAACAGAAAC
This sequence comes from Macaca thibetana thibetana, assembly GCF_024542745.1. NCBI lineage: Eukaryota > Metazoa > Chordata > Mammalia > Primates > Cercopithecidae > Macaca > Macaca thibetana. The sequence goes on along the minus strand of NC_065584.1, from coordinate 53,112,867 downwards.
TGTCCAGAACAGCGTCACCAACAAAAATAGGCACCATGTTGGAGCCATCATAATCATCATCATCATCATCATCATCAAAAATAGGTCAGTATGATCCCCACAGCCATACTGGTAAGGCCTGCATAAAATGCCAGGTGAACAGAATAGTTGTGGCATTCCTTCCCGCTCACATGGCTGTAGACCCAGATCTCCAAATGAGGCAAATGATAATAAATGCCACAGATTTCTATGGCTCTGGCCCTGCCTTGTCAGGTTAGGAACGGCTTCTCATGGTATAGGGCAGAGTGTTTTAGACTGTTTTTAGGTCTAAGATCCTTTTTTAAAATTAAAATTAAACCAGGCAGGAAAGAAGTCGTAAGGGACATGCGTTTGAAACTGTGGTATTTTCTGAGCAAACTTATCTGCAATTTAAAATTGAACCTAGAAAAAAATATCATTGCTCCATTTATTTATTTATTTATTTTAGAGACAGAGTCTCACTTTGTTTGCCAGGTTGGAGTGCAGTAGCACAATCATAGCTCACTGTAAACTTGAACTCCTGGGTTCAAGCCATCCTCCTGCCTCAGCCTCCCAAATAGCTGGGACTGCAGGTATACATCACCATGCTGGATGATTTTAAATTTTTTTTGTAGAGATGAAACATTTTTTTGTCTTGCTGTGTTGCTCAGGCTGGTCTCTCAAACTCCTGGCCTCAAGTGATCCTCCATCCTTGGCCTCCCAAAGTTCTGGGATTATAGGCGTGAGAGCCACTGAAGTTTGCTTTCGAGCAGGCGGAGAAAGGAGAGAGGAAGGGCTGACATCTTAGGGCTGTTTGGTAGGCATGACCTTTAAGGCGAAGGTTTTGTACATTTCAACTCCCTGATTTCCTCTTTCAGCTTTTCAAATAGCAACTCTTGAATTCAAACATGACAATCAGAGTAGTCTTCCCTCGCTAGTACTCACCACAGACAGTCCAGATGTCACAAAGCAAGACCCTCCTGGTTAAAAACGCCTGAAGACTGCTTTGTATGTGTTTGTTCTCAGAACATATTTTGTTTGTTTTGTTTTGGTTTTTGAGACAGGGTCTTTCTGTGTCCCCCAGGCTGGAGTGCCATGGCATGATCTCAGCTCACTGCAACCTCCACCCGCTGGGCCGAAGTGATTCTCCCACCTCAGCTTCCTGTGTAGCTGGGACTATAGGCAGGCACCACCATGCCCGACTAATTTTTTTTTTTTTTTTTTAAATAGAGACAGGGTCTCACCATGTTGCCCAGGCTGGTCTCGAACTTCTGGGCTCGAGCCATCCACCCGCCTCAGCTTCCCACAGTGCTGGGATTATAGGGTGACCACTGTGCCCAGCTCAGAATGCAGTTTTGATATACATAAGCATTCCCATATTCTAGACCAGATCCTTTCTTTCCTGGTCTCCTTTACCCAAAGAAAATAAATCTGTCCCCTAATATTTACAGAACATTGATGCTTTCTTATGCATTATCTGAGAGATAAAAGGCAAAATCTTCTGGTTTTGGAAAGTGTGTCCAAGTTCAACTAGATGCATTTCTGTTATGCCAGCGAAGCAGGAGGGGGCAGTGTTTTGGGGAGAAACAACTCATCTTTTAAAAATATCCTTACTCATTGTGTATTTTGTGTTACTCAAATTATATGAAATTTAGGACTAGAATAATAAACATTTTTCTCTAGAGCAAAGGAAGTATTTTGCTGATTTTTCATGTATAAAAATGGCCTACCTACTCACAGTCTCAATGATTTTCACTCAAGAAATGAATTTTCGGCCGGGCGCGGTGGCTCAAGCCTGTAATCCCAGCACTTTGGGAGGCCGAGGCGGGTGGATCACGAGGTCAGGAGATCGCGACTATCCTGGCTAACATGGTGAAACCCCGTCTCTACTAAAAATACAAAAAAAAACTAGCCGGGCGTGGTGGCGGGCGCCTGTAGTCTCAGCTACTTGGGAGGCTGAGGCGGGAGAATGGCGTGAACCCGGGAGGCGGAGCTTGCAGTGAGCCGAGATCATGCCACTGCACTCCAGCCTGGGAGACACAGCGAGACTCCGTCTCAAAAAAAAAAAAAAAAAAAAAAAGAAATGAATTTTCTTGAATGGGAATGTTTTGTGGTAGTGACACTAGGATAAGGCTTGTTAATGGGTAGAAAAGCATTTTTCTTTATATTAATGTTATATTTTGTATAAATTAGAAATTAATCATTTAGAGTTTATTTTGTTACACCAATTTTGATGTTTTACTGGAAAGCAGTGGTTATAAATGTCTCTCTTCCATTTGTGTTCTTATTACGTGGTCATTCTTAGAGAAAAATCTTCTCGGATAACCAGGCAACGAATGGAAGGACTGTTCAGGGCCTATCTAGCGAAGCAGGATGTAGGATTATGATGGGCCTCAGAGGCAGGCATGTGATGTTATCTTCAAATGAGCTTATACATAAAGTTGTGCTTTGTGTTAAAGGCACTGACTTGATAAATGTGAACATTTAAAATATGCCACATTTGAGTAATTCTGCTTTAGCACTGAAGAACTTTGAAAAAGTAGAAATAGCCCAAGCCTCTGTAGAAAGAGCGTTGTTGATTTGTTCCTGAATGTGAAGAGCAGTGATTTGGGCTGAGAGAGGACTCCTGCCCCTGGATACGCATCTGGGCCTATGGATCTCAACTGTGGCTCCCCTAGGAATCCTCCTGGAGCTTTGACATCACTAATTTCTGGTTTCAGACCTCATGGTTCTGATTTGACTCATCTGTCGTGCAGCATGGGCATGGGGAGTTTTGCTCCTCAAAGGGTGTCTCTGCATCAGCACGGGCATCACCTGGGAGGTGTTAGAAATACAGATTCTTAGGCCCCACCCTAGCCCTGCTGAATCAGAACCTTCATTTCAGCAGGAACCCCAGGTGTACACGTTAAAGTCTGAGAGGCACTTTTTATAGCCGTCTTAGGCTGATGGGTCTGAATGTCACCTGAAAATGAAAGTGTTCTGGCCAGGCGCAGTGGCTCACACCTGTAATCCCAGCACTTTGGGAGGCTGAGGTGGGCAGATCACGAGGTCAGGAGATCGAGACCATCCTGGTTAACACAGTGAAACCCCATCTCTACTAAAAAAAAATACAAAAAATTAGATGGGCATGGTGGGGGGGTGCCTGTAGTCCCAGCTACTCAGGAGGCTGAGGCAGAATGGCGTGAACCTGGGAGGCGGAGCTTGAAGTGAGCCGAGATCGTGCTACTGCACTCCAACCCGGAGACAGAGCAAGACTCCATCTCAAAAAAAAAAAAAAAAAAAAAAAGAAAATTAACGTGTTCTAGGATTGGTTGTTTTCCGTTGCCCTCACTAGACTGTCAGCCCTGTGAGGGCAGGACCTGTTTGGTTCAGCACTCTTCTCCCAGCTCCCATGAGTGTACCAGCCCTGCCAGGGCTTGTGTGGGTTCTGCCAATGTATCCCCCAAGGACTCTCCTCACCCTGTTCCCATGTCAGGCCAGCTCTCTTTCTTCTGGGACCCTGATGGCCTTGCTGCTCTGTGGTCCCATGAGGCATCTCTGCTGGTCTGCCCATCTATACATGGTATTTCTCCTATGTTTTTGCTCTCAGAGGGCCATCTTATTGCTCCCACTTCCAGCTTCTCAATAGAGCCTCAGTGTAATCCTCATGAACTTTCCAAATTGTTTTTAGTCTCACAAAGCCCACTTCCACTTATTAAAGACCCTGAGCAGGTTGGAGAGCATTTATAGTCACAGCTAAGTCTGTGAATATAACCAACAACTGTGATGACCCCTCTGTTAATAAATAACCTGGACATCAGCAAAAAAAAAAAAACAAAAAAAAAAAAAAAAAAAAAAAAAAAAAAAAAAAAAAAAGGAGGAAAGGTATAAAAGATTATTCTAAAATTCTTGGCCACTGGAAAAATGATGGCCAATTCTGTTGGTGGAAATAAAGAAGCCAAGGTAGGGATCAGTTGGGGAGGGTGGGGACAAGGATGTGCCTAATTTGCACTTGCTGAATTCGAGGGAAGGACAGGTATCCATGTAGAAATGTTCTGAACGTAGCTGGTGGGGGGGAGGGTAACAACATGGGCGGTCCCAGTTATTACTGCAAAACTTCTTTTAGAGTCTCTTGACCTAGAATGTTCTCATTCTTTCCATACTTCCTGAAACATTAGAAGGAAGTGGACTATGGCTGCCCAGGGCCCCTTCTCCTCTAACTTAACCAGAAAGAAAAAAGAAGAATGGTTCTGTTTTCATAAGTTGGTGTGAGGGGACAATCTAACAAACAGTATCTGAGAGGAACTGGTTTGCTTTCATCCACTCTTATTGAATTCCTTTTTTGGTTTTTTTTGGGTTTTGTGTGTGTGTGTGTGTGTGTGTGTGTGTGTGTGTGTGTGTGTGTGTGTGTTTTTGAGATGGAGCCTTGCTCTGTTGCCCAGGCTGGAGTGCAGTGGTGCAGTCTTGGCTCACTGCAAACTCCGCCTCCTGGGTTCAAGCGATTCCGTTGTCTCAGCCTCCGGAGTAGCTGGGAGCGCAGGCGCCTGCCACCGCGCCCAACTAATTTTTGTGTTTTTCGTAGACACAGGGTTTTGCCATGTTGGCCAGGATGGTCTCGAATTCCTGACCTCGTGATCCACCCACCTTAGCCTCCCAAAGTGCTGGGATTACAAGCGCAAGCCACTGCGCCCAGTCCACTCTTATTTAATTTCTATTATTCCCTCTCCGGTCACGTGATAACTTGTATGTCAGTGTGCGATGTGGGAAAGAAAAAGAAGGCATCAAACATCACGGAAGGGCTCTGTATTTCTCTTTCGGAACCACCTCCACTAACCCTTACTACACAAACCCTGACTGAGCCAAGGAGCCCAAACAGTGCTGATCTAAGAACTTTCGAAGACCACCTGCCCTGACATCTATTTCAATGCTAGCGGGGAATTTCAGCAACAACGAGTTTAACTGAGCACAAATGATGTGCTGACTGAGATTTGGTAAAAAGCATGTAGTTGAGACTCAAAAGTAAATGCTGTCTTCTCTCTGAGCTGCTTGTGATTGTTAATAGACTGAGAACTGACCAAATTGGCAAGAAAGCAAATAGTTTTACTTATATGGCTGTACAATTATCCTGAATTACTAAATTCAGTTGTGAGCACCATAATTACTTTGTAATATAAAGGGCAACCTGGGGAAAAGAGATTTTTTGTTTTGGAGGGAAGTGGCCATAAATAACTAAATCATGACGGATACAGCACAGATATACAGACTTTTTTTTTTTTTTTTTTTAAGTATCAGAAAAATAAATACAACCTTTCAGGATGCTTTGCAAATGTAAAGGTTTTGTCACTAATAGAAGTCTTTGAAATACGTATCTGGAATGACAGCAATAGTCAGTCAGTTTGTGCTTTAGGATGAATTATGACCTGAATTTTGTTTCCCATGCTTTCTTTAACACTATACTACTGGCAGGGCATGGTGGCTCACACCTGTAATCCCAGCACTTTGGGAGGCTGAGGCGGGCAGATCACGAGGTCAGGAGATTGAGACCATCCTGGCTAACACGGTGAAACCCTGTCTCTACTAAAAATACAAAAAAATTAGCCGGGCGTGGTGGCGGGCACCTGTAGTCCCAGCTACTCGGGAGACTGAGGCAGGAGAATGGCGTGAACCCGGGAGGCAGAGCTTGCAGTAAGCTGAGATCGCGCCACTGCACTCCAGCCTGGGCGAAAGAGCCAGAGACTGTCTCAACAAACAAACAAACAAAAAATACTATACTATATGGCAAAATGATCATTTTAACACCTAGCCTTTTTTTTTTTCTTTGGTGGATGGCTTCCTATGTCCCCCTCCCCCTAGCTCTCTCCCCACACCCCATAAAAGGTTCTCAGGAGATTAGGCAACCCCCAAAACTGCCAATGATAGTATTTTGCTAATTCTATAAATATTTCTGTAGACTTGACTCCAGTGAGACATAATTTCAGCAGTTGGAGTAATGGGCTTTCCTGCTGTTGCATGCCTTCAGATCGAAAGCTCTCTGACTTGCTGCGCAATTACTCCCACGTTTCTGCATTTCTGCTTTGTGACATTCTGTCATTAGTCTTCCCTGCACTAGGTGTGAGGTTGTAGGGAATGAAATGTAAACACTGTCATTCTGAGATTAGCTGCCCGAAAATTCAGCAGTGAAAATAGCAAGAATAAGTTTCCTTCCAGAACCTGGCAAAGCCGTTTGGATTCGTTTGTGAACCCAGGTGGGGCTTGTTTATTGACAACTGTGATTCTTCGGATCTCCAGGTGATGTTTACAAAATGAAATGTTAAATCCCTCCACACCTCTTTAAAAACGTGTCCCCATATTTGCAAGTTTCTCGGAGAAAGGGCCACATAGTTAAGCAGTTGCTGGTTTGAAATGTAAAGTACTTAGAAAGTACCTAAGAAAAAGAGCTTTATAATAAAATTTTTAATCAAAAATTTGAACTCAGCTGTGCAGCTTTGCTCATGGGGCATGTTCAGCTCATGACTAATGGTCACTCTTACTTAACTTTGTCTATTTTCTTCCCCACTTCATCTCCCCCATGCATTGTACCTTTAAATTGTCCCACTCTAATTATCTCTTGACTTCTGCTTCAAAGCTTTTAGTTGTTTCCGAAGCACGCTAAGCAAAGTCTGTGTTTAGTGCCTGACCAAGGCTTGACATTGACTGTGGGACATACTTACGGAATAGCAGCTCTACTGCTAGTTGTGTGTGTGTGTGTGTGTGTGTACGTACACGCGCGTGCGTGCACGTGTGTGAGGGACAGAAAGAGAGAGAGATCTTGTTTTTTTCAGACTCTGGCTTCCGAGAGGTCAGGAAAAATAGTGGCTCTACTTTAACATCCTATTTTAGCACCAGTTACAGGGTCATTACCACACTAAATGTTAGATGTTAGAGTTTATCTCTTCTCCATCAGAATTTCACTTTCCACAGGATACCGTATTTCTTTCAGGCTAATCTATATTTTAATGACCTCTAAATTGTCAATTGAGATGGTAATTAGTTCTAATTTAGTGACAATGCTGTGAACATGGAGTAAGAAGCTAATTGACATGGCGTGCTACCAACTAGAATTTTATGAACTAAAACTTCTTATGTCTTGCACAACAGTGAGTGTTCTCATTATGAAGGTGCCATTCAGGAAGGGAGAGTGGCTTTGCCCACAGGTGTTCTGTACCTTGTGAATGCATTGCTGATTGCTAGGTGATGGCCAGCTTTGACTTTCCAAGTTGAACAGGTCTCCCTTAAACCTGCTTTTGGAAACTTGTTCTAAAAACCCCTCCTATATGCATATTTGGTTAGCACATGTTTGTTTCCAGTTGCATTTGTTTTTCCTGCTAGATATAAGGAACTCCTATGGAGGCTGAGGGATATACAAAGCAGGAGAACAGTAATTCTCTGTTCAACACATCTAGATTCTGGTAGAATAGCAATACATTCACTGAACAGTTCTTAATAGTTTACAGAAGACTTGCACATATGTGACTTCATTTGATCTCATAATTGAAGTCAGGGCAGGCATTATTATACCCATTTTAGAGCTGAAGAAACAGAAGTTCAGGAAAGTTAAACAGCTTGTCTGTGATTATTTGGGTAAGTGGGAGAGCCAAGCCAAGGACTGGAATCTTCTGACTCTTGCCTTAGGGTTTTTCTACCGATTACATCTTATTTCTCTGACCTGTTCATCCATATAATCTTATTCTATAAGTCTAAGCAATTGCTATTTCCTTAAAAATTAGGAAAAATTACATAACTATAACTCAACTAACTCATTACCTTTTTACCTCCAACCCCCAGACTCTGGAATTAAATTTTCCTTCAGTACTTACCCTACCCTAGCTCAAGCTCAGAAAAATTGTCTTGGAAAAAGAGATAAAAAGGACAGAAAGTAAAGAGAATCAGGTTGAGGGGTGCTTCTGACTTTTTTTAAAGGACATTTTGTCATACAACTCCCCTAAGATGTGAGTACTAAGGTTAACCAGAGTAGTTTTTCAAAGATGCAGGTTGTCCATTCCATTTGCTGCTCCCTGGCTGATCCTGTCCCGGACTAGCCTACCAGAACGTTCTTTAGCCCATTCATTAGATGATCTAGCTCCTGAATATGTAGCACACAGACAGTCTTAATCCCTGATTTGTGTTTGTGTATGTGTTTGACTCTGATTTGCCTTTCAGCTAGATTCCTTAGAGGCTCTACTAGAATGTGGACAGGAAAACAGTGGTGTGAGACCCTAACAAGTCAGCTCAGCTTTGTGTCAGCGGCTGTTACTGCGTGGGCAGGGTAGAAGTCATTGTTGAAGATGAGGTCTTTCAGTTACCAGGCAGTTTTTTTCATCCTTCCTTGCTCTCCTCCTGCTCCTTTAAACCAGTGGGAGATGAGAAAGCCGAAGCTTTATCTGTGTCTCTCTGTTAGTTTATTTGTAAACTGCAGGTCAAAAAGTAATATTATGTATAAAATCCAGACCAGACAATTGGTCGTTTCATGCAGAGAGAGGGTTTTAAAGGAAATCAGCTGACTTCCTGACTTGCTGAATGAAGTGTGAGTTTTAGTTTCTGTCCTGTTAGGAAATGACATGTGAATAGAGTTCTTGTATAAGCAGGCTTTTATTTTTGTCAATGGTTGGAAATTTGGGAAAAAGAGAAGAGAGGTCTGTTTATTTTAGCATATCAAGATTCATTTCTGTGGCACACAGGCAGAAATGGGTATTTCTGAGTCTTGGTGGTCTCGGGCCCTGAAATTCCATTTCCTCTCCTCTCCTTCTCCCAGAGTTGTTGGATTGCCATAGCAACATGACTCCTCCCCCACAACCCTGTAAGAGTAACTGGTTACGGATTTAGCAGCAAGTCAGGCCGAGATCAAAATCCAAATATAGGGCCCTGATCACAGAAGGTGGGAGGACTGAGGCCGAAGACTGCTCTGTGTCCCTCCCTGGTGCTGCATGTGAAGTGACAGGCGCTTTGCCCGGATGGTCTAGGTGGTGCTGCTAGGAGACTCCGCTGGCCTTCATGAGCTTGACTGCCATGCTGCACAGGGGGCTGCACCCAGGAAGGGAATTGAATAACGGCATGGATGAAGAATATTTACTGCAGCAGTGTAACCCTGTATCAGATGAAATTGCTGATGCTCTGAAAGTCAAGCATGAAATTATTGGGGAAGCAACTATGGAAATAGGCCTTGAGTAGGTTCTATAAAAATAAAGGGTGCTCTGTCCCCAAGAATGCTTTCTAGGGGAGTCTTTGGGTTGCTGAAAATGGTGATAATCATAACAACAATTGCTCATGTTGATTGAGTACTTACTGCATTACCAGGCATTGTGCTAAGCACTTGATAACTCATTTAATCCTCCTGACAAGCCTTTGACCTACGTGCTGTTATTTTACAGATAAGGAAACTGAGGCACTGGGAAGTTAATGAACTGCCTCAAAGTTATGTAGCTTGTAAGTGGCTGAGCTGGGATCTGAACCTCTACAGTGTGGCTCCTTAATCCAGGTTCTTCATTCTCATAATACTGTCTCTAATGGATCTGTATGGGCTCATAAATAGAGTGTTCAAGGAACCTTAACTGTAGTTTTGTTTTTGTTTTTTTTTAACACAAATATTGTTATAGGTTGAATTGTGTCCTGCCTCCCCCAGAATGTCAAAGTTCTAACCTCCAGTATTTATGAATGTGACCTTCTTTGGAAATAGGGTCTTTGCAGATGTAGGCAAGTTAAGATGAAGTTATGACATGATGGTGGGCTCTAATGCAACGGGCCTGGTATCCCTGTAAGAAGGCGACAATGCCATGTGAAGAGAGACACACAGGAAGAGCGCCAGGTTTTAATAATCACAGAAGCAGAGGTTAGAGTGAGGCAGCTGCAAGCCAAGCAATGCCCAGGATTGACGGCCACCACCAGAAGCTTAGAAGAGGCGAGGACGGATTCTACTCAGTGTCTCAGGGAGAGCATGGCCCTGCCAACACATCTTGATTTCGGACAACCTGATTTGTTTTCAGAACTGTGAGAATAAATTTCCGTTGTTTTAAGTTACCCAGTTTGTGGTATTTTACAGACACCCTAGGAAGCTAATATAGATATGTTTTTATTGTACCAGATTCAATCAATAAGCCTCAATATGGCATACAGAGTGATACATGAACATTTCGTTTTATCTGTCCCTTCCTATCTTATTGGTAACTGCTAGTGACAATTTGTCTCCTTTCTATGCATGTATATTTATGTTAGTTTTTATATACTGAACCTATATTATATGCATTTTCTATTTTTTTTCTTCAGAGCTTACTGGTATATCCTGGAGATCTCTAAGTATTTGGCTTAAAAATTTTTTTCAATTGTGGTAAAATACAGTTTATCACCGTAGCCATTTGTAAGTGTACAGTTCAGTGGCATGAAGTGCATTCACATTGCTCTATGGCCATTACCACCATCCATCTTTAGAACTATTTTAATCTTGCAAACATGAAACCGTATGTGTATATTAAACAATTCACGCCCCATTACTTGTTTCCCTTGGCACCCACTGTTCTATTTTCTGTCTGTATGAATTTGACTCTTCTAGATACCTCATATAAGTAGAATCATACAGGACTTATCCCTTTGTGTCTGGTTTATTTCATTAGCATAATGTCCTCAAGGGTCATCATGTTGTAGCTTGTGTGAGAATCTTTTTCCTTTTGGAGGTTGAATAATATTCCACTGCACGTATAGATGACATTTTGTTTACCCACTCATCTATCAGTGGACACTTGGGTTGTTGCCACCCTTTGGCTGTTGTGAATAATGCTGCTATGAACAGGGGTTTACAAAGATCTCTTTGAAATCCTACTTTCAATTATTTTGGGTATATAACGAGAAGTGGAATTGCTGGATCATATGGTGATTCTATTTTTAATATTTTGAGGAACTGCCATACTGTTTTCCATAGCAGCTGCATCATTTTACATTCCCACTAGCAATGCACAAGGGTTCCAATTTCTCCATATCCTTGCAAACCCTTGTTATTTTCTGTCTTGTTTTTTAATAGTAGCCATCCCAATGAATATGAGATGATATTGCATTGTGGTTTTAGTTTGCATTTCCTGAATGATGGGTGATGTTGGGCATCGTCTCATGTGCTTATTAGCCATTTGTGTATCTTCTCTGAATGTTCATTCAGGTCCTTTCTCAATTTTTAAAATCAGATTGTATTTTGTTGTTGCGTTGTAGGAGTTCTTTATATATTCTGGGTATTAACCCCTTATCAGATATATGTATAAGTCTTTAGCTTTTAAGCTGTTGTTTCTCTCTGCACCAGCTGAGAATACTTTCATGGTGGTGGTCATGGGGATATTGTATTCTCATTATCAGGCTTCTAGTGATAGGTTGTATCAAGGAGTATTTCACTCTGGTGAGTTTTCTAACAGAGGAAGCAACATGTATTAGTCAGGGTTCTCCAGAGAAAGAGAGCCAATAGGATGTGTGTATGCATATATGTGTATATTTTATAATAAATATAACTATATATTTATAATTACATAGCTATATTTATTACACATATAATAAATCTTGTGTGTGTTTATGTGTATGTGTGTGTGTGTATATAGATATATATATAAAAAAAAATGAGAAATCGGCTCACATGTATATGAAGGCTGACAAGAGCTCAGGCAGAGCCAGTAGGCTGGAGATCCAGGAGAGCTGATGGTATAGTTCCAGTCCAAGGGCTGATGGGCTCAAAACATGGGGAAAGCTGATGTTTCCATTTGAGTCCAAAGCAGGAAAAGGCTAATGTCCCAGTTCAAGGGCAGCCAAGCAGGAGGAATTCTCCCATACTCAAGGGAGGATCAGCCTTTTTGTTCTGTTCAGGCCTTCAGCTGATTGGGTAAGGCCCACCCACATTATGGACAGCAGCTTGCTTTACTCAGGTCGCTGATATAAATGTTAATCTCATCCCAAAACACCCTTATAGAAATGCTCGGAATAACATTTGGCCAAATATATGGGCACTTCGTAGCTCAGCAAAGTTGACACATAAAACTAACAATCATGCAGCACTAACAAATGATGCTCTCCTCCTCTGTCTCTGCTAATTAGTTTGAAGATGAAGAACATTCTCAGGGTCATCATTTTCCTGTAGGTTTTATGGTTCAAGTCTGTTATTGAGCTCTTCCTTTTCATGTGAAGGTATAACAAGACAAAGCAACTTTGGAGGGCTCCAGGTGGTCAGTTCTAGGGCAGATGTTTCCCTTAGCGTGATATAGCCTCAAAGAAGGAGTTTTCCTTTTACCAAATCAACAATAATTTTTATAATCCCAAATTACTAAAATAGTAACTGAAACTTTGTACATGTCCATGTAGCTTTTCTAAATCTCTCCTGCTTTTTAAGCCTTGAGCTGTTTGCTTTTTCTTTCATAACCTCACTGCTTCTTGCCCATTATTAGCATTTTTCTGACCCTGTATAAGCCTAAGTGAAATCCCTTGGGACATATATCTTATCATTGTGAGTATCACTTATTCAGAATCTTGACTTTGAGTATTGGTGTTAATAGTATACAAGTATTCTGGCCGGGCGCGGTGGCTCACACCTGTAATCCCAGCACTTTGGGAGGCCAACACGGGCAGATCACAAGGTCAGGAGATCGAGACCATCCTGGCTAACGTGGTGAAACCCCGTCTCTACTAAAAATACAAAAAATTAGCCGGGTGTAGTGGCGGGTGCCTGTAGTCCCACCTACTCGGGAGGCTGAGGCAGGAGAATGGTGTGAAGCTGGGAGGTGGAGCTTGCAGTGAGCTGAGATTGCACTACTGCACTCCAGCCTGGGCAACAGAGTGAGACTCCATCTAAAAACAAAACAAAACAAAAAAGTATAGAAGTATTCTGTAAACTAAGATCTTAATATTTTATACTGAGAAACTTAAGTGTTGGTCTAAAGTATTAATAATTTTTGTGCATTTTTGGTAAAGAAAGTTCCTACAGTTTTACTCTTTGATTGTCACACCCCTAGATTTTTGGGCACTATCATTCATTCATTCAGAGTTACTGTACAGCAGGGAGGGTGCTAAATGTTGGGGCTATGGCACTGAACTGTACACACAGAGTCCTTGCCCTCATGGAGCGTACATTCTAGTGGGGTCTAGTGAGCTTACAAAGCTAGTACAATAAACATGCATTGCCTTCGCCACACTACCACAGCCCCACCACGAAGAAAAACCTAACCATTTTAGAGGATGACTCCACTAGAGTCAAGTTGCAGATACACTAATAAACAAACCACTTACTATTAGATATACAAAGAAAATGCAAACGGTTATATGGTAATGATTTGGCTGTATCCTTTTACCTTTTGGGAATATCTAAATCTGATCTTTTTGTTTTTCATTATTAAGTGTTTGAATAGTCAGTATGTGTATGTTTGTGCATACACAACAAAAACCAAAAGGGACAAAATGTACCCAGTAAAATGTAAATCTCCTACCCCTGCCCTGGCCACCTATAGTTTCCCTTTCCAGAGTAGCCACTGTTTTTACATAATTTCCCACTATTCCTTATATGTCTTTGCATAGAAGTATGCAAACATATACATTTGTATTCCTAGAAACACCCCAAAACTCCAAGAGATTAAGCTCTACCCACTTGTTCTGCACTTCACTTTTTTTTTTTTTTTCACTTAACAGCATGCCTTGATGATCAGCCCATATCATTCTGTATATAATGCATCATTCCTTTTTTGGCTGCGTGGTATTCCACCACAGGAATGTGTACTGGGAGGCAGTATTGCATAGAGACCAAGAACCTGTGGTCTGAATCCTCAATTTACCACTTATTAGCTATGCATCTTGGGTAAGTTTAAGTAACACTCTGTTTTAGCTTTCTTATCTAAAATAGGACTTAATAACAGTGCTTAACTCATAAGGTTGTTGTTAGGCACATAGAAAGTACCTAATGTATTTTATCTGTCACTATGTACAATAATTTATTTAAGGAGGCCCCACTGATGGATAGTGAAGTTTTTGTCAACATTTTGCTTTTAGAAGCATCACGGCAGTGAATAATCCTGTAATATATTTCATTTCACACATGTACATGTTTATATTTAGAATAAATTCTTAGAAGTAGAATAGCTGGGTCAAACAGCTAGGTATGTGATTTAGGTTCTGATGGAAACTGCCAGCTGGCTGTCTGAAGAGGTTGTACCAACCTGCAGTCCTAACCATATTGTATAAGGGTGGGCATGGGGAGTGGAGGCTGGGAGATTATTTTAGTTTGGGTGGTCAAGGATATGACATTGGGATTAAATCCTAGATGGTGAAACCGAGCCAGCCATGTAATATCTGGGATCACAACAGCTGGGGCCATGCTCCACAGCAGAAACAGCCCTGCTGTGTTCAAGGACTAGAAAGCAGGCCGGTTTGGCTGGAGACTGGTGGGTAAGGAGGAGAGTGCAGGGCTGTGAGTAGACAGGAAGGCAGGATTCATATAGACCCGATTTAGGATTGTGTTCTAGGTGAAATGGAAGCCATTAGGGGGTCTGAACATTGTAAGATCACTCTGGATGTGGGGTAGAGAGTAGTTGGGGACAAGTAGAGGGAGGCAGGGAGATTGGTCAGGAGCTAATGCCGTGCCAGTGTGCCAGGCCAGTGAGCCTGGTGCCTGGGGGGCAGTGGGGATGGAGGAGGTGGAGCATGCTGGTTTTGCTGATGGATACAAAGGATGGGGAGGGGGCGGGAGGAGACAGGGAGAGTTAGGACTCAAGGACTATGTGCCTTCTTGGTTCTGCCATTTACTAGAGGTACGACCTTGGGCAATAATCTCTCCTCTCTCTGCGTTACTATCCTTTATAAAATGAGGAGACTAATGTCACATTCTCATATGGTGGTTATGAATATATCACTTATGTAAAATGCTTGGTACATGCTAAACAAATATCAGCTTTTATTACGTATTGAGATGGGGAAGACTGGAAATGTTGGAGGCGGGATCTTCTTGTCTGTCTTATTACTGTATCCTCAGCATTTGGAAGAGTATTTGGCACATAATAGATAGTCGCTAAGTATTGCTGAATAAAATTATGTATATTCAGCCGGTGCGGTGGCTCACACCTGTAATTCCAGCACTTTGGGAGGATGAGTTGGGCAGATCATCTGAGGTCAGGAGTTGGAGACCAGCCTGACCAAGATGGTGAAACCCCGTCTCTACTAAAAATACAAAAGTCAGCCAAGGGTGGTGCATGCCTGTAATCCCAGCCACTCAGGGTGGCTAAGGCAGGAGAATTGCTTGAACCCAGGAGGCAGAGGTTGCAGTGAGCCCAGATCGTGCCACTGCACTCCAGCCTGGGCGACAGAGCAAGACTCTGTCTTGGGGGTGTGGGGTGGGAGTTGGGGGAAGTATTGTTGAATAAAATGAATGAATGAATAGAAGTAGGACCCACTGGAAGGGGAATGGGATTGGGTGATTGACAAGGATAGCTTTACATGATCTATATCAGCGGTCCCCAACTTTTTTGGCATCAGGGACCGGT
Organism: Macaca thibetana thibetana; assembly: GCF_024542745.1. Classification (NCBI taxonomy): domain Eukaryota; kingdom Metazoa; phylum Chordata; class Mammalia; order Primates; family Cercopithecidae; genus Macaca; species Macaca thibetana. The sequence continues at coordinate 53,097,370 of NC_065584.1, read as the reverse complement.
TTCATGGAAGACAAAGTTTCCACGGGCCAGGGTAGGGGCTGTGGGGATGGGGATGCTCATAAGGAGTGCACAACCTAGATCCCTCACATGCACAGTTCACAATAGGGTCCGCGCTTCTATGAGAATCTAATGCCACTGCTGCTTTGACAGGAGGCAGAGCTCAGGTGGTAATGCTCGCCCACCGCTCACCTAGTGCTGTGCGGCCAGGTTCCTAACAGGCTGTGGACCAGTACCAGTCTGTGGCCCAGGGGTTGGGCACCCCTTTATCTATCTGTCTGTCTGTCTGTCTGTCTATCTATCTATCTATCTATCTATCTATCTATGCCCAGGTATTATCCCTTAACCTACCCCTACCTACCTACCTACCTACCTATCTATCTATCTATCTATCTATCTATCTATCTGTCTGTCTGTCTGTCTGTCTGTCTGTCTGTCTGTCTATCTATCCATCCATCCATCCATCTCTGAAATAGTGTGAATATACTCACACATTATTTATATAGTTAAAAATAAATTCTAAAAATCTACTAATGCAGTAATAAACTTAGCAGTGTCAGCAAGACTTTTAAGTTAAAATGTGTCTTTGGGGTCTGATTCCCAGAACCACAAGTCAAGAACTAAAGTTTGGGGATCTGCAGGTCTTGGTCTCTGTGTCTTGTTGTACATCCAGGGCACATCAATTACATCGTTTTGAACCCAGGAACTTGTTTTTCAAGAACATTTGTAGATAAAAGTGAATCTCATTTCTTAATAGTTCACAAGTCACTTTTATAATTAAGAGCAGTGCCTGTGAGACATAAAACAATCTCAAAACTTATCCGGCTGGGCACGGTGGCTCACACTTGTAATCACAGCGCTTTGGGAGGCTGAGGCGGGTGGATCACTTGAGGACTGGAATTCAAGCCTGGCCAACATGGTGAAACCCCATCTCTACTAAAAATACAAAAAAATTAGCTGGGCATGGTGGTAGGCGCCTGTAATCCCAGCTACTCAGGAGATTGAGGCAGGAGAATCACTCGAACCCAGGAGGCAGAGGTTGCAGTGAGCCGAGATCATGCCATTGCAATCCAGCCTGGACAACAAGAGTGAAACTCCATCTCAAAAAATAATAAAATAAAATAAAAAATTATCCAGCGGGCCAGGTACGATCACTCATGCCTGTAATCCCAGCACTTTGGGAGGCCGAGGTGGACAGACCATCTGAGGTCAGGGGTTTGAGACCAGCCTGGCCAACATGGCGAAACCCTGTCTCTACTAAAAATACAAAAATTAGCTGAGTGTGGTGGGTCACACCTGTAATCCCAGCTACTTGGGAGGCTGAGGCAGGAGAATCGCTTGAACCCGGGAGGCGGAGGTTTGCAGTGAGCCGAGATCGCACCACTACACTCCAACCTGGGCAACAGAGCAAGACTCCGTCTCAAAAAAAAAAAAAAAAAAAAAAAAATTATCCAAAAAATGAGAAAAATAACATCAGCACTGCAAGTTAAACCACCAGGACTTGAAATTTCAGTGATCCTATTTTTGCACACCACAGCTCAGCATTCGTTTATTCAATCCAGAAACAGTTATCAAGCAACTGCTATGTGCCAAACACAGGTCTAGACTCTTGAGATACATTGAATAACAAAACAAAGATCCTTACCCTCGTGGAGCTTACATTCTAATGGGGGGAGGTGGGGAGACAGACAATAAGAAGCAGTACGTAGCGTAAAATAAGTAAATCACAGAGTATGTTACAGCTGATAAGTCCTGTGGAAAAAATGAAAAGTCAGGCAAGCTATGGTTGCTTGGAGTTTTGCCAGGGGTTGTGATTTTATATAGTGTGGTGTGAGCCTCAGCTAGAAGGTGGCATTTGAAAAGAGATGTTAGGTAGGGAAGGCAGTTTTCATTTGCATTTGAGGGGAAGGTTTCATGCACTGGAAACAGCCATTACAAAAGCCCTTAGGTTGGGATGTACGAGGAGGCTGGTGTGACTGGAGAGGAGTGATCAACAGGAAGGGTAGTGGGAGGCGAAACCTCAAGAGGTAAGTGGTGGTGGGGGAGTCGTGCACTGAGAATCACGCAGGACCTTGTACGCTAAGTGTAAGCCCTTTGGCTTCCACACTCGGAATGAATTTTGGAGACATCACAGGTTTTGAGCAGAAAAGTGGCATGATCTGACTTATACTTTAAAAAGAGAACTCTGGCTTCTATGTTGAGAACAAACTTGAGGAGGGCAGATGTGGAAAGCAGGAAGACCTGTTGGAAGGCTGGTAGAGTAAGAGATGATGGTGGCTCACACTTAGCTGACAGCAGTGTAACTGGTGAAAGTGGTCATGCTCTGAATATATTTTGGGTACATCTTGAAGGTGGATTTCCTGACAACAGAATTTCCTGGCAGATTGGATACAGGGTGAGAGAGAAAGAGAGGAGTCAGGAATTATCCTAAGCTTTTTGACCTGGGCAACTGAAAAGATGGAGATGCCATCACAGAGATGGGGAGGGCATTGGACTTGGGGGGAAAGCTCAGGAATTCAGTTAAGAACATGCTGAAATGGAGATATTGATTATACCTCCAAGTCCCATTGTTGACTAGGTGGTTGGATATATAAGTCTGGAATTCAAGAGAGACTGATCAAGAGGGGAGACACACATTTGGGAGTTTACTTTAAATACCAACTATATGGCATGGAACTGCATGAGCTCACCAAGGGAGTGATGGCAAATAAAGAAGAGACATAGACTAAGAACTGAGTCATTTCAACATTAAGAGGCAAGAACAGGCTGGGCCTGGTGGCTCATGCCTGTAATCCCAGCACTTTGGGAAGCAGAGGCAGGTGGATCACCTGAGGTCAGGAGTTTGAGACCAGCCTGGCCAACATAATGAAACCTTGTCTCTACTAAAAATACAAAAGTTAGTCGGGCATGGTGGCAGGCGCCTGTAATCCCAGCTACTTGGGTGGCTGTGGCAGGAGGATCACTTGAAACCCAGAGGTGGAGGTTGCAGTGAGCCGAGACTACGCCAGCCTGGGCAACAAGAGCGAAACTCCATCTCCAAAAAGAGGCAAGAAGAAGAGTAGGAATTAGCAGAAGAGATGAGAAGGAGACACCAGTGAGGTTGGCAGAAAGCCAGGAGAGGGTAGAGCTCTAGAAGCTAGGTGAAGAAGGAGTGTTAAGAAGGGGAAAGTGATGAAATGTGTCCAAAGTGTCTGAGAAGCCAAGCAAGAAGAGTCCGACCTCTTTCCACCTGGAGAAGAGACCTGGGAGTCCACACCATGTGTCAGCACAGGGAATACTGAGAAAGAGCCTCATGGACACAGAGCTTGCCAACAGCAGCCCCAGAAGGAAAGGAAAGCATCTTCCTCCATCAGGTCTGGCCTCACAAGACAGAGAGGAATGAGCAGGGGTGGAAGGTAGATTTTAAGTGACACAGTGATGTACCTCTGACCCTATTTTGATACTAGTTACATTAAATCAGTCCTAAATGACCTGTTAGAATCCCCAGTTGATGAAATTTATTTCTCCTTTGTTTCATGTGCCACTCAGGATCTCTTGAATTCTTGAAATTTTTATTAAGAAAGCCTCATACACCGATAAACAACTTGTGCACAGACTCCATAGCCTCTCTGCTAACACATTGCTCTTGTATATAAGGAAGGGCTCCAGCATCAAAGTAAGTCAATTATTGCACAGAGTCCCAACCTTGCCAGCTTTTTGCCAAATGGTCACCATCCTGTACATCCTTCCTTCCTATAAGTGATAGAAATCTCTATGACTATTTTTGCTACAAGGAGATTATGGCACAACATATGGAGTCCTCACTCTCCAGGAGCAGAAGAAAAGTCTTGTCTTTGCTTAAGCGAGTCACTCAGTAGATGCCACAGGCTTAGGGCAACTGTGTGGCTGCGTGATTCATGGGGGACTGCACGGGGGAGCCGCAGCACACGGAGCAGCTGGTCTTAGCAGCATACTAACCTGATGTTTCCCATAAATGTTGCACATGGAATTTCCCCCATTTGTCATGCTGAGTTGGCTCTGTCAATCCTATACAAATCCCTGCGTGCATTAATATTTTCCCTTGAGCCAGAGCAACGGAATTCTAGAATATTGGCATTCTGAGGGTGAATAGTGGTGGATATTGTAAACTTTTAGCATTATGGATATTGTCATCTTAAACAAAATAAACATGAAAGAGAAGTTATGATAAGTTATCAAAGAGGCTGTTTGTTAAATTCCCTAATTTGAAAGCATCTTCCTCTATAAGTCCTCAGTTTAAAAACAGGAATCAACAAGGAACGAGATTTGTCTATAAGTAAAACAGTTTCTGTTGCTATTTTTTGAGCAACAAGAGACATTTCTCTAGGAGATTAAGCTAGTCATTTATTATGTAGTTTCAGGAAAGAGAATACTCTGAGTTATAATGTAATACCCAAACTAATTTATCTTATCATGGAAACTATTTACAATAATTTCTGGTATAGCTAGAAATCGAAAAGTTCATTTTATTACCTGGATCCAGTGTATACCGATATTCTAAGAGAGTGGACATTTGGCAGTTAGTACTATTTTAAATAGTGTTGTTGAAGAGAGTTTCCTACCTAAATTAAACAGGTTGGTTTTGCTTCTTGGCATTTATTATTTTTTTTGAAATCTGACTAAGTTTAGGTTTATTAACCTTAGGGCACAGAAACTTATTTGTCTCACTAGATGCCTGAGCAAGGTTGGCATGCTAGAGAGAAAGGACATGGTTTAGCAGATCCACGGACCGTGCCATTTGGTACTTATTGACCCCAGCAAATTACTTTAAGCCCTCCAAGCTTCTATTTCTTCATCTCTGTTGTGGGGAAAATAACCTGCATCACAGAGTTATATGAGAATCTATAAAATATTATATGTAAAGTTCTGAGCACAGTGCCTGTTGCATGGGGGCACAAAATAACCGGCAGCTGTTATTGCTGCTGCTGCTGCTGTTGTTATGATCTCCTCTAGTCTGTAATCATGGAGATGTAAGAAACATGGTGACTGAGCTTGGTGAAGTTTCTCAGCATCTCTGTTTCTTGTATGTGTCTCACACCCTTGTCTAAAATGCCTTGCCCTCATCTAACCCAGCGTTCTCCCTCAACTAAGGCAGCAGGGTTGGAGTGAGGGGGGCAAAGAAGGGAGGAGGAAGGGAACCAGCCTCACAAGTGGGGGCCACTCCTCACAGCCGCCAGCAGCTGGGCCACACGCAGCATTGGCAGCTCAGGTGGCCTGTTAGAGCGGGCAGCATTTCCCTTTGCCTCCCTTCGGAATCTCTCAGCACTTTTATGTGGAGCCTTCATCCCACGTTCAACCCTGGGGTTTTAAGGTGTTTCTCCTTTGCTTCAGTATTTCAAACATGGCAGCTCATAGCACTGTACTTTCATTTCTAGGGATGCCTGCTACTTGCCTACCTCGAGCAGATGTTCTGAATGTCAAGTCAGTGTTGCTTGAAACACACACACACACCCCCCTACATGCCACCAGTTACTAGTTCTGCTATGTCTGGCTCATAGACAAGGATATAAAGAAGCAGTCTAACATTCTGCCATTGACAAACTACTCCTTTTTAAAATGCCAAATCCTTGTAATTCTGCTTATTTTCAATAGGATATGTCTAGCCAAAATGTCTGCTTTAATTGGCTAATTATGTTTGATTAAAAAAATAGCCTTGGAATTTTGTTTGCAGTGTGCCCTCAAATCACCATCTGCAAGTCTGTTACTCCAAGCAAGTCAAGGAAGAGTAGCTTCTGTTGCCTTCCCCGAAAAAACAAAACCAAACCAATAACCAGGCCTTTACTCTTTCCCCAGAAATGGTTTTCCCTCGTCCTTCAACTCCCAGCCCCCTCATGTCTCTCTCCCAACAGTACCTGGAAGTTTCATGCTATGAGATTTCTATGTTTTACTCTGGGTTTGTAAATCTGTTTCGTAACTGTAAAGATCTGTAGCTTATCTCTAAAATCTCTTATCTGTGTTTGGGATATAAGAGGTCCCTATTGACACAGAATCAATTATTTATTGATTTAGAAGAAGAAAAATGCAGAATCGCAGAGACATTGTCAGGATTTATAGATCTCATTTTGGTTGATGGGACTCACCGCGGGGGAAACCTGTACCCAGTGGAAAGGGCTCCTTTTCCAAATTGATACCATTCTGGTTCGATTCTGGAGAAGCCGGCAGTTTTGTTTGCAGACTTTCTGGTTTTCATTAGCAGTCTGGTGGTAACAGCTAGCTTTCGCTGCTTCTGCCTGTCACTGCTCACGGGAATGGCGCTGAATGCTCAGAGGTGGCACGAGGCTGTGGGGATGGCAGCAGCTTCATCAGCATGCCTTCACTCCAGCCCTCGATTGTCACAGCAGCAGGTTCTGCCTCCGAGAATGAGAACATTGCTGATTAGTGTGCCTGGTGCATTGGGCAGGCCGTGGGGAGAGAGAATGCCGTGGTATATCTCCACTGATTTCCCAACAATTACATTCTCCCTGCTTCCTACTGGCCTTCCCCTTACACACAGGCTGCGTTTTGTCTTCCATTATCAAGAGTTTCCTTTTGGTCTTTCACACTAGGAGTCTCACAGGTTTCTTCTCAGTGTCTGTAACTTCATTCCACCTCCTGCTCTTGAGCTTCACCTCTCTCCGATTCACCCTTTCAGTCTTGCGGAATAAAAGCTCGGCTGTTCCTCCTTAATGCTTTTATCCTCTCATTCAGCAGTCTGTTGAAAAGTGTGCGCTCAGAGGGAATTCCACTTAATGATGACTTGAACTCGCTAGACTTTAACTTGTTTTCTCATCTGTAAAATGGGGATAATGGTATTGCACACCTCTCAGGGCTATTGTCAGGTTGAACAAGATAATACACATAAAGTGCTCAGATTAATGCCAGATACATAGTTATCACTTAGTAAAGGCATTACCATCACTTTCTTCTTCATCACCAACATCTCTAGGCATACGCTGGGTCTATAAGCAGGGACCACCTGTACTTGCGGTGTTATGAGTGTGTGTTTACCCCTACAGATCACAACCTAGTCTTCTCTGAAACTCATTTAATGTGATGCCAATTTCCTCTCCTATCTTAATTCTGGATTCTCAAAGAATAATCTCCTTGTGTCTTTTTTCTTTACTGCTTCACTATACTCATGCATTCACTACATTAGATTTCACAAAGCAGTATTAAAAACCTTGTTACATTTGGTCCACATAGCAACATATGAGACATGGAGCATTTTACATATGATAGCATTATAGACCCAGAGAGTACATATTTTGCTTAAGACAACCCAGCATTAAGAGGCAAACCCAATATTCACACTCAAGTCTTCTGACTCCAAGTCCAGTAGTTTTTTTCTATGTGGAACAATTTTTCTGTGGAGAATCAGTGACCTTTAATTTTCTACGTAGGCTTTTATCAAGAAGTCAGTAAGGTTGTTGTTGTTTGAGATAGAGTCTTGCTCTGTTGCCCAGGCTGGAGTATAGTGGTGCAATCTTGGGTCACTGCAACCTCCGCCTCCCAGGTTCAAGCAATTCTCCTACCTTAGCCTCCTGAGTAGCTGGGATTACAGGTGCACGCCCCCACGCCCAGCTAATTTTTGTATTTTTAGTAGAGACTGGGTTTCACTATGTTGGCCAGGCTGGTCTTGAACTCCTGACCTCAAGTGAGGTCACCTGTCTCGGCCTCCCAAAGCGCTGGGATTACAGGCGTGAGCCACTACGCTGGGCCAGAAGTCAGTAAGTTTTAAGTTCTTGGAAGGTAGATATTAGTTCTAAGTCTCTCACTAAAATGCTTATATCTAGTCATGTACTAGCATGATGGCTTGAACTGATTTACTGGATTTCTTTCCTGACATCTCACTGAGGGCAGGAGACTGAGGTCATGATAATGTGGAGGAGGCTTTCTCTAGACTGGGAAAGTGGTCCTAGGGGAGCACAGACTACTGTGTTCACTGAAGGGGACTTTGTTCAATGAAGGGTTACAATGTATACTCTGGGAATTGGTGGGTGGGTAGAGGAGACACAAAAGTGGAAGCTGGTGTTGCAAACCCGAAGTAAACTGCTGCTATCGACTCTCCATAGAATTATTTTGAATTCATCCTGACCTGCAACTTGTTGTCCCTGACTCTGCCCTCAAATCTCCAGGCAAATCCTTGCCTTTTAATGTGGTTTGGATAGCAGTGGGCACTGAGTTCATTTATCAATTCATTTACCCATTCATTCACTGATTTATGGAGATTCATTCAGTACCAGCTATGTGCCTGGTACTGTGTTCATCACTGAGATAACAGGAATGAAAGATCCTGTTGAGTGGATGATCCAGCTTCCTGGTATCAGGTTGAGGGGATTGGGGGAAGCAGAAGGGATAGAGAGTCAGACGAAGAGAAAAGCGTTCTTAGTCAAGAGGAAGCAAGTCTGCTATAACCCAACCTGCAGACCCTGCATGCGTGAACACGGTGTGATCAGCCTGTGAACATTTATAAACGCTGAGAGCTGCGTTACACAGTGTTCCTGGTTCACCAGAACCCCTGGATGACACAGAACTCAGCAGTGAGCCCAATATGTGGGGTAATGGTGCTTGGAAAGCCTTGGACTTTGTGGGAAACAAACTCCCTTTCCTCAAAGGTCTCAAGGCAATTTGCTGATTCAGCTCCGTCTTTGCTTCCTCTAACATTTGGATAGAAAAGCAGATACTCAATAAGAATAAAGAGTTGAATCAACAAGGAACGAGGGGGAAAGTCTTTAAGACAACAGGCAGAGACTGGGAAGTTAGAACCTGACTTCAAGCACGCCATCTGCTGTTTACTCGATTTACTTCTCTTCAAAAACATCTGGGTTTGAAAAAGAACTCTGAGGGGGACAGAAAAAGCATACACCTTTCAGAATGGTCTTCCCTGATATGGTGCTCACTGAGTAGCCTCATGATGGGCCTAACTCAATACAAACAAACTGCCTGGGAAGCTTCTCCTCCACCCAGTTGTTGGTGACAGCAAATGCATACCTCCCATCTTTGATGCTTCGGTTTCAAAAATCCAAAGCTGTTCTTTTGACTTTGTCGCTAAACCACATTGGCAAATGTCAGTCCTTTTATGGAAGTACCAGCCTCGAGCTAGGAGGTCTCCTAGGCCGGGAGATTCACAGCAGCCCGCTCTCAATAGGTGGTTGTTATCAGTTCCAGTAAACATTTTTAAATATCCCGGAAATGCCTCAACAATGGGCCTAGATATTTCCATTTAAGCCGGTAGGCAAGAGTTGGTATGCTCTTTGAAGTTTTGCCGGTGTTATAAGACACTCAAGAAATATGTGTGGTAAAGTATTCTAGGTATGTTTAAATTGTCAGTTATTGCTTATTCTGTTTGTGCCTTCAAAGAATGTTTTTGTTAAGGAAGTCACAAGGATTCGACTTACTTCTCCGTGCCTGAGGAGAATAGTGGAAGACTGCCTTCAGATTTGAAAAGAAATTAGTCACAGGTTTTTTGTGTGTGCTTTCTGCCTGGAGAAGAGACGCCTTTCCACCAAAGAAAGAAGAAAAGAGGGGCTCTACTATAGGGCAGGCGGGGGAGAAGGGCTTCACACTGGTGGGGAAGACTGGAGGTCCAGGAGGGACTTGGTAGAACAAATGCTCTTTGCAGACATCTGGGAGAAACAGTCAAAGGTCATTTGGGTGATCTGGAAGTTTCAGGGCAAACCACTGAGAAGGCCTCTTGACTACCGGCTGTGATTCAGGGTAAGCTAAAAACAAAGTCTACCTTTTGTTTAGGTAACTCTGCCATTTTCCAGCGTTTTCACACACATTTCTTGAATCTGAGCATCTCAGCCCTTACTGCTAAGGAGAATGGGATGGAAAGGTGTAACTTGTCTAAGGTTACTAACTTGTGGTAAATGTAAATCTTCTCAAAGATGGGCACTTCTCATCAAATTTGGGGGTTAAATACCATACTTGTAATAGATTTAAAATAGAAATGAGAGAGATTCTAAATTGCACCTAGTTTATTAATTTAAATGTTGATGGGTAATAGCTGACTTTTATTGGGCACTTGTTGTGTACCAGGCACCTGGCTATGTACTTGACAGAAATTAGTTCATTTCACCTTCACAACACTAGTAAGTAGGCAGATGTTTTTAATCGCCACAGCACAGGTGAGAAAAGAAGACATAAAGAGGCTACACGCAGTTAGTCACACAGTTAGTAATCAGAGGAGTCAGATTCAGGTAGAAAGTCCCAAGTCCAAGACCCTTCCATCACTGCCTCTGCGGAGCCTCTGCATGGCCCTTGGTAAGGGAAGGGTTTGATTCTGGTGTTCAGCTTTAATTCTAACGGAGTTATGTTTTTGTAAAACCTGTAGTAAGTTAGTAAGTATGATTCAGATCTTAAACGTAAGTGGTGTTGCAGGACATGTGACGGCAACATGATATGATATTTTTAAAAAGCATAAATTGAGACGTCAAAGGACTGAGGGCAAGCCTTGCCTTCAGTATCAGTAAACTGCATGGTGTGGGAAGATCCCTTAATCTCTCTGGGCCTCCATTTCTTCATTTGCAGTGTGGCTAACTTCTACCACTACCAGATGAGAATCTACTGGTATCTGGTGATAGTGTACTCAAACTGTTAAAAAAAAAAAAAAAAAAAAAATTATCTGAAATGGCAACCTGAAGTCTTTAAGTGACATTCAGCGTAATGTGTACCAAAGGTTGATGGTGTAATAATATGGATTTATTATTTTTAACTTATTTCTAACTGGTGTAGTTTTTAAAATTATACAAAATATGTACAAAAATAAATTTGAATAGGACCGAAGGACTTAAAGTGAAAAAGGTAAAGTTTGGCCAGGCACAGTGGCTCATGCCTATAATCCCAGGACTTTGGGAGGTTGAGGCAGGAGGACTGCTTGAGCCCAGGAGTTTGAAACCAGCCTGGACAACAGGGTAAGAGCCTATCTCTACAAAAAACTACTTTTTAAAAGTAGTCTTACTTCTCTACCATGCCTATCTCTATCCCACTGTTCAGACATAACTACTGTTAAGGTTCTCCTTTCAGAAATTGGAGCCATATATAACTATGCAGTATCTTTTACATTAATTTATGAAAGACTGCTCGTTTCTCTAAATTATCTTAATTACAAAAATATGTGACGGATGCTTGTTTAAAAAATACTTCAAAGCCTGTTTTTTAAAAAGCATAAGACCTTAAATTTATGCATATTGAATTTTATTTCCTTCCACTAAAAAATGAATAAGGCGCTCTGCTGGAGAATATATTTGAATTGTGAAAATATAACTGTCAACATTATGGAAGCATCAAAGTATTAAAATGAGCTTTCATTTTGTTTTGGATCTTTTAAAACATGACAACAAAAGTCATTTAAGGCATTGTTGCTTATAAGTCATTTCGCGTGATTATTCACGTTTTGAGATCCAGAATACTTCTCTGTTTCCCTCTGAGTTTTGACTGTTAAGAAATGTTATGTCTTGAAAAACATCTGAAGAGGGTTGCCTGTATGTCTTTCCTTGCCGTTTTTTATATAGTCAGTGGGAATTTGTTATATAATTCTGTGATTCTTTTGCTTTGCAAAATTATTTTTTTTCAAAAAAGGAAGTGTTAGAGGCTTTCCTAAACTAACTGCGATACTCCATCTTTTATGTAGTTATTCCATCTCTCATTGTAGATCAATAACTCTTCCTACAGAGGCGAAGAAATTAAACCATACGATTTTGGGCCAGGAGTTTTCTTTGGCCAGTTTTCTTTGTGATTGACAAAATGAATTAATTAGGGTTTGCTTTCTCCACATGGCCCAGGTTTGTCACAGAGGCCCTACTTCCTAGGCGCTGCTGAACATTATAAGTGATTCCATTAATTTTCATATCAGAGAACTGAGTTATAGTGAGGAAGGCTGAGTCCATATTATGTGTCAGTGCGAATGAGTCCATATTAGAGCCAGTGGAAGCTTTCTCATTACTACCTAAGAAGAGTCCTAATGGCTTCTCTGCGGAAGCTGCCCCCAAACAGAGGGCATAAATGCAGCCCAGGTGTACTTCCCATGCTCTGGCACCAGAACATCTGTAGGGATTGTTCAAACACATTGGTGGGCCCCACCCTCCGAGTTTCTGATGCAGTAGATTGGGAGGCCCAAGCATTTGCAAGTTCTCAGGTAGATACTGCTGCTATTGATCCACGGTGCACACATTAAGAACCACTGGCCCATTTAGAAGCCATAGCAAGAGAAAAATGCATGGCCAGTTAGGCAGAATTAAGTACTGGCTTTGGCTTTTGAGTCCGTGTAGCCACCTCTGAATTTCAGCTATTGAAGGTAGGGAGAAAGATCTCATGCTCCAAATGCGTGGACTGTTTGTGCCTATTTTATCAGTCCACTGGGAGAATGGGCCTTTAAGCACTAATGCAAAATAATGCCCACATGTGCTTTGAATTAGACATCTTCTTGTTTTGTTTTTCAAATTTTTAAAAAGACTAGTATGATTAGTTGTATCCTGCCTGTTTAACCACTTTCACATTTCACTTTTAAAATGAAATCATCCTGCTTGCATTTAACTAATGGAAACTTATTCAACCTGCCAAGTAAGGTTCCACTATCCCTGAGACAAATTTTCCAAAGGACTGGAAACTCAATGCAGCTTTTATACAAGAAACAGAATGGAAATGTTCAAATTTATGTTACTTTGATACCTATTTTCCAAGGTTTGATATTTAAGTAATATCTGTTACATTGTATCTGAAGACATTCATTTGATTCTATAAGACAAGTACTTACATTTGGGATATCTTTTCATCTTGCTTTTAACTTCCACAAGTATTATTTAAGTTTATCTTGTTTATAATGATTTTAAATGATTGATACATTATTATCATCAACTAATATTAATGAGTGGTCATTATGATTTGCAGGCGTGATCACGTTTGATTGTCACTTCTCTATAAGGAGGACAGTTACCATTTTCTCTTTTACCAATACTTAAACTGAGGATGATGAGGAATTAAATAACTTGTCCAAGGTCCCTGGCTAGTAAGTGGCAGAACAGTTCTAGACCTGGGTAACTCCAAAGTCTAACTGCTTCCCCACTATGTCATCACCCTTATGAAAACACACTTTTTAAAGAGCTTTCTGTGCTTGGCACCATTCAATATTGATTCTGCCCCCAAAACCATTCCGTCTAAAATAGTCAACATGTTGAGCACATTTACTATGTACTCACGCATAACAGCTGAGTAGAATTGGAAAAGGTATACATTGAATATTAATATGTAAATATTTACTCTGCATAGAAGAGAAGTTTTATGAAAGGGAAGTCATGTTTATGAGGGATAGGGAGATGGGTGTGTAATATACCTTTCCTTTAAAATTGGACGGATCTCAGGGAGGAACATTTTAGGACCTCCTTAAAATTGAAACATGAGGTCTTAGTAAAAAATCAGGTTCAAAGGGCTGATTGGGTATGGGATCTATTCTCAAAGATTTTGTTGTGGGACTTGAATAGGTTTGCCAGAGGGGATAGGTTCTGTACTATCCAGTAGAACTTCCTGTGCCCTACAGCTGCACTGTTGATAAAAGTGTTGGGTTGATAAATGTATAAAATGTTGAGTTGATAAACGTATGGGGGATAAATGCATTAAAGTGGAATGCCCTGCAGCTGCACTGTTCAGTAGGGTGACCACCAGCCACTTATGGCCCTTGAGCACTCAAAATATGCTTAGTGCAGCTGAGGAACTGGATTTTTAATTAATTGCAGTAGCCACATGTGGACAGTAGAAGACAATAGGAGGATTAAGTGGGAGGGGAATGGAGGCTGACTCCCTGGCACCTGAACACGGATATAGACAGAATCTTCTGTGAGACTTCTGGAAGGATACTTGTTATAGCCGTAGGAGGAAACTAAGGGCAACTGGAAGAGGTGTGGGGTTTCAGTGAGGAGATGACCAGGATAAGCACAGGACTCTGAATAGAGGAAGGAAGAGGAAAGGGCAAATTGAGACTTCGCGCTGAGGAACACGGGAGGATTTGGCAGCCAACTTATTGTGGGTTGAAGTACAGTGAAGGTTGGCAGCTACTTCAAGGCTTCCAGCCTCCTGATCGGGGAGCAGCTCCTTTTTGCATTGTCTGATTTGTGCTGGCATAGGAACATCTAGCTTGAGACACCTTGTAGACAGAATGTGTATCCTGAGGCTGTATCAGAGAAGCAGGTTGGTAGATGGATCAATTTAATGTTTGCAGAGAGGTAGTATTTAATTCATGTGCACCAATGATATTCAGAGTTGTGTGTTTGAAAAATAGTAAGAAAGTCAGTGTGACTGGAATGGATTGAACAAGGCAGAGTGTGGTAGGAAATGAAGTTGGAGATGACCTTGTAGGCTCTGGGGCTTCTAGGAACTGTGTGGGTCATGTAAAACTTTGGGTTATGTTCTAGATGTGATGGGAAGCCTTTGGAAAAATTGAGAAGGCGAATGAAAGAGCTTCGTAGACCTTTGAAAATGACCCCTCTGAATGTGGCACAGAGAGTAATGAAAGAGTAAGAGAGGAGGTGGGAGTTCATTTAGGTTGTTTCAGTATGCCAGGTGGGAGAGGTGGTAGCTCAGACAGGATAGCAGTGGCAGCTGTGGAGACAAGTGGTTGGACTCTGGATAAATTGTGAAAGCAGAGTCGCCTGAATTTGTTGTTGAATGAGATGTGTGGTGTGAGAGAAAGAGGGGAATTGAGGATGATTCCAAAGTTTTGTCCTGAGCCATTTGAGTGGTATCATTGATTGAGATGGGAACACTGAATGAGTATCAGGTTTCCAAACAAGATCAAGTTTTGGACATAAGCTAGACATGCCCTTTAGATGGCCTAGTGAGGCTGTCAAGTAAGATTTGAGCATGTGATCCTGGAGTTGTCTCATGATTTGGTGAGTTGTGACTTATTAAGGTTTTTAAAGGAAGGAAGGAGCCAGAAGAGAAAGAGAAGCTAAATGACAAAAGTATTCAAGAGTGAGATGGAGATTTTAGGGAGTGGGAAGTTGCAGGATCCTGTTGTGGAATGGAGGAGTTGACCCAGGAGAGGAACACGCCATTCTGCTTATACTGTCGTTGAAGCTGCAAAGCTGTCTTTCGAAGGGATGTGCATAGTGTGGGGTGGTGATCACTGCAAAGAATCCCGCACTTAGAGGCTTTGTGATAGTCCTCAAAGGAAGGAGAAGGAGAGAAGGAGTGGGCCACAGAGAATTTGAGGTTTAGTACCTGATGACATAGCAACTGGGTAGAAGTCAACCTGTAGGATGACTTTGTCATGTTGCAAGTCAATTGATGCCTGCTTCTTGTGCATGAACGTATTTTGGGACCATTTAAGAAAAATTGCATTCCTTGGGGTTGAATAACAGAGTGGGAAGTGTTGACTGAAATTGTTTTTTCAAGCAGGCATAAGTGTCAGAATTTAAGAGAATTGTATGCTGTAAAAAGATTATTTTAGAAGGAGGAACTTTTTCTACTTTTTCTCATTTGCCTGTAAGTATTTGTCACACATTATCATTTGCCTGCTTTTATAAATGTGGGATTTCTATTTACATGTCATATTTCATATTTTTTCCCATTAAAATGGCACATCTTGGTTTATTTGGCATTTGTTCTTAGTCTGTTTAGACTTTTAGGCATTGGAATGTTTAGTTTTAAAAAAACAAGATTTTCTGTTACTGTTACTGACTTATGATATACCACTAGGGCAAGATAAGGGCTTTTGAAGAACTCTAAGGGAATACATATTCCAGAGAGTATTCTCTTGAATTCCACTTACCTCCTCTAATTCACTGATCCTTACCTGCCAAAGTCAACAGAAAGGAAGTGAATGAAAGAAATTAAATCAGACTCACAACTTGTTAGCAATTCTGATAAAAGACTTGAGATAGAGGATTTACATATAGTTGATAAACCTTTACATCATTTATCAACTCATAGTCTGTTTCTGAACCTGCATGAGTAACCAATAGTTGCTTAAATGGATAAAATTAGAATTCCTTCCATGGGATTCCTTGCTGTTTATAGGAGAGGATCCCCATGTTATTGGCTAGTGATTTTTCCTTTCTTGCATTTGTTGGAATGGCCCATTGTTGAAGATCAACAGGCATTAATCAATAGTGGCTCAGTCTTGCCTCCTTGTCGTCTTGTTATAGCAGCTCCTGTGACTGGATTGTGGTCATGCCTCGTGGGTTGGCAGTAGGGAACAGGACTTCCTTCCGACACTCGTGCTTAAACAGCTGTTTCTCTTTCTCCAAAAAACACTGGTTTCCCCAGCCCCCAACTGGTTCTTCCCTGCTGAGAAGCCAAAATATGCCAAAGTCACTGCTAGACCAGTTCCATCCCGTGACAGTGCAAATGACTCCAATGCCTTTCCCTCCCACCCAGATGTTCCCAACATAAGCTTTTCTCCTCTTTGTCAAGAGCTTATTCTGTCATCTTGTTTCCCTTTCCCTATAAATAATCTATTTTTTCCCACCAGACTCACGGAACAGAGGCGTGCCCCGCATTGTATGCTTGCACTGAACATTCTTTCAGTGTTCTTTACTTGCTTGACCTTTTAGTTATTTTCTTTCATCCCTACCGAGGTCTCCAAACTCAGGTCGTGGAAGGTCAGAGTTTTAAAAATATATATCAACTGAATGCTTTTCTTCAGAAAACTGAGCACCTTGCTTTCTAGATATTCGCAGAGGTTCCCCAGTCTGCAGTGACCCTTGCCACACATTTCTTCACTATTTTCACTTCATAGTTTAGATACCCTGGTGATAGTGAGGAACTGTAAATAAGCATGGTCTGAAAATGTTAGGAGGAGCTCAGATTATCCTGAACCCTTTGGGCTTTTTCTTGGTTTAGAATTCCTCAAGACCTATTGTAGTGACTTTTTTTACTTCACTCAGAATTCCAGGGGTTTGGTGCTCCTTAAGTCACAGAAGGAACCCATGGTTATGGTGTCTGTCAACTTGCTGTTTATTGAAATACCTTTTATTGTAATGCACCAAGTAAAGAGGAGGTGATGTGGGCACTAACTTAATGATATTACACAAACACACTTAGTTGCACTTAGGGAGTTCAGCATGACATTAGTGATTTCATACAGTGAGTAAGTCTCCTGCTTCTCTTTTGTTTGACAAGTTCTGTTGTCGTTTAACAGATTTGCTTCATGGGAGGTAAACTTATACTTTCTATGGATGAATGAATGCTTTGCAACTAATAGGTCATATGTTGGAATTTAAACATATTAAAGAGTTAATTCATTTCCAGAACTTACTAGTAAATATGCATTATCCACAAGAGATTTTTAGAATAATCTCTTTTGAATGATTAATATTTATATGTAATCATGTGCATATTTTATTTGAGATTTTTGGGGTATAAATGTCAATGCAATTTCCTCTAATAAAGGAATAATATATATGAGCCAAAGTAGTGATATACTCATCGTAGATAATGTCTCACTATTTCCATTTGCCCCCAAAGGCATCCCAAATTTGGAAGGGCCATTGATGTTTCATAGACTCCTTGGCTATGACTCTTATATAGACATTTGAGGAAATGCTATGGCAACTTTCTTGTACCTACTTTGGTAATTGTAAAGCATCCGGAACCGTATCCTTTAGGTGTCATTTATCTTGCTCCTTTTTGCTCCTCTTTTCCAAGGGAGGATTTAGAAGTGAATTACACTCAAGAGTTAGGTTTCTCCAGATAAGACCACAGGCTGTAGAAAGCACACCAGAACCTTGCACTTCTACCCTTTATCTTAATTCTTAGCCTGTACTTAAAGCCTTTTAGGATCTGTCTACATCCACCCCACATAACCATCTAGAATTCTCCCAAAATCTTTTGTTTCAATAGCCTGGGAATCATGGCAGTTATATCTGCATTTGTGTGTTTCCTGGCCATATAGTAAAAATGGTAAAAAGAGATTTATATGGTCAAATCCCTAACCTTTCCATTCCTTTGCTTTATAAATGAATAACAGTGATCTAAAAGTGAAAGAATGTAGCTAACCAGTGTCATTTGGGATCTTCTGAAGTAGTACGGAAACTCCGCATTCTTCAGACCAACTTGCGGCATGCCAGCACATTCCTCTCCGATGAGATGGAGGAATACTGGTGGCTGGCCTGGGACTTGTAGGACTGGGGCGGGGAGCTGCTGTTTAAAAATACATTTAATTATATTCCTTCTCTGCAGTAACATTGATACCATTTTTAGCCCATTACAAATACTGTGATTTTCATTTAAATCATGTCCATTATCTTATTGACCTAGTTTTTATTTTGTAATCAAAATGTTCTATTTCTGGATAGCCTAGCCCAGAATCATTTTTTTTAAAGGTTACGGACCCTTTGTGCAGTTTTTTTCCTTTCGTATCTGCGTGCAGATGGGTTGCATCTGTGTTCACACAGCAGAAAATGGTACTATATTGTTCTCTTAAAGAGTGTAGGTTTTCTCTACTTAATCTCGGACTCTTCATGGAGACACAGCTGGCAGGATGCCACGAGACCTCGCATTTGGTAACTCTTTTGGTGAATGGATATTGGGAGAGTTAAGTAATCCTGTTTCTATTTGAAATGAGAATCTTGATTCTCTTTTCTTCTTCCATTTTTGCTCTTTCTCTGTTCGTCTGCTCGTTCCCTCTGTGAGCCTTCTCTTTCCTCCCTGCCTCTCCAGCTGTCTGCTATGAACCTTACGTAGCCCTGTCTTCATTCATGCCCTCTCACATGCTCCCTGCTGCTTGTCAGAGCCCACTTATTTTTGGCCTTTGCTTTTTCTACATTTCTTTCTCTCCTGTTTCCTTCTTTCCCTCTTACCTTCTCTTCCTTACTCTCAGCAGTGTAGGCCCAGTTCTTCATTTCCGCACTCTGTTAGGAAGTTCACCCTGCAGAGAACCCCCCTGGAGATGTTTCCAGGGCTCAGCTGTTTTTCACTCATGTCTAGGCAGGGCCTTGAGGCCTCTGAGGAACTTTCAACTTTGCTCTCAAGACTTCCTCTTAATATTATTATTATTATTATTATTATTATTATTTTGAGGCAGAGTCTCGCCCTGTCACCCAGGGTGGAGTGCAGTGGCGTGATGATCTCTGCTCACTGCAACCTCCACCTCCCGGGTTCAAGCAATTCTTCTGCCTCAGCTTCCCGAGTAGCTGGGATTACAGGCATGCGTCCTGACGCCTAGCTAATTTTTGTGTTTTTAGTAGAGACAGGATTTCACAATGTTGGCCAGGCGGGTCTTGAACTCCTGACCTCAAGTGATCCACCCACCTCGACCTCCCGAAGTTGTGGGATTATACGCGTGAGCCACCGCACCTGGCCTCTCTTAATATTATTTTTCACCATCCTTCTTGACACATGAAAGTAGCCTGTGATTCTCTCAAGGCAATAATTGGATCAGAATTTTAGGATTTTTGCATGACCAGCCATCTTATTTTGTAGGTGAGGAAGCAGAAAACCTGAAAATGACGTCCCCTAGGATTCTAAGGCAATGGAGTGGCAGGACCAAGTCAGCCACCACATCTTCCCCCTCCCACTGTGCGGTTCTCCTCTTACTACCCTCTGTCTTAGCCAGGGAGTCTTACAGATGTTGCATCTGGTGCTTCCTAGTGTTCATTTCTTCCAACCACCGTTTGCCCTTGCAAATACCATTCAGTATAAAAGTATTTTAGAGTAACTGAGTCTTCAGCATGTCGCTTTATTGCCAAAAGAAGACACAAACGAAGGAGTACAATGGTAAGCGTCTCTGGCTGGGCTGTCAGGGATTTTCTCAGGAATTATGTTTTGCTCCAAGTCATTTCAGTCGACGTATTCATTCCTCAGAACCGGTAGATGACTATGACATATAATACCCAAGCTTGAGCTCCTTCCTGTCTAACTGGAGTCTCCCTTTTAATCAGGAAACCACATTTAAAGCTGTGTCCTGAACTCTGCCCAGCATGTCAGCTTGGCCAGGAAGGACAGGGAATTCCTACTGGTAGTAGCCACTGGGGACTGAGGGAGTGACTGGAGGTCAGATGGGAGCTTATCAAGGAAGACAGCAGCAGCACAGGGTACATTCAGGCTGTTAGGGTTCTCTTTTTGTTTGGGAAACTCCCTCCCTGGTTGAGGTCAGGAAAAATCTAGGATAGCAACCCCCTGGGCCAGTGACACCACACTAGGATTTTTTGATTTAACCTTTAAAAATAAAATTGTTTCTAATGGAGGAGGTTTAACATAGTGTTTAGCTTTGATCTTGAGAAGTAAGGATATTAAAAACAGCAATGTTGAAATTGTCATGTAATGTTACAGTCCTTTCATGAAAGAATAGGCACTTCAGCATCAGAAGTAGGAAGAATAACATCTCAGAATGAAGGCTAGTCCTCTATCCTGGACACATGTAGCTTCAGGAAAAACTTGTACTGTGTTATCCAGATTTTTCCTATTTAGCCACAGGTCAGCAAAAGTTCTATCACAGAAGCAGTGATACTTGGGAACCACCAGCCTTCACTCCGTGGTTGGTGCATCCCTGCCCCTCCCCAGGAGCAGTGTGCATGAGGAAGAGGGCATGACAGCCCATCAGTGCCTGGCTCATATGTCATCAGTGCTCAGGAAATGGTGTTGATTTTTATTCTCTTAGATAGTCCATATAGCAGAGACATTAATTAGGCTGCTTGACCATTTCTGGTTGGATTTCAAGGGACACAGCTCTTCCTTGGCATTTTTCATGGGAGACTAGGATCTGAGCCTCAGCTGTGCAGATCTGAAGCTGGATTTTTATCACGTATTTTATGGATGACCTAGAAATACTTACACATCCAAGCTCACAGGAGGCTACCCCATAAACAAAAATATCAGCTCATTATTTTGTGGATGAAAGATAGACTTTTTCAGAGACCACACTGATGGATCAGTCTGCCTCCAATCCCATGTCCTTCCCACAGCTGGGAATAGGGAGTGGATGCGAGGGCAGTGGTTATGGTGCACACTTTCCTTGAAGAACGCAGAATCAGTGCAATGGCAATTGGTTGACTGAGTTTATTCCAGTTAAGTTAAGGAAGAGCCCATTCTACTTCTTTGACATTGTTTTCTCTTTGTTGAGAGACATTAAAACATAGTGGTTAAGAATATAGATCCGGGAGTCAGAATGCTTGGATACAAATTCAAGCCTTGCCTCTTACTAGTTTTGTGGTATTGGGCAACTTATTTCACCACTCTGTGCCACCATTTTATCATCTGTAAATGGGGATAATAATATTTGCCTCATAGGTTTGTTTTGGTGAGGAAAGGAGTTAATACATGGAAAGTGCTTTAAAGAGTGTTTGGCATATAATGGCAATAAATATTAAATATTAACACGTAATATTAATATTACCAAGGAAGCTAGTTTTGTGGTGGACGTAGAAAAACGAACACAAATCAGACAGGCAGAATTGGTTTGAGTCTTACCCTTTAACTTTCCTTATTGTAGAATTCACTCTCCACTAACCTATGGTTTCCATTTGTTATTCTTCATTGTTTCAGTGGATTTTCCAACTGCGTCACTCTGTCTAGATTGTTCTTTAATGATTACATTTACAGTTGACTATTCCTTGTTGACATATAGAGAGATGCTCTGATCTGAAACCATCAAAGGTTTTTCTCTCCACCTCACATCTTTGGAGAGGCTTCTAGTCATGGTATGTGGACCCATGTCAGCTTCTCTTTCTAGGTCACCACCTTTTTTGGCCTTTACCCCTTGAGTTTGAACTTTTACTTATTTTGTAGCGGCAAGAGAAGCCCCGTGGCTCTTGATATACCAAGTACCAACCTGTCTGCCAGATACTGAGAGATGCCAAGATACTTACACAGGTGTTCTTTAAAATAATAAGCTGCACAAATAATAGTAAAGCTGATTCTGAAACTAGTTTTTTTGTTTGTTTGTTTTTTGAGATGGAGTCTCGCTGTATTGTCCAGGCTGGAGTGCAGTGGCGCGATCTTGGCTCACTGCAAGCTCCACCTCCCGGGTTCACGCCATTCTCCTGCCTCAGCCTCCCAAGCAGCTGGGACTACAGGCACCAGCCACCACGCCCTGCTAATTTTTTGTATTTTTAGTGGAGACAGGATGGTCTCGGTCTCCTGACCTTGTGATCCGCCCACCATGGCCTCCCAAAATGCTGGGATTACAGGTGTGAGCCACAAAACTAGCTTTTTATGTGATTTCTCATATTTTGCCAAACCTATAGGGCAAAGAAACCACTGACGTGATTTTTTTTTTTTTTTTTTTTTTTTTTTTTTTTTTTTAGTTTCCCCCCTCCACCCCGCCGGAGAAACTTAACAACTATTTTACAGTGGAAGCCAATGGCAAATTGACTGGTATTCAGGATGCCTTTTATAGGAAGGCATGCATTCCATCTTATCTGTAGATATGTCTAACACCTGTAATATGATTTTTCAATTTCCTCACTAAACTTGCAGTGATAAATTACAGTTAATATTGGCCATTAAAATATTCTACTGTAAAATATTCCAGGTACCTTGGCCACTGAAGCAAATTAATCCACCTACCACCTATCTGTGGCATAATGAGAAATTTAAAATGATAATCAGCTGAAACTTTCCTTCTGTAAGTGACACTATCAATTCCTACATCGAAGAATTTTTCCTTAAAGCTCCATTGCCTTCCCATCTCTTCAAGGACAGGTGTTTCTTCCTTGACTCCTGTCTCACTTTCCAGGACAGCTAGAATTAATGATGTAATTGGGCTGTTTCGTTTGTTGTTGTTGTTGTTGTTGTTCGTCACCAGATGAGAAGTCAGAGGTGCTAAGTTTCTGAGAAGAGAAGAGGTAGTAGGCTAGAAGCACTGACTGTTTCCAGCTTTGCAGTCACAGTTTTCTACTGAAGAGTATTGCAGCCTGTTGTCAAGACTGTGTTGGGTTTTCTGCTTGAGGCATGGACATCTTTCCAGTCTTCTGCAGTGATGTGGTCCGTGTAAAATGACCAGCAGTCTCCTTTCTAGGGGTCAGCTGTGCTGTGTAAGTGGAAATTAAGATTCTAATATAGGGGCTGTCCACATCAGCCAATGAAGAGCCAGTCACCCTTCCGCTAATCCCCTGGAGGTGAGACCGGCCTCCTTGGGTTCTACTTTGCATTTGTTGGGCCTGGATAGTCTAAAGACTACTTGTTTGTGAGATCCCATCCATCCCAGGAGCTGAGGCGCTGGAGGTGTGAAAATACCTTTAACAGCCACAGAGCAGCTCAACTTTAGGTTCTAGGACCTTGTAGTCAAGAATATTCATGAACTGAACTCCATGAAGTAGATGTTAGAGAAGTTTTAAAAGAGAATGTGGCCGGGTGTGGTGGCTGACGCCTGTAATTCCAACACTTTGGGAAGCCGAGGCAGGCGAATCACTTGAGGGCAGGAGTTTGAGACGGGCCTGGCCAACATGGTGAAACCCTGTCTCCACAAAAGAAAAAAAATATAAAAATTAGCCAGGCGTGGTGTCGGGTGTCCGTAATCCCAGCTACTCGGGAGGCTGAGACTTGAGAATTGCTTGAACCCAGGAGGTGGAGGTTGCATTGAGCCAAGATCGTGCCACTGCACTCCAGCCTGAGTGACAGAGCAGGACCTTGTCTCAAAAAATAAAAAGAGAATGTAACTATTTGGCTTTCCAAATAATCGTGTTAGGCCAAGGTATCAGACCACCCAGACCTCCTCACACTGGCTCAGTGACCCCCTTGTGAGACAAGTGCTGTGCTATATTCTCCTGCAGTGCCTCAGTCACCCTCAAAATTTTGACCTTCTTTTCTGAACAAATGACCACTGAGTCCCACCTCTAGCTAGGCCCCCATCCTAAGGGGGATGTATGTCACCCTTTGGAGTATATCCCATCCTTTGGGACCTGTATGTCCAAAAGCTTGTCTGACATCCTGCTCCGAGTAGCCATCTGGCCTCATCACAGTCAACCTGTACAAGAGCCTCTTCCTTACTCAGCCACTTCATTGACTTCTCTGTGCCACTTGGGCTATTCCCACAGTCACCTGGCTGAGCACCTTGGAACTTCTCCGAGTACTGTGTCCACTCAGTCTCCAAATGAGGGTCATTCCATCTCCCCAGTGTTCCTCCAAGCCTCTCTACTCATATCCCATCCTAATGTCCTTACTCTTGACGCTCTTGCATAGCCTCGTATTATTATTGTCACTCATTAGAAGTCAGGCTGAGGATTCAAGCATGCCCCTGGCTCGGCACCTTCTCCACCCTTTGTGGGGGGCAGAGGAATCAGGGCCAGGCTTGTACTTAGGCAGGATAACCTGGCCAAGTCACTTGGCCTCTCTGAGACTCAGTTTGCACCCCTGTAAACCAAGAATGCCTGGCTCACAGGACACTTCAGAGCTTGACATCATAAGGAAGAAATCAGGCAAGGAAGGAAATAGACAAAACCTGGAATCCAGTACTACATCCTGTTTCTGACTGTTGGTAATATTAAAAGGATATGTGTTTTCTTGGTCCCTTACAGAGGTTTCTCCCAGCCTTTTTTATGCCCAGACACAGGCTAACATGTGTTCAACACACTGGGGTTACCCGGCTATCCTGGGCCTTGCTCGGCTGCATGAGGACTGATGAGATCAAAATCTCTGTGGGTGTGGAATGCATTTGAAATATGTCATAGTCGGGGACTCAGTGTAACAGTTCCTGAGAGAGATGCCATCTTCCCTTGGTGGCATCCATTCATTCTTATCAGAGCTCTGTCTCTGTGTGTGTGCTGTGTGTGCATGTGTGCGCGCACGCACATGTCCGTCTCTCTCTCTCTCTTTGGTTTGTTTGGTTTCGCAGTGTGGGTTTTTCGTTTTTGGTTTCTGAGGGATTTTGATTGTTTATTGCTCTTCTATAACCTTCTTTTACCTGGACCATGAATAATCAGTCATCAGATGACTCCTCATCCTGTGTCTCATTCTTCAGCAAATATTTACTGTGGTTATTCTACTTGGTGCTTTGGGGGAACAAAGGTAGATGAATATCCCTCCTCCCCAACCTCGGGTGCTGATAGTCATGAGGCATAATGTGAAACCTAAAAATGAGGGGAAAAAGGCCAAGGAGCCCAGCTGTTAGAGTGTGGGATGTCTCTGAACTCTGGAAATTTAGTTTGGAAACTACCCGTGCTGCAACATTACCTGACCAACCTCAGAACCCTGTACAATGGCACACGCGGAGACAGAGTTTTGGTGGCCTATGGCCTGATGTCCTCACTGCGGGTCAGCGGGGCTTGGTGCTGGGTGGTGAGGGAGAAGTCAAACAGACCTTTTGATTACCTGGGCAAGGTGGCGCATGCCTGAAATCCCAGCTACTCAGGAGGCGGAGGCAGGAGAATCGCTTGAACCCGGAGGTGGAGGTTGCAGTGAGCTGAGATGGCACCACTGCACTCCAACTTGGCAACAGAGCGAGACTCCATCTCAAAAAAAAAAAAAAAAAAAAGCAAAAAACAAAACAAAAAAAGAGCCTTTTGTCTCTCGTCATTCTCTTGTTCCAGGGGCTTGATGTATCTAACCTCCCGGACATCAATGATACCTAAAGCCTTCTTTCTACGGTGCTGTGTTGTTCACAACTTGCCTTATTTCCTTTCATCCTCATAGGAACGTGGAAAGTAGGCATTATTTTTATTTTCTCCATATTTGAATTGGTGAAACCAAGAGTCCTCTGAGAAACTAGGTAGGGTAGCTTGTCCCAGAGAGTAATGGGCCAGGGACATAAGCCAGCCCAGGCAGTTGCCACTCAACCATCTGCTTTTCTGGAGGTCCATCTGCCCCAGCATAAAGTTTTGTCACAAAGTCACTTCAGTGTGCAAAGAGAAAGGT
This sequence comes from Macaca thibetana thibetana, assembly GCF_024542745.1. Taxonomy (NCBI): domain Eukaryota; kingdom Metazoa; phylum Chordata; class Mammalia; order Primates; family Cercopithecidae; genus Macaca; species Macaca thibetana. The sequence continues at coordinate 53,071,588 of NC_065584.1, read as the reverse complement.
TCCCCTAATACTGAGGAGTATCCCCTTGTGGGGAGCAGGAGTCCAGGGAGCTTTGAGTTTCCAGAACAGGAGGATGAGAGGTCACGAAAGACTGGAGACAGACTTTCTTGATGCTACCAGTGGTGAAGAATCCAGTTATCACAACTCATTTTCCAGCTTGACTGACTTTGACATTTGCTGTGCTCTGGATGGAAGGACTGGAGAAGACATCAACTTGAAAGTTTAAAAAAAAAAAAAAAGAGAGAGAGAGAGACTGTTTAGAATCTGATTATGTCTTTTAACAGCAGTCCCCTTGAACCACATTTATACAGCTATTTTACAAAGTGAGATCCATGCATAATTTTCCACCACCAACTTTGGATGGCTTCCATTAGACTTGGTATCCAAGCATATATCCCTGCAGTCCTGTCAGCCACAGAATTGTTTGCCTGTTAACATCTGAATTTCTGTGTGTAATCATTGAGAGCTCAGGGAAGCCAGTTAATCATACACTATTCAGGCATCTTTTTAGTTCTCTGGAGGGTATTTCCACCTATGGACTTGATCAGCAAAGTCCTGTTTCATGAATGGTGTGAACATAACAGAGTGACAGGCACTGCAGACTTTGAGTTCTTGACCTCGGGCAAATCCCTTGTTTTTTCCAAGCCTCAATTTCCTTATCTGTCAAACAAGATCATAATGTAGCTTTAAGAATTTTGGAAGTGCTTTATAAATAGAAAAGTGTGATTCAAATGTCATCTTTTGGTCCACATGCATTTTTATATCTAGGACAATGATATAACTTTACTTACCTTGACCTATTAGATTAAAATAATGTAGAACAAAAATTCTTTTTCATACCTATATTTTAGATATATAATGTGGATTCTATAGATTTCTTTGATGCCTTTTTATTCCCAAAGAGTTCGAAGCTGTGCCTCTAGTGCACCTGCTGTATTTATAAGTCTGTGACTGGTTAGTCAGGTGGTTAGAACAGAGGGCTAATTAGCTAGATGAAAGCTAGCCCCTAAAGTAGACCATGGAGGAATCTGCTATTCCAGAGTCTCCTATTCTGTGAAGATAGTTCCCGTCCTAGTTAATGCCAGCATTTGGATCTGTGGTCTATGCATTAACCTCCATCCTTATTGAACCTTCTAGTGTGGGTTATGGATTCCTTCTTTGTGCATGCAAATTGGCTTTGTGACTATTCCACAGTCACAGATCACACCCAGGGATTCAACCAACTATTTCCAGATGTCTGATGTTGGTTGCAAAAAGGTTGGTGAGAAGGTGTGGATGACTTGCCCCAAACCCATCGCCACTACTAGAGAAACACCTCTACATGGTCTGAAGCACCTCTGTTCTGAAGACAGCCCTTTACATTAATAATTGTTTACCAGGTGCTGCATGTTTATCCTCTGAGAGAGCAGAACTTACAGGTGTGTAGGCTAGGTAACAGGAATATATGCTTGAAAGCAGTGCTTTATCCACTATCTGGAAAAACAAAAAACACATGTTGAGCAGGTATTGAGATTGGCAGCTTCCATTCACACAAAGAAGAGCCAAGAGCGAGGGGCTGGGAGCCAGAGAAGGTGATCAGATTTGGCAGATAGAAGTGACTCTCGGACACAAGGACACTCAGGGCCTTTTTACAGCAGCTACATGTGGGAGCTCTCACCTGATGTTCTTCAAACATGTCTCTCTCTGGAAGGGGTTTTCATCACTGAGTTACAGATGGAAAACTCTAGCATGGTTAAGTTAGGTGACCTAGTCAGCCCAGAGATCAATGGCAGATTGAAATAACACCTGTGGATATTTTGTTCCATTTAGATGAGACTTGAAGGGATAGAGGTCCACAAGGAGCTGAGATTGAGGCTGTGCCTTTCTCTTGTTTCACATGAAAGAGCGTATGATTATTGTACTTATTGGCAAAGACTCCTACTGGATGAGATGCTTCTTTTTTTTTTTTTTTCTTTTTTTTTTTTTTTTTCCTGAGATGGAATCTTGCTTTGCTGCCCAGGCTGGAGTGCAGTGACACGATCTCAGCTCACTGCAACCTCCACCTCCTAAGTTCAAGCAATTCTCATGCCTCAGCCTCCCAAGTAACTGGGACTACGGGTGCATGCCCCCACACCTGGGTAACTTTTGTATGTTTTTTTTGTTTTGTTTTGTTTTTGTTTTAGTAGAGACAGAGTTTCACCATGTTGACCAGGCTGTTCTTGAACTCCTGACCTCAAGTGATCTACTTGCCTCGGCCTCCCAAAGTGCTGGGATTACTGCATGAGCCACTGCACCTGACCTGGGTGGGACACTTATTGATGTCTTACATCCCTCACCAGGGAGGGTCCTTGTGGCCACCTTTGGCTCCCTCAGCACAGGGTGTGGGGCTGCTGTGGCGCTGCGAATCCTACATGGTCTGCACACCCCACATTGTCCCCCAGAGAGGTCTTGGGCATCAAAGGGGATGCCCTGGGAAGTTCTGCCAGGGTTTCCTGTGCTGCTGGGCCGCTCCCTGCACTGGGCAGTAAACCAAAGGTCACAGACTCTGCAGACGCACAGCCTTTGTTGCACAGTGGAAGTCCCAGACCACAGGGGTCCAAGTTAATTAATCACACTGGGGAAACTACTCCATTGAAGTTGGACGTAGCAGGATGAGAGAGAAGTGACTGAAACTGATTAAGAATGGGCTTCACTGAAGAGCTAAGCTGCCTCAAATCCTTCATGGAAGTTGACAGGATGTAAATAATAAATTATAAATAAACAAAATGTAAGCGCTAAATAAAGGTCCTTTAAATATACCATCCCTCACAGATGCAAATGTTTCAAGGTGGAATTAGCCAACTTGTGCTTGACATTGAGAGTGGATCCAGCCTCAGATACTTTTCATCCAAATATTTTTATCCAAGCCCTGTAGAGTAGCAATAGTGAGTAAAATGATAGACTGCGGTCTAAAGTACTGAACCAAGGCAACTAGGCTGATTTTTCAACCTAGCCTGAACTTGAGGGATTAAAGTTTTTGGTCAAAAGATCTTAGACACAATGTGAACCTTCACACCACATGAGGCATGAGTTCCATCAGGTAAGCATACATTCTGCCTCATAGTTTTTCTCTGCTTAGCTTGACTACTTTTTTTTTTTTTTTCCTGTCCTATTTATAGCATTATTACTGAACCTTAGGAGGGGATTTATCCAATAGTCAATGAGACAAAAACTTAGCAGACAAAATTACTCTTCCAATCCCTAGAAAGGCATCAGGTTAGAGACTGTTAGGTCTCACGTGGTCATTCTTTCCCCTACAGTATTGGAATAGATCATTAGCTGTTTCTTTGGTTGAACCTAGGGGAGGTACTGTGGGAGCTCACTTAATCCATCTGCCAGTTAACCTGTTCTCTCTCTCCCCTGTGAATGAACGCGCCAACCTCTATCTATGGCAGTCAGTTAGTGGGCTGCTCTCCAGTGAGCCATCCCACCCATTCCATCAGCTCAACTGGGGGCCTGGTGAGAGCATGTGCTCCCAAACCTATGTATGCTAGTTGTACTTATTCTAAGACATGTAGCTAAGTTTAAGTATTTAAACAGATTAAATATGTGTGTGAAAAGGAGAGCTGTCTCGAAAATTACATCGTTGCCTTGAAAAGACTTGTTAATGATGAATTTGCTAAAAAATAAATTGAGGCCAAATTAAATACAAACAAGACAACTCTAAAAGATTAAGGAGAAAGTAAAAAATCTAGGCAGATTCTGTGGTCAGATGGCTTTTCAGTTGCCTTTGGTTGTTTGTTTGTTTGTTTGTTTGTTTAAATCTTCTTTAAAGAAAGAGAACCTGAAAATCATAGCAAATTTCCTGGTTTATACAGGAAAGATAATTGGGAATTCCAGACAGTGGACCCATCTTCAAAGATAAGGCATGGCCCCTATACCTCTACCAAGTTTGAGATGGGTATACACTCATAGTTTGGATTAAAGGATGTCTTTTGTAGTGGCAGCAACCGGCTGTGTTGTATAAAGTATACCTGTCTAGTGAGCATATAAAGATGCTGTCACTCAACAGGTTACCAGAGAACTGAGCCAGGCTGAGGAGAGCACAGACACACATCGCCCTCGACATGCTCATGGGGGACACAGACCAACTGAGGGAAACTGGGCAGAACCATCTTTAAACTTTCTCACAAATGTACTTCCTCCCTCTCTCCCCGCTTCCTTCTCTTCTTCCTCTCCCCCACGCCCCCCTTCTTCTCTCTCCTTCTTACTCCCTAAACAATGTAGTTGAGTTCAAAGAACTTAATGCTCCTATGATATGGCTCTGAAATAAACAGGGAGAAACCATTTGGAGTTGACCAACAGTGTATTTCAAAGTACTTCTTCCATGAAAGATCTGATCTTTGGCTTTAAAAGGTTTTGAATATGTTTAATTATGTGAATCCAACACACACACACACACACACACGCTCTCTCTTTCTCTCACACACTCACACTTCTTAAAATAATAAGCTTTAATTTTTTGAAGTGTGACTTAACATTAGATAGTTCAGGAAAACACTTATTTCTCCTAAAGTGAGATCAGGTTGTAGTGAAACAAATCTTATTTGAAGTGTCCTAAAATACAGTGTGTTTTAGGTTGTTCTCTGTTCTCTTTGATCCAAAAACATTTTGGAAAGACCTTCCTCTGTCTCTGTGTCGTGCCTAGATTCTATAGCGGAGCACAAACAACTGCAGGGAAAAATGTGAGCGTGCCTGTAGATACTGGAACGTGTTAACAGAGGTATTTGAGAACCCTCAGGAAGAATAATATTTTACAGTGAGGTGATTGTTGTCTTTAACAATAAAAGCCATATGAATGTGCTATAATTTAGGCTAACACAGAATGCTTAAAATCATAAAACAGGTATGATCATTGGATTCCTAGTCACCCAGGGAATGCAGATCCCAAAGATAAGTATGCTGGAACATGAACTTCGTGGGAAAACAGGAATCCACCCACCTCCAATAAATAAGAGACTGTCCTTCATTTCAGTTATAGCTCTTCAGAGTTTAATTTGGATAGATGTGAGGTGTTTTATTCTAGAGCATAAACTAGATGCTTCTCTCAAGTTAATGGGGAACAACTGATGGCTGCCGGATTAACTGGAAAAGAAATGTTCCTCTCTGCAGTTCTGGACAATACCACAATTTAAATGGCATTTTACCTGAGTGGACTTTTAAGAAGGATAGATTTGTCTTTTGCCTGTCAGAGCATAGATCCAAATTCAGAGCTGCTGGTGGGAAAGATGGATGGCCACAGAGATCTCCAGGTAGAATTGGTTGGATTTCCTCAATCCTTATTAATTCCTGATTGATAGTCATCCATTTCCATCTTCCCTAACCATCCCTAATGAACCCTGATTTCTGAGGATTTTCTGGGTCTAGAATAACCAAGATGTGCTGACTAAACTCAGAACAGATAAAATAACTACCTGCCTGATGTTTCAGGCCTTTGGAAGAAAAGGGCTTGTCTCAACCTGAAACCCCATTTTCCTTACATTTAGCAATACAGTCATAGATTTTCTGTTCTGATAATAAGGAGACACAAATGGGCAGGATGTGAACCCCAAAGCTCAGGGAGAGTGTTTAAGAGACAAATTGCTTCTACGTTGTTCAGGTAAAACCTAGTAAAAGAGAGACTTTTTGGTTCTTAGATTGTCTGGCAAGAGACTCTAAGCCATCCTTGACCAAGCAAGAGTGACAGTTAGGGGGTCACCCCAGCTATGGGAATGAGGCATAAGAAGAAGCTCATGATTGTGGGGAAACCCCAGAAGTGTTCTGGGCCACTGAGGTGAAGAGAGGGCCCCAAGATCACTGGAAGGAGGGACCCACAGGAAGTACTGGATATAGCAAAGCTCCATGGATTTAAAACAATGCCTGTGTGGGCGTCTTGATTAGTGGCTTGATATTCCTCATTTATTTCCATATTAGGGCAGCCTTAGTGACATACAGTTGTCCCTCCATATACGCCAGGGTATTGGCTCTGGGACCCCCTGGATACCCATATCCATACACACTGAAGTCCCTTAGTTGACCCTGCAGAACCTACCTATAGGAAAAGTCGGCCCTCCATCTGTATGGATTTCACATCCTGCAAACACGGTATTTTCAATCTGTGTTTGATTGAATAAATCCGAGTATAAGTGGCCCCGCGCATTTCAAACCCTTGTTCAAGAGTCAACTGTAATTGTTTTTGCTTATCCTGGCCATTCTGCTGCTAACCAATTTATATTATTATTTTGATTATAATTGTATTAGCTCCCATTCTGAGCCAGATGCCATCAGCTTATAAATAGCATGTATTGTCAGAGACACTTAACTAAGAAGACAAATCATTCCCATTTAGGATGGGAATTTTTGTGCAATTGACAGGGAGCATTAACCCTTTGATTACCATAAGCCTATAAACACATAGGTACCCCCAAATGTTGGAGAAATGGCACAAGCTACCAGACCAAACACTGTCAAATCACGGGAGCTTAAGACCCTAGAAGAAAGTGCCCAGGAGATGGACTCTTAGTTTTAAGAAAAGTTAAATAAGTGTAACATTTTTGATGGTCCTTTTCTTCACTTGAGCAGAATGACAATATTTTACTAGTCTACCAAGAGATAAATCGAGATTTAAACCAACTCCTCACCTTGTGTGCAAGGCCTAACCTCAGTAGTTATTAAAAATAAATGGGATTTAAATAGATGTAGAAGCACCTATTTAATTTTTAATTTCACGCTCTTGTATTTTGCAGAGCAATTTTAGGTCAGCTTGTGAGTTGAGGGCTGGTTGAGGGGAAAACGGCCCTAAGAGACAGCTGGGAGGGGAACAGGTTTTCAAGTGCAAGACAAAGTCCTCAGCTCAGGGTTCAGCTGTTACCAACTCTGCAAGTGACCTTAGCTCAATGTCCTTATCTTGAAAATGGAAATGATAATGCTTACTGTGTCTTTATGAGATGTGACAGTATCTATGATTGGTGGCTTTGAGCTGAAAGTTTGAGGGTGGAACTTCTCTTTTCTTCCGCAGGGGTCTCCGTGTTTGTAGGTCAAAGTTCCAGGTACAGGGAAGGCATTGGTTTTGCTCTCTCCTGTGTCTGTGCCTTTGTTATACATGATGACCAGGACAGTCAGCCACAGTGTCCAGTTACCCTGGGTCATCTCATTGAAGAGCCAAGGAGAGGCAAATGTCATTCCTTCACATCCTGCTATTTACCTGGGATCACCAGCCCTCTCTGTTGTCTTCTCCCTGTCACCCAGGGCCAGTGACTTGGGGGGATGGCTCTTTGGAACCCCTCTCTCTCTTGCTGTCACGTGTGATTTGTTTCACCAGTAACTCAGGTGAATGGTAATTTTTCAATCACAGCTTGTCTCACACCCATTACTTTATTTTCTGGGTCTTGCTTACTGAGTCTTTACCATGCACCACGCATTCATGCTTAGCCTTTGCTTATGTTGTCTTCTTTTTAAATGGAGAGAACTGTGGACAAGAGAGGTTATGTGAGTGCCCCAGACTGGACAGCTGTTCAGTAGTGGGCCCGCCTGCCTTGGGAGCCCTGAGGGCTCTGCCCTCACCCTCTGTTTCTCATGCCTTCCTGGCGCAGTTGTCTTCCAACTGTTCTCTCCACCCCGGCCCTCCCTCAGGCTGCCACCAGATGCATCTCCACACACTGCCATTCTGATCAGATTTCCACCTCAAAAACTGCCCATTGTTTTACAACTCACCAGCCTTCTACAAGTTGACCTTGTGGGTTTTTGTCGCTCCTGCTTTCCCAAAACCAGTTCTCAGATACAGCCCCATGTTCTGTGGCCTCGTTCCTACATACAACTTGTGCCTTTGCACAGTATCTTTCCTTCACTTGAAACAGCCTCTCTTCACCTCCGTCTTCCAATCTCCAAGCCATCCTCGAGGGCCGAGCACAAATTCTGGGTCTCTGATGCCTTCCAGGACTGGCCCAACTTGAAATCGTTTCTCTCCTCTTGGAGTTTAGGGGCGGTTGTCATAGAATCACTCCGATGGCATGGTATGTGAGGCCTGGCAGTGAATTCATTTTCTATTTGTCTAGATCCTCTAAAAGGATCTTGGAGTTTCCAGGTGAGAAAGCCACAGAGGGGTTAATGACAGTATTGGGACCAGCATCCAGTGTCCCCAAATGCCAGACTGGTGATTTTCTTCTACTGTAGCTTTCTATCTCTGTCCTTACTTGGAGGGCAAGGACTGCATCCTGCCTGTATTTATTTGTATTAGCTAGTGGATACTCAATAAACATTTGTAGAAACCAAGGAAAAGAAAGAAGATAGGAAGGAAAAAAAAAATACTAGTTAAATACCTATGTGGCACTTATTGTTTTAATTTAATCCTCCTCCTGGTTTTCTCCCTATAACATCCTTATGAGATAGATACTATTCTCATCATCTCCATTTTACAGGTGAGGAGACTGAGGCAAGAGAGGTTCAGTGACTTGCCCAAAGTCACAAAGCTGGTGAGTGACACAGTCAGGTGTGAAGCCAGGGAGTCTGACTCCTGAGTCCGTGCTCTTCTCTCTCCACCATATCACGCTGCAGGGTCAAGAAGGAATGACAGACAGGAACTCTGAAATGTTCACAAAGAAGGTTGAACCTCCAATCAGTGCCGGAGGCCATAGAGCAGAGGACATTTAGGTTAGGCTACCATGCTTTATCTTTAATTTAAATTGAGGAGAAATACCACCGTTAAGCTATCCGTGGGAGAAGGAGGTGCAGCCGCAGGGCTGTGGAGTCAGTGGCTACAGCCTGGATCATCATGAAGCTCTCTGAACACTTGACCCACATTTTCTCCCTTACATCCTACTCATTAGAGGAGACATAACTAAGGTACTATTCAGTGGTTCACATGCCCCAGCCTGGAGCCCATTAGAAAAGGGGAGGCTGCTGCTGTCCTCCTTGGAGGCTCTCCTTGAGCACCTGCTTTCCACGGAATGCTCAGGAAACAAAAAAGTCACAGGGCTGAAATGTGTACCGAATGTGTCAAGTTTGGCTGAAACAAGCTGATAAAGAATATTTAAGGAGAGCTTTATTTTTAGAAGTACCACTTCTTTCTTTCTTCCTTTTCTTTTCTTTTTTTTTTTGAAGAGAGAGAGAGACAGGATCGCACTCTGTTGCCCAGGTTGGCTGGAGTGCAGTGGTCCGATCATGGCTCACTGCAGCCCTGAACTCCTAGGCTCAAGCAGTCCTCCCGCCTCAGCTTCCCAAGTTGCTAGGAGTACAGGCATGCACCACTATGCCTGGCTAGCACTCCTTTCTTTAGTCCACTGATAGTGTTGGTTTTTAACTAGGCCCCCACTAGGTATTGCTGTTTCTGCTTATAATTAGCACCTCTTTTCTCTTACACGCGGTAGAGTCTGTCTTAAACATATTGTGAGCTTCAGAGCATGTTAAAGAAAGTTGTCTATCGCTTAGTAGCATGGAAAGATGACGTTGCCAGCATGCAAGGGACGCTTTGCACCAAGAATCCCGGAGTGAATCGAATAATATTCCAGATTCGATGAATCAGAGCTGAATCATGTTTAAGTGTGTGCTGCATTTTGAGGGATTCCCTTCTGTACCCACACCACCACCCCGCCCCCCGCCACCACCACCCAGGGTGAAAAGCACTGCTTTTCCTGTGTGAAGAAAAAACGTTTACACCCAGACCAGTAAAATGTTTTTGTGACCACGTTGTGAACGCACTGAGGGTTTGTTGTGGCCCGACTAAGACAACTTTATAGATTAATGAAGAGTGATGTATCCTTTCTTCTGAACAGAACATTTAGTTCTCACTCTGCCTGTCTGACTCCAAGCAAGTCTGTCTGGCCCCATCCCTCATTCCCCGCCCCCATCTGCACCACCCTCTTGTAAATCTCTTGGTACATTTTTGTGATTGTCGTCCAGTCTGTTCCTAGTCATTAAGGACTCTCTGAGCTTTGTGAAAGTAGGTTACCGTTCATCTGGTTTCTTGGAGGAAATGTGCATGTGTAAGGGTAGCTTTTCACATAAAAGACCAAAACCATAGAAAATCCAGGAAGCCAAGAATGAATGGACCCAGGTGACTTGCCTTTCTTAACTCCTACAGAAAGCTAAGCTCCTTCAGGGTTAAGAAAGGCATTGCTGTGTAGAGGACGGAGCCAGACCAAGCCTGGGGGAGGCGGAACTGGGTTCAAGCCTCAGCGTTATGTTTTACCAGCTTTTGACTTTAACGAAATGACTTAACCTTTCTGAATCACAATTCCTATCTGTAAAATAAGGATAATAAAGCCTAACTTGCAGGCTTATTGAAAGAATTACAAATGTAGGATATGAAGTGCCTAGCACATGGTATGTGATTGATGGTAGCTGTTGTTATTGCTGCAATTGTTGTCTTCATATCATTGTTACCACCTCCACAAGTAGCTCTTGTATGTGGGAGGAACAGAGGAGAACTTGACTGCTGTTGCCTCCCATGCTCATAAGACATAGCTTTCACCTTCAAGACTACCTGCTTTCCTTACCAAGAGCAGCTAAAATTCCTCCTAAAACAACAAAAGTAAATATAAACATTGCACCCACATAGAGATGAACACAAAGGAGGAAGTGTTCCTCACTCCAGCAGGAGATCCCTTAGCTGAGTGAATTCTTTTTCCCCTCCTTCCACCCACAAATATTGACAGGCACCCACCGAGCATGTGCAGAGCTCAGGCGTGGCTGAGGGGACCCAAGTTGAATCAGACATGGATTCTGTCTTCAAGAAACTTACCATCTGCCAGGAAAGATGAAAAATGAAAGATACGTATGGCAAAAGTTAGGCAGAAAATGGTTAGACTGTAAGAGAGAGATCACTGAAGGGCTCTGGAACTTGGAAGGAAAAATTAATTTTAGCTGGAGTTAGGACATGGGAGTTTTATGGAAGAGGCAGCTCAGCCCAGCAGCATCACTGTTAGGGACACAGATTCTGGGGTTTGAACCTTGGCTTTACTACTTATTTGTCCTGGCTTCTTGAGCAAGCTAGGTCCCATCTCCATTCTTCTGCTTCCTCATCTTTAAAATTTGGTTAATAATAGTACCTAGGGTTGTTGTAAGGATTAAGTGAGATATGGAAAGTGCTTAGAACAGCACCTAGTGAGTGCAATGGGAGTGGTGGTTAAATGAGTTTGTTAAAGGACAGGTATAGATTTGCCTTTCAAGAAGAGGAGGGCAATGTTTGCCCAGGAGGAAGCACAGCCAAGGAAGAGGCTGGGCTGAGTGAGGCACAGGGTTAGAGAAGGTGAGAGGTACAGAGGGCAGCTTGGGACAAGAGTGTGGCCGGTCTTGAGTGTCAGGCCTCGAATCTTGGACTTTACTGAACACATGGAATGAACTCAGTCTTCTAGAATGCTGTAGTCGGTGTGTGTGAAGCCTGAATCTGAACCTGTCTCAGAGCAGGTTTCTACATCTCAGTGCCAGTGAATGTGGCAATGAACCAGTTGCCAGCAGGCATGAAATCAAAGCTTGGATTATCAGGGCTCAAAGCATAGGCCTGAATTGACACCTCAGGGAAGAGGTGTGACAGGGCCCTAGCAGGAAGCTGAACTTTGGGGCAAGAGAAGGGGATGTGCTGCAGAGGTATCGGAGTGGGGGCAGGAATGGGGAGTAGCGTTATGGGGAGATGGAGAGATGAGGAGAAGGAAAAAGTCACACCATTACCCCCATCTACTGCTTCCTTTTCTGATTATAGTTTTTTTTTTCTTCAGGGTATAGTCAGCTGTTCTGTTTTGGAATTTGTTTTTGTTTTTAATTTAAATTTATTTTTTTAGAGATGGGGTCTTGCCATGTTGCCCAGCCTGGCCCGGAACTCCTAGGTTCAAGCAATTCAGCGTTTGGAGTAGCTGACACTACAGGCGTATGCCACCACATCCAGCTGTTTTTTTTTTTTTTTTTTTTTTCCTTTTAATTTTTTTTCGATCCCTGTGATGCCTGTCAGTCACTTAAATGCAGTCATCTTTACTCTTCCTAAGCGCAGAGGGTGTATGAGGGTGGAGGGAAGGTGGGATGATTAAAACCAACCGTGGGAGACTATTTTCAGTCATCTGCAGACGTCTCACTTTGTCATGATGTGGAATCTGTCACTCTCTGCCTCCTCTTCTACCCATCTATAGCTGGAATTCTGTAGGACTTCAGAAAGGGCTGACCAAGGTTCACAGGTCCCCTGAGAGGGTGCCCTGTCATCCTGGGACTTGTTTTCCAAAGTAAAAATTGGAGGATTTGAACACTAGGTTTGATCTGCTTTTCATTTTAGCTGCATAAAGGTTATGATGAATTTCTGTAAAATCTAACTTATTAGACAAGAAGAGTATTTTTTTTAAGGGTTATAAGGATGTAGGGCAATTTCTAAGGCCACATGTAAGTCATTTAAAATTCTTTTTGGAACAAGGCAGCGCATAAATAAGTCTGTATATGTACTAAATCAAGATCAATTACCATAAAACGTCTGTCTGTAACATGGGAACAATGAATGATGAAGTGCAACTATAAAGTAATTTGTTGCTCTGAAACCAGCTATGCATCTTCCCACGAAGTGGCTAAGAGCGAAATATCACCGTATTAAGTTAGGAGAGTGATCTTCTGCCCAAGCTACATTTTGCCAGCATTAGAGGCTCACCGGAAGAGATCTTGAATGATCTCCAGAGAGGTACCTGGGGCCCTTTCTCAAAGGTTACCTTGCAGGCTTGGAAGGTAGACAAGCCTATCTGTAAATGATGGGAAGTATTTGCTGATTTGGGCTTTAAAGGGATTTGTTTTCATATTCCTCCTGTGGCTCTCTTCCAGAACACTGTATTCCATGCTTGGAAACAATTCTTTATCCATCATATCCTTGCTGAAGAGTAAAGTTTGCCCCACAGCTGTCTGACAGCGAAGTCACCCCAATTTCAATGGGAGCAGCACATGTTTGTCCAGAGGCATAATTTGGCTCTTTCACACTCAGACCTAAAGGGCCTGTTTAATATATTATGTAAGAAAGAATGAGATCATATAAATAGTCCTGGCTCCTACCTTGCACCAAAAGTCATCCTTATTTGGTGCTTCCAAAGTTAGAAAACAATACAGGCAATAAAAACATTCTCAGGATCACAAATAAATAATGGCTGCCTTGTACTCAACCATGGGTTTTGTGACGGCAGCGTCAGCATAGCGGGCTGCCTGCTGCTTTTAGCACTGGAAATTTGGACTGGTTTCATTTAACCTCTCAGCTGCTTAGAAGGAACACTCTGGAAGTTCAGTGAATTCTCACCTGCTATCAGGATGCCCAGGCATCATTGGGACAAAGCTGTACACCGAGGCCCTTGGGTCCTGTGGGCAGGGGTGGGAGGGCTCTGCAGCCCTTAGGAGGGAGCAGCAGCCCAGCCCCAGCAGGCCGTCCACAGAGCCTTAGGCAGCTGAATCTAAGGAGAGGTAGCCTAGCACTTCTCCCAGTCATCTTATTGGCTGAGCTGAAGGGAGATCAAATTTCGGTCTTCTGTCTGTGTAAACAGTAATGGCCGTCGGTCTTAAACTTCAGACCTCAGCTCATGGATCTGGTTTGGTTTATTTTTGAGAGCTGAGCTCTGGAGGCCACTCTTCCCTACTTTCTGAAGCGTTTGATGCCTCTATCTGAGCATGGAACCTGCTCTGAGTCATCAGATGCCACGCTTGGGGCACATACAATTAAGTCGGGGGAGAGATGAAAATTCATTCACTTCTCTCCTCTGGGACCTAATTCCATTTTAGCATTCCACTTGAATCCAACAAGGAATGCCAAAATATTAAAGTGTGGCGTTCTCATTCTTTTCTCTGGAAAGAAGTGTTTATGCAAAGGAGGCCTAGGTCCCTGCAGAGTCGGCAAGAAGCCTGGCAAGAGGTTTGTCTCATTTAAGAAGTAAATATATTCAGTGGCAGCAGAGATACTGCCAAGTAAGTTTATTCCATTTTTAGGGAGAGAAGGGCAGGAGTGTTGCTGCTCCTTTAAGTTGCTTTTTGCTTTTACATTTTTTGCATGAGGTTCTTTAAAAAAGTAAGACTGTAAAAGCAGCTTGTTCAAAACTTGACCTCTTCAGCTGCTCAATAATTTGTGAAACAAAAGAGAAAGGCAATAGATAATTGATTCTGTTCTCTAAAGGCCCTTCTGACACTGAGTAGTTACTGGTGTGGTTTCTACCGTGCAGGTGTTTAGTCTCTGCCAGCAGGAGGACACAGATGGTGTCTACCTTTCTGCAGGTGTCTTTAAATGTCAAAGACATGAGAAGAGAATCTATTGACATTCTTATCATTGTGACAATATAGTAGATCCCTTAGCATTACCTATGCCCTAAATGATACTCAAATAAGTGGGTTAGGGGAAGATTTTATTTTATTTTTGAGACAGGGTCTCACTCTGTCACCCAGGCTGTAGTGCAGTGCCATGATCACGGCTCACTGCAGCCTCAACCTCCCAGGAATCAAGTGATCCTCCCACCTCAGCCTCTTGAGTTCTGGGACTATTAGGCCCGTGCCATGATGCCCAGCGAATTTTGAAATTTATTTTTTGTAGAGATGAGGTCTCACTGTGTTGGCCAGGCTGCTTTCGAACTCCCAGGTTCAAGCGATCATCCCACCTCAGCCTCCCAAAATCCTGGGATTACAGATGTGAGCCACTGTGGCTGGCCCAGTAGGGAGAGATTTTTTTAAAAAAGGCAGAAGGCCAGGCCTCGTGCCTGTAATCCCAGCACTTTGGGAGGCTGAGGCGGGTGGATCACCTGAGGTCAGGAGTTCGAGACCAGCTTGGCCAACTTGGTGGAACCCCGTCTCTACTAAAAATACAAAAATTAGTCGGGTGTGGTGGCAGGCACCTATAATCCCAGCTACTCAGGAGGCTGAGGCAGGAGAATTGCTTGAACCCAGAAGGTAGAGGTTGCAGTGAGCTGAGATTGCGCCATTGCACTCTATCCTGGGCAACAAGAGCGAAACTCCGTCTCAAAAAAAAAAAAAGGCAGAGAATCCCCTGCCGTGGAGAGCAGCTTATTTGATGACCAACAAGTCACAGAATCTTTGAAATTTTTGCTTGAGAGTCAAACTTTAAACTTATTCCTTAGCCATGCTTTAGGTCTGACTAAGCAATAGTTATAAGAACATGAGAACCAATGTTTCAGCAGTGGAGAGCTTCAAAGTCTTTAATTTGTTACTAAATGTGAGATTTAGGAACTGTGTGATTTCATTGAAATGATTGCTTCTGGTGGAATTCAATAGAGTTGTCATATCAAATTAAGTTTTATCAAATTTCACCAGATAGGGATATTCACCAGCCTGGATATCAACACGGTATGTGCTTACCACATTTTTGAAAGTGAGGCGAGAGTCACCCTGCAGTACAAATGAGATTGCCTTAATTGGCCTGTTTTAATACTCTGTGGTTATGGTGACATCAGAGCTCCCGCGAACAAGTGAGTAGTTTGTTAGGAAGATCTCATGGTAGAGAATCCTTGCTCGTGAGGTTTGGAAAACTCAGTTCTTCAGTCAGTGTCTTGCACAGGCATAAACCTTAGCCTAAATATAGAAGGCTAAAAAAGAATCCTTCCATGGGAGGGCTCCCTTAAATTAGCTCAGTTAATCTATTCATCTGTGTGTGCTGACTCGTGCCTAAACATTAGAGGCCAAATCCAAAAAAAGAAAAAGCAAGGCCGCAGCTCGATACTAGGAAAGATGGAGAGCAACTGAGTATGATCCTGAACAACTGAGTATTCAGGAGCCCCTGAATACCACGGCAGCTCCATGTTAGATCTGAGATATACTGGCTCCTGACAGTCACCCTAGGTACTTCGCCTCTCATTTTGGTATTAAAAGTGCCTTTGGCATATTCAGATATCTCCATTTTTCATGGTTGCATTCAGTTTTCAAATGTTGTATGGTATTGGTTTCAAACAAGATCAGAAGTTCTAAAAAGATGTTAACCATTTGATGCTTTTAGTACTTTTCTTTTTTTTTTTTTTTGAGACAGAGTCTTGCTGTATCGCCCAGGCTGGAGCACAGTGGCACAATCTTGCTTGGCTCACTGTAACCTCCGCCTCCCAAGTTCAAGCGATTCTCCTGCCTCATTCTCCCAAGTAGCTGGGGCTACAGGCATGAGCCACCACACCCAGCTAATTGTTTTTGTATTTCTAGTAGAGACAGGGTTTCACCATGTTGGCCAGGCTGGTCTCAAACTCCTGACCTCAGATGATCCGCCTGCCTCAGCCTCCCAGAGTGCTGGGATTACAGGCGTGAACCACTGTGCCTAGCCTGCTTTTAGTACTTTCAATCTTTCCCCCTTGCCAGGAAATTGCTAGCCTTCTAATATTGCTGATTTCTTTATTTAGTAGGTGGTCCAGGATGACACTGCTTTAGGCCTTCATCTCGTAAACACAGTAAGCAATTCTCGAGAACATGTAGGGTTAAAGAGATTTGGACTCCAATTTCCAAAACCGAAATGGCAGCAGGGAACATGACAGGATGCAGAAGAGATCCCCGCAGTCTGGAGCCTTGCATTATGCATTTTGCTTCCCACTGAAGCCAGAGATCCATTTTTATAGTCAGGTTTGTTGTTCCTGCTGAAACACGGCACATGCTCTGCCTGAATTCTGGCCATGTGTTTCCCTCGTTTCGTTATCTAACTTGTTATCTCCTAACTTCCCATTTCTCTATGAAAGTCAGGTGCTGTAAGACACCCAAAGAAGAAAATCAGAAAAGGAGAAGGTGTTTGGAAGTGGTTCAGAGGTAGTGTTCTGTGTGTTAAGGGGGCTGTGGAACTGTCCTTGAAAAGCTATTTTTGATCCTAGCAGTTTTACTACACTTTGTAATGTTTGGGCAACCAAATCGGTCATGGTGTTAGAATCCTTATAATTGGATGGATCTATGTTATTTTGCTATCTTCAGAGAAATGAATTCTATGAATATTTCTATTTTAAAAGAACAAAACAACAGCAAAAAACAATCCCTATTACCCTAACTCCTCCACGGACATAGTATTCTAATGTGGTTTATTCCTGAAACTGACTCATTCAGCTTTTCTCCTGGAAGTTGTCAGAATGTACGCCTGGTTAATGGAGAAAATCAGTGCACTGCCCAGGCTGCACAATGCCATGACTCATTCCTGGCATTTCAGAGGCTTTGTAATGGAAATCGTAGTTCCAAGCTACAGTTCTTACCAAGTGGATATGTGAATGTTAATGAAACAAAGCTAAAGTCTCCGAGGATCCTACAGAACTCTCACCATAGATGCGGTGTTTGCTTGATGAAACAAAGATTTTTGTGGGGCAGATTGTTCCTCTCCATAACCCACACATGCTCGAATAGCGCAATATTGTTTTAATTAGCCTTATAAAGCATAGTAAAATATTTGGCTTTGAAGAAAGAGGAAAATTCTCTCCTATGTTGGAATTGTTTTGTTAAAAGGGCATTTTTGTCTGTTGAATTAGTCTTTTGGGGTTTACACTGGTATCTGAATCCTTTCTAAATAGCTTCTAATGTTCTTCAGCAATTTGCATTCATTCTTTCTGTCTATCAATCGTAAAGGAAAAGAAATATCTTTCTTTCCCAACACTAGGTTCATGGCTGAGGCTCCTACAACAAAAGACAGATTTTAACAAGAGAAAAGCATACAAATTAATTTAAATATAAGTTTTGCATGACATGGGACACTTCAGAAAAGAAGACCCAAAGAAACAGAGAAATCTGCATATTTTTATGCTTAGGTTTGATAAAGAATGCACAGTTGTGCAGAAGTATGATTGGGGGACAAAAGGATGTGATCTAATGGTAGTAAACTGAGGGGAACTTAGCAAGGCCTGTTTGTTCAGATTCTTCTTGGCATCTCTGTGTCTTTAAAAATAAGGATGTTCCTTTCCTCCAGGTATAGGGAGGGTACCTCTAGAATGAAGGTTTTAGGACCTGCCTCAGGGGAGAAGGGAGGAGAGTTTAAAAATGACCTTCCTAATTCTGCTGTTTTCTCCAATACCAGTGTGTCGTATTTTGGGTAATCACCATTTATCATTGCGTGTGTGTGTGTGCGTGTGTAGGTCAGGTGGGGAGGGATGTGGAATATATGATCTTTAGGGAAAACATGGATAATTGAAACCCTGCTTCATCGCAGCCTTTTATGCTACCTTCTTCTGGACTCACTCTTGTCTCCAAACTTCATTCAAATGCCATTCCTCTTTCTCTGTGCTGTGTAAGGTTTAAAAATAGTAAATAGCCAAGAGATAGACAGCAGGGAGAAGTGGGGGAAACAAGGCAGACAGACAGTTCGAACACTTATGTTTTATTGACTCGGATTTGGATTTTTGTGTATGACAGACTGGTAGGACTTTGGGGAAACTTGCAGATACGCTGGGGTTTTTTTTCTATCATTTTTGGAGATTGGAGCAGGAGGTCAAATATTTGAAGTTGTTTTGGGTGATTCTAATGTGTCTACAATGCATTGGACCAGGAATATTCTGGAGCTGCTATAAAGCAGACATTTAGAAGCAAGAGAAGAGCATGAGCCGTGTCCCTTATCACTTAGCCACTTGATTCTGATCCTGGCTTCTCTAACAATAGCTCCTTGCTATGTGCTCTTAAAACACAAGTGCTAATATTATGAGAAATGAATTATATGAAAAACAGTTTAGTCTTTTCTAAAAATGCTGAAAATACCAATCTGCAACCAAGAACGTGTAAGCACCTTCTCCCCTTTCCAGATGATGCGGGATGCCAGGCAAAGACCAAATTTCCGTGGCTACCCTGACACCTGCATGGGAGTGAAGGCCTTAGCTTATAGGAGTGAAGGTCTTTAAACAAGGGCATCTAAAGTGAATGTCTCTTGTTGTACCAGTGCTAAGTCTTTAGATGCACAAACTGTTGTTTTCCATGTCATTCTTTGGAAGTGGTGGGTGATGGAAGAGCATTATGTGTATTTTTTAATATGAGGAAACTGAGGCATAAGAGATTACATTCCCAGAGCTAAAGCCTAGTGCTTGTATCCCTGAGGTCCTGTCTGTAGTTGGGAAACAACTCTGAACTGACCCCTTTTGCATTCCTGGTCTCTGCACAGTAACCCTTCCCTCTGCTCATCAAATCCATTTCAGAATGTGTATACAGTAATACTTCTGTTTGAAAGTCTTCAAGATTTGACAAGAGGATTCTGTCTGGGCCTAAGATAGGACATGATGGGATAGTGACCTTGAGGATTTGGAAGCAATATGATCGTGGGACAGGTGTGTGCATCAAGAAAAGATGGAGCATGTGTGCTCACAGTCCTACTGGGTCTCCACTCCCTCATCTTCAGATCATGGGTGGCTCATGCCCCATTCCCCCCACCATTTATTCCCTTGTTGTGTCTGTTGGAAAAATCTCACTGGCTTGCCTGAGGTCACTACATTTTTCTTTATACAGAAATCTTTTCTTAGGTTTCATGTAGTTGTAGACTAAGAACTATACAAGTGAAAATTAACAGTATTGGTTTTAATACAACTGCCAGATTTTCTATTTGAAAAAAGTCACTGCTCAGAAAATAAAAATTATTAAAACAATCCATGGTGAATTGGGCCTTAATTGCCACTCATCTTTTAACGCATCTGCAGCGGAGTTGCTTCTTGTCAATGTGGTGTAATTTTCAGGTCTGCTACTGAAAAACAGATTGCGTACGTTTCTGGACTGTGAATAGATGATGTTTACGGTTGCAATATGGGTATTGGGACTGTTGTTTTCCTGTGTCATTACTTTTTGATATGTTTGTTTTAAGGGAAAATTAATGAAATTTAAGTTACTTAAGTTTGGCCATATTTGTTAAATATCCTTTTCTGAGAAATTGAAAAGTGACTATTAGTTGAAACAAGATCAAGAAACTTCCAGCATATTTCAGCACATTCCTCAGTTTATAATGTTAAGGTTTTAAGAAAGCTTAAAGTAACCAGCATCACTGGTGGTTAATAAAGCAGTTTATATTTTTACTTTATTTTCTTCAGAAGCTTGTTGCCATGTAGAGTAAAAGAAACCTCATGTTGTTAATCTTTTCAGAGGACACTGCCAGTAAGAGTGTTGTTATTGTTAGATAATCATAATGGTATGTTCTGGAGTCTCTTCTCCCCTCACCCGACACACCCAATTCACTCCCACCCTGCCAGCGGAGCCAGAGAGAGAAGAATAAAGCAGTATCTTATTTGCTTTCAGAATTTGATTCTGTATTGCTTTGGAGACATGCTGGGATTTGCTCTGAAACTATTATTAAATTTCTAATGTCCGTCAAGGTTTAGATTCCTTTGTAAGAGAACCAAGAACATAAGGGAAACTGTCAGGCTTCGCTGTGCAAACCTTTCTTCCAGCAAGCATCAGCTCAGCCTCAGCAGTGAGCCGACGGGGGACCAGCTGTTGGGCTGGGAACCAGGAGTTAGGCTACAGAAAGGCCTCCCCCAGGCCCCCTAACCTCCCAACCACCATGTGTCACTTAACCACGAGGAACCTCAATTTCCTCACCACAGTCCCACTTGTCTTGCATTTGAGATGTGATAATGTTTAGAAAGAGATTTTGCCACCTTTTAAAAAAAGTACTCCACAGATGATAGATACTAATAAATCAGATGTGAAAGCAGAGATTAAGTAGGTAAATGTGATTGTGTATGTATGCATTGATCATTATGCTCATGAGACACTGATTATTTTACTTTATTTTTCTTTTTGGAGATGGGGACTCACTCTGTCACCCAGACTGGAGTATAGTAGCGTGATCATGGCTCATAGCAGCCTTGAACTCCCTGACTCGAGCAATTCTCGCACCTTAGCCTCCTGAGTAACTGGGACTACAGGCACGCACTACTATGCCTAGCTAATTTTAAAAAATTTTCTGTAGAGATGCAGTCTCCCTATGTTACCCAGGCTGGTCTCAAACTCCTGGGCTTAAGTGATCCTCCCACTTTGGCCTCCTAAAGTACTGGGATTACAGGTGTGAGCCACCAAGCCCTGCCTTTTAGAAAACTTTTTAATTTTAATTAGTTTTTTGATAGAGCCCCAAATGAAAAATATGCAGGGAGATGAATTTAGCAGGGCTTAAGTTTAAACACAATAAGAGTTGTAACGCTCCCAAAAGATAAGCAGTGTAAGTAAGCAGTGACAGACCACTGCTCCGGAGGATGGAAAGATTTATGACTGCTGCAATATCCCACTTTAGGAGGAAACACAGAGCCATTGAAGACAGACCACAAAATAATTACGCTATCCTAACATGCAGTACCTGGGTCCAGGACTGGCCTTACAGACAGAGTGTAAGGATGAATATTGTGAACATGTGCCTGAAGTAGGTATTTCATTAAAGTAGTGTGTGATTCAGAAATCTCTGGATGAAGAAGCAGCCCTGTTCTTATCCCATAATGTTTGGGTTGTGGCCTTTAATGTTTGGGATTGTGGGGAGTCTGCTGTGTGCATGGAAGAATCTCGAGGTATGAGTTTATAGGGGAAGAGTCCATACGTCACATTCCCCTGAATCAAAAAGCAACAGAAGTAGCCAGAACTTGCTCAGTTCCATGTCGGCCTCCCGTCTCTACTGTTTCATTCCATTTTCACTCCTCTGAGACCTTTCTGTCTTCCCTGAACCATGCCTATGTAGGAGGCAGTCACAGAATAATAAGGTTTCCCTGTGGCCATTGAACACTGGTACCAATGGTAGCCACGTGACAAGCACACCACCCCATCTGGGTCCCAAACTCTCAACCAGTGCCCCTCTTTGCACACATCCCATTGAAGGCTCATTTTGTGAATCTGATATTTCCCAGTTCCTGATAACCCCATTGATAATAATGGTTGCTAATCCTTGTCCATACCATATTTGAAGCATTTACTTATGCATACCTCAGCTTGTTCCAAAAAATATTTAAGAGGGGAGTTTCTGAGCACATAATCAAGTCTCCAAGGTGTTCTGCTCTGGATCTGCACTCTGACTATGGCTGTGTCCTCAAAACAGTAAAAAGATAATGCCATGGAAGATAAACATGTACCAAATTGAAGCATAAAAGGAAATAGAGGCCAAATTCCTACACTATCAACATAGGCCAGTCCTGTTTTTCAGGCATTCAGTGAGTGACTTATGCAATGCTGTATGTAATAGGCCTGCTGAAAGAAAGGAAATGAATGAACAAGGATAAACACTGATTTTGGTGTTGCTGGTACCTGAATAACCAACCCTGTGTTCCCCCCAGCCAGCATATTGTTCTCTCCCATTGCTGGCTGCCGTGCAGTGCTTCCGTCACGTGCTGCCGGAGGGGGCCCTCCCTGGAAAGCTGTGTGCCCCAAGGGTGCCCTGCCTGGTTCTTGAGGGACAGAGTGTGTACTGGCACTCTGGGCTTCGTGGGCTCGGGCTCCATTATGTACAAGTCTGCAGGATACCAAGGGAGGGCCATCATCTCGCAGTTGTCTCCTTTCCAGGTACCCCTGAAGGGGATGAAATAAGGGGTGGCATTGGATCTCAGGATGATCCTTGTAGGGATGGCTGAAAATGCAGGTGCAAGTGATTGTGAGACAGGATAGTGTCTGAGCCACAGGACCATGCCAAGGTTAGTGAGAGTCATGAAGACTCTCGTGTCTGTCTCAGAAGACCCAAGTGGTTGGCAGTGATGCCTGGAGCCCAAGTCAGTCACATAGGATTTCTAAGATCATGACTAAAAGGGCTAGTTCCAAGAAGGGTTGAGGAAAAATGCTGGTCATGAGATCAGGAGTCCAGAATGACTTTTTTCTATCAGATCTCTAACCATCCATTCATGGAGAATCACTCCTGAGCTTGATGTATCCCTACATCAGAACCTCCACACACACAAACTCATCCCCTTACTGGCAGAGCTCTGAGTATACTCCTCTGTCTCCGTAGTTTGGATCAGAAAATGTAGATTCCTTCCTGAGGACCGCCTGTCTCATGAAGGAGCAGAAGGTGGCACAGGAGTCTTTTTAAAAGGATTTTAAAGTGATCGTTTGAACCATAAAGAAACCAAGTTTTTATTCTTCAAGGCAAAAGGCTTTTTCAAGCCAGGTGATGAAAGTCTAAATTGCTCTACACAGAAGAACAGGAGGCGTGTCTCCAGATAGATCCAGGTGGGCACAGTCTTAGTGAGGGGTGGATATATGAGATCATCCGTATGGGATCCCAGAAGCCAAAAGACTCACATGAAAGGGAGTTTTCAAACTCCATCATTTCAAGCTCCCAGCAAAATATTGCCATAGAAAAGAGTTTTCCAAAGTCAATCCATTACTGGCTCAGATATTAATAGAAAATCAGGAGTCAAGAAAAGGAAGAAGGTAGGGATTTTAAAGTCAGGCCTGGTTTTAATTTATTTGTGGTTATTCTAACTAGTAAGTGAAACATACTCCCCGTCTGGTGCCCTGTCCCAGGCATAAACTGCTCACCCATCAGAAAGGAATTAATTTTTTTCAAGGGTGCTACCTTAAAGCCATTAGTTTAGCAAATTAACTGATATTCCTAGAAAAGCTCCATGCTTGTGCCAATAAATATTTACTGAGCTAGTGACACCTCTAACAGCACCCCCAAAACGCTGGGCCACTTCAAAGGGGGAGCAGCTTACTTTCAGGAAATGGATTACTCACTTGTGGAATGAGACCAACACCCAGGCTACTCAGTTTCAACACACTTTAAAATGCAAAAGGGAACTTTCCTGCCTCAAGCTTTCAAACCTTTTCCAGATGGACCGAGGGAGGCGGGTGAGCCCATTGTGGTACCCAACAGGCCTGGCTTAGGCTGGGGCTGCACACATCTAGCTGCGCCTCCCATCCCTGCCCTGCACACCATACCATGAAGGGAGTTACAGACTTGTGGTGGGTTGCTGATAAGAGGCATCCCTGAGGGCCTGCCCTGTTTCCATTGGCCAGATGCCCCCAAGAAATGGGAAATCTACGGAAAGGGCGTAGTGTGCTCAGCTGGCTGCCGCCCCCTCCCCCAGATGCTGTCGCTAGTTTCACTTCTCAGCTGCAGCTGCCCACAGCTGTCTGGGGTTGGAGCAGCAGCTGGGTAGTAGGGTGGTGGCATGCTTTTTATTCTTCTAGAGCGGGCAGGCAGCAGGCCTGCTCTGTGCTGCGTTTGACTTGGGGGTTAAGCCAGGTGCCTCAGGGCAGGACCTGGAAGGAGAAACTGAGCTCAGTCCACCATTCAGTTCTGGGTATCAGGTTTTCAAAGAGGCATTAAGTGTAGCAGAGGAGGATGGCCATGAAGCTGCAGGGGGCTGGAAATCATACCACCTAAAGATTATTAGAAAAAACTGGGGACTGTTAGCCTGAAAAAGATTTAGGTGAATGGCTATCTTCCCCTAAAGGGAAAGGAGATTTATCTTCTTGTATTTTTTTATCATAGTAAAATATATATAACATGAAATCTGCCATTTTAATCATTTTTAAATATACAGTCCTG
Source organism: Macaca thibetana thibetana (assembly GCF_024542745.1). Classification (NCBI taxonomy): domain Eukaryota; kingdom Metazoa; phylum Chordata; class Mammalia; order Primates; family Cercopithecidae; genus Macaca; species Macaca thibetana. The sequence goes on along the minus strand of NC_065584.1, from coordinate 53,047,206 downwards.
TGGCATTAATTACATTCACAATGTTGTGTGACCATCACAGCTATCCATTTCTAGAACTTTATCATCATCCCAAACAGAAACTCTGTTCCCATGAAATAATAACTCCCCATTCTTCCTGCCCCCTCAGCTCCTGGCAGCCACCATTCTGCTTTCTGACTACTCAAGGGACCTCATATAAGTGGAATCATACAGCATTTGTCCTTTTTTGTCTAGCTTAATTAACTTAGCACAGTGTCCTTGTGGTCCATCTATGTTATAGCATGTGCTGAAATTTCCTTCCTTGTTGAGGCTGAAGAGAGTTCCATTGGATGTATATTCCACATGTTGTTGACCTATTAATCTGCTGATGGACGTTTGGGTTGTTTCCACCTTATGACTTCTGAATAACGCTACTGTGAACATGGGTATGCTAGTACTTGTTCATAGATTTTTTTCTTTGTGGTTTCAGAAAAACTGATCTTAGCCAAATGGTTAGAAGTTGCAGAGAAGCTGATTGTGGCTTCAGTAACCCCAGCTCTCTTCAGTGGTGGAAAGGCTCCCCATGGTTGGGAGTGGTGTGTGGTGAGAACACTTACCACCAGAACAGAGAGAACCAGAAAATCTCTGAGGTCCCTTCCATCTCCAGAATTCTATGATTTTCAGGCAGATTAAGGTATGCATCCGAAGGGTAACATCTGGAGAAAAAGGAAGTGGTGTCAGATCAGCTTCAGTTTCCTGAGGGAGACAGGAGGGAAGTGGGATGGTAAATTATCTACCAGTCAGGAGAGGTTACTTGCTAAACTATCTCTGGCCTGGACTTGAGATCAGAAACTGATGCTGTTGTGAAGCTCATACAAAGGTCCTGTGTCGTCTCAGGGAGATCTTTTCAGAGCTCCAGTGAAAGCTTTCTTGTACTCTAGCTTCCTGGTGGGTAGGGTGGTGAGTCCAGATTTCTCAGCACAACTCCCTCATGTCTGCCTAGAAAGAAGGGATGCCTTTAGGGGACCCGAGCCCTGTCTCCATGCAGGTTACTCTGAATGCAGGTGAGGAGGTAGGTAAAGATGGGGAGTGCTGGGTTGGGAAGTTTCAGGAGTGAATGTCAGCTGAGGTGGGGATGCCCTGGCTCCCAACACAATTAGCTTCATTCTGCTACAGTTGGGGGTTTTCTTATCATTAGTCGGGAAGGCCTAGCCAGAGAATTCCAGTATTCCAGAGCAAGTTTAATTGTGGGTGATTTCATTCTGCCCTTTTTATGTTGAAGCCAGGGCCTTGCGTCATATAACAGTGAATTCAGGGAGATTTTTATTTGCATGTGAATCATAGCTTTTCCAGCTGAATGTCACTTACTTGGAATTTTTGTCTGATTTTGTTTTTGTTTTTGTCTCTTGGTGTTTTTCCATCGGGCTCTTTGGCTAACCAGAAAAAAAAAAAAAAAAAAGAGGAAGGGCTCAATCTGACTGAAACAGGGTTTGAGTTGGCAACTCAAAAGGAGAGTATTATGAATGTGAAAAAAAGAAAACGGATGCTTTATTTTGCTTTGAGGGAAGGACCGAAGCCAAGTCCAATTGAGAGCTCTAATTTGGGAATAGTGTTATTACAGGTCATTGGGAGTTGGTTACGCGCTAAATTGGGAGGCCAGTCACATGAGGAGGCAGCAGAGGCAGATCACATGGGGGATGGTTGGGGCCCTTTTACAATGAAATTTTGTTTTATTTACTACACAGTTGAAATGTACTTATGTCATTTTGAGAAACCAAGTCAACTTATTGGCTGGGAGTTGCTCCCTGCCCGACCCATCAGTTGTTTGATAAATGAGCCAGTTCTTCCCATCTTTGTGCTTTCCAGGGCTTGATTTTGGCAGTGGGATCTGTGCAATGATTCATGGAGCTGACCCGGTGATAGGGGTTATACATCTGCCCTTCACCTGACTGACCCCAAGGGGCTTGCTTTCTTCTCCAAAGGCTCTACCCATTTTAGACCTCAAGGTCAAGACATCCAGAAAACGTCTAACATTATATAAAGAAGTGATGATCTTTGTTTTTTAGATTATCTTCCATTTTCTCAGCACTGTTCCTCTTAATGTCATCTTGCAAAATAAGAACGAGAAAAGATGGATCCTGCCCCTCCATGGGCAGTTATGAACCAAGTATTTCTTCTTACCCCAAAACTGCAGACTTTGGATGTTTGGGGCATCTTGGGGAGGACCAGGAAGGGTGGTGTGTGGTCAGCTGCTGATTTTCCTTGAAGAATCAAAATTGGCCTTCTCGGTGTCCACAGCCTTGATGAGTTAGCTGTGTTTGAAATAAAAAACAAACAAAAAAAGAATATCTAGAATTCAGTTAATTCATTCCCAGTGCAAACAAGTTGTGCTCATGCTCCTAAATGGGGTATGTTACTAAGCCGGTGACACAGAGCATCTGGGCCGGCACTACTTGTGATCGAGGTTAGGAATAGAAGGTGTATGGAAACTTTCTATAAAAGGCAGCCAGGTCCCCTGGACAAGGGGTCAGGAAGCTCCAGCACTCTTCACGGTGGCACCAGGGCATTACTGCGTGATTTGGGACAAGTTTCTCTGTGCCTTGGTGTCCCCTAAGTGCCATATTGATTTGGGGGATCGGAAAGGTAAGGACCTCAAGAAATGTTTGAGATGTAAGATGTTAAATGTTTGAGATGTGAGATGTAAGATAACTGGAGGGAGTGTGATGTCACAGGAGCTCAAATCAGGGCCACGTGTCCCCGAACGGGGCTGGGCTGCTGTCCCTTCTCAGGCATCGCCCTCTGTAGCTGATGCCTCTGACATCACAATGCCCAGCCAGACACTCAATAATGATGAGCTGTGCCCAGTGGACACCAGAGGAGGGAAGAAAAGGAAAAGGACAAAGTGGAGAGGGAGGAGATGGAGCAATCTTTTATGTGATCATTCCATCAACTCACACATTTTTCACCTAACACCTGGTTCAACTGTAATGTGCTCAGCTCCATATAACCTGGACAGCAGCTGTGCCCTCACCCCCAAACTCAGCAAAATATTATGGTCCTCTAATCAAGAGAATTTTGCTCCTGTTACTGCATATCTTGTGGGTTCATCGTCAGACCAGTGAGTTGATACCAAACTTCACCAAAGGGCTCTCTGGAGCAACCATTTAGAGGTAACGTACTGGCTCTCACGCCCAGGCTTCTCTGGGCTTCTGCAGACTCAACACTCCTCCTTGGAGCAGCACAGAACTCTGGGGATTGTGTGGGGGTGGTTTGTGAGGGTGTGAGCCTGTGGTAAAGATGCGTTAAAACTGAAATTCTCACCTTCATTCGATTCATGAGCCAGCACAGGCTTGGCCAGACTTTGTTTATTCTTATGGCACTCTTCAAACCCAAACGGGCCAAATCGTGGCTTCCCTGTCTATCCTTAGATGCAGCGATTGCTGCTTTTAACTGGTTAGATTGCTATGAATAGAAAACTTGAGAGATCAGCCCTGTCTTAGAAATATTATGACATTTTGCTTATTTATTGTTGACTTAAAAAAAAAAATCCAACAACTTCCTCTAAAAACAGGTCCTTGCCACTCTTTGAACCTCTTCCTCCTAGCCTTTCTCCTGGTAAGAAATCATGTTTCCCACCTGGTTTCACATCAGCCTTACTCGATCCTCCAAATGCTATCAATTGGAGGCCATGACTTTCTTGGGTTCTCAAATGTGAACCTGGATCAGAATCATCTGGGGGCTTGTTAAACACAGTTTTTGATTCAGTAGATCTATAGACAGCGTCCCAAAAGTAGTTGTAGTTTTTTGTTGTTGTTGTTGTTGTTGTTGTTTTTGAGATGGAGTTTTGCTCTTATTTTCCAGGCTAGAGTCCAATGGCACGATCTTGGCTCATTGCAACCTCCTTCTCCCGAGTTCAAACAATTCTTCTGCCTCAATCTGCCTAGTAGCTGGGATCAAAGGTGCCTGCCACCACAACTGGCTAATTTTTGTATTTTTAATACAGACAGGTTTCACCATGTTGGCCAGGCTAGTCTCAAACTCCTGACCTACAGGTGATCCACCCACCTCGGCCTCCCAAAGTATTGGGATTACAGGCGTGAGCCCCCGCGCCCGGCCCAGAAGTTGTATTTCTAACAATTTTCTGGGCATGCCCCTCCTCCACACTTTGTGAACCAGTGCCTTAGGGCTTTTGGGTCTCCTTCTCCTGTCCCCATCCTGTAGGAGAGAGCCCCATGGAGCATGATCCTGGTCCCTTAGATTGATGGTGAGCAGCTAACAACTACATAGTACTCACTATGGGCCAGATGATGGTCCCATGCTTTACAAAGATTAAGTAACTCAAACATCACCAATCTTAGGAGGTAGCCCATTTTCCAGATGAAGGAACTGAAGCACAGTGTGGTTAGGTGAATTGCCCAAGTTCACACAGCTCACTCAGTGGAAGCTCAGACAACATGGCTAGCATCTGTGCTGTCATTCCCCACGCCGTATTGTCTTTCTGTTTTCCCCAAGTCACTTAGAGCACCTGATATTCCTACAGTTCTTGGGAGTGAATACCTCAGAAAGGAGCCCCCAAGACAACTGAACCCGTCTTAGGCACTAACAACCAGCGCCTTGGGCTCCAAGTGTCCAGGTGACTCGGCTACCCTACCTGTGTCTGTGACTGAGTAGAGACAAGAGGAGGGGGCTCTTAGCAGAAAGACACTGGACATGTGACCTGGTGAAGGCCAAGGGAGGGGTGTTGATGTGAAGATGCTGGGGACATCATCTGTGAAGAGAGGCCAGCCTTCCCCTTCTGCTGGAGCCTCAGTGTCCCCTCACCATTCTACCCTGGTCCAGAGATTTCTGCTGTTGATACTTATCAGAGAGACACAAAGGTGAGGAGGAACAGATGTGCCGTGTCATCAGCCATAATAGAAAAAGGACATGTATCTTTTTTTGACCAGGTTGGTCTAACAAGGCTGTGTGATCAGCACTGACCTGGGTGAGGGAGTAGGAGACACAGAACTGGAAGGACTGTCCCCACCCTCAAGGAGGGTGAAGGGAAGGAGGGTCATACAGATGTGCGGGTCACTGAGCTCAATTGTGGTAGAGAAAAGGCAATGAGAGCCCAAGTGGGTAAATGGCATTTGGGGAGAGAGGTGGATTCTTAAACTACATCACAGATGATGATAGGAGCAGGAGGGGGAGGGTTCAGATGTGTCCAAGACATATCTACAGCAGAGAGTATTTAATGATAACTAATAGTGATCTCATGTGAGATTCAAACAGCCGGAGGTTAAGTCTCCACTGGTATAGTGATAATAGACTTAGCTCTTTTTTTTTTCTGCCAAATAATGTGTTGGGTGCTGGCTGGAGGGCCTAGGAGTACTTTCGAAGATGGATTCTACTCCTTACAGTGTTGCCTGTTGGTTCCAGAAATGGAGCCCTTCTCCAAGTATTTCTCTACCCCATTGGTCTGATTCTCCCCCATATTCTTTGTGTTACAGACATTTCTATGGGAAAAAAACTTTCCCTATGGCTATCTCTGACACCACAAATGTCATTGAAAAGGACAGATCCTAGCAGTAGGCCATATACATTGATAGGAACCAAAGATAGATATCTGATGGATTAATAAATACAACCACCTCCAAAGATGATGGTATGAAGCTAGATTAAAATGACACAGTAGGCCACTGCTGTCACTCCCAGCTCATAACCAGTGTGGCTAGAAGTTAGCTTTGTCTTTCTGCTCACTGGGCCATGTGTCTCAGACCCCGGGGTAGAGTTGAGGGAGGGCAGACAATGGTTAGTTTCCAAACTCCCCGGACATAGGGGCCCCTTGCTGCCTCCTGCCTTCCTCTGTAGAGTTTAGAAGGTTTGTTTCCAGGAAGGAGCTCCTTCCTGCCAGGTTGGTCCTCTCTCCAGCTTCCCAGCAGTGCAAGGTGCTTACAACACAGCCCGCAGGCCTGCCTGCGCCAGGCTGTGTGGGTCTGTAGACAAGGCTTGAACCGGTCCTCAACTCTGCTTCTGCGTCTGCTCCTCTCTGTCCTAGTGGGCCTTTCTCCTCCCCCTTACCTTTCCCTGCCTGAGCCCTCTTGCTGTTTTTGTGCCTGCCTTTGTTGTAGAATTCTAGATGATGGCATCCTGCAACTTGGAAAGGATGAGGCCCTTGTCTGGAGATGTTATCCCTATGAGCTCTGATCTCTTATCTCCTTCCATAGCATCCCCACCAATTTGGCCAAAGCCAAGGGCCCTCATCTGATCAGTCCTCCTGGTTCTGGTCCAGCCACTGAGCCCTGGGTCTACTCAATTTCATAGCAGGATGCTGAGAAGGAGGTAAATGGCCTCAGCCATTCTTATTCCTATTTAGAGAACTGCTTTCTTCACCATCGTCCTTCCTATCTGTTCTCCTTACCCACTGCCCAAGGACTTCAGCAATGAAAAAGTAGCTTCCCTTCTCAAAAAAAAAAAAAAGAAAAGAAAAAAGAAAAATCTGAAAAATCTTATTCTGATTGCATCAGTAGACCTACTAACCTGAAAACGAGTTTGGTGCACAAGTAACAGGTGAAAACCAGCTGCCTTTTACTGCTTACTGTTGCAGAAATTCCCAGGGTTGGCTGGCAGCTGGAGGGGAAGCAGGAAGGGAGGTGTGTCTCTAGCTCCCTCTACAGGGCCATGCCCCAGGAGGACAGGAGAGCCGGGCTGAATATGTTCCAGGGTCACCCAACTCTGTCCTTGCACAGTTAGCCAGGCCTTTCTTTCCAAAAAGAGTATCAGTTAATTTGTGACTATGGACTCGAATATCCTGCCTCCACAAAATTGTTCATCCTCTCCCCCATTGGATGACTCGTGCGTGTAAGTATTTTATTTCATATTTCATACCTAAATGAGTGATATATACATTTCACTATCAACATTGCTAACATGCATATTTTGGGAATATCTATATGCTGTTCCTTGGTGACAATATTTACATGGTTACACACCACACCACAGGGCTCTTACATTCACACTTACACTTTGGATCCCATCTCTTGAGTTGGGAAACTTTGTCTATAAGTTGTTGAGCAACTTCCTTGTTATTTGAGAAAGCATGGGGCCCAGTAACTTCACAGTCATGTAAAGATATAGAATGGCTCCCTGGTGTCAGGGGTGGGATGTGTGCACTCCAGCCCTTCCCATATTTCCTGAGGTGTATAAACCTGTTGTGTGGCATGGCTGTTGTTCCATTTGCTCCACTGAATTAAGCATGAAATATTCTTTCGTGATTCGATCTGTTTATACTCCTCCCAAGATACTCCTCTGTTGACTGTCTGGACATTGCCAAGGATGCTGACCTGGGAGTTCTTTGTGAAATATTATTGCAGTTAGGCTACGTGGACAATGGTGTGTTTCTTTTGGGACCCTCATGTCTAGAACCTCTTGTGCAACAAGGCCTAAATCTAAGCGTAGAAGCAGAAAGCACACTTTTCTCCTTTGCAAGGTCGGCATAAGGATTGCTAATTCATTATTTTAAGATACTATTGGAGTGTCACTCTGTGGTGTGTGGGGTTTTGGCAGTGGTGGTCTGGAGTGTGAGGGCGGCGCTGAAGATTAGAGAGTGGGAAAGCTTCCTGCGTTTAGAACACTTCCAGCCTCTCCTCTGAGGGGTTTTTGGTGTAAAAAACTAGTCAAGTGTGGTTTACAAGAATGTGTCTTGTGTTTGTCGAGTGAAGTAACATTTTTTTCACCTCTGATTTATATAACTCTTAGGAGACCCATTCCTATGAGGCTTTATTAAAACATAATCACTTAATGTCCCCCCCTCCCGCTGCAAAAAATCAGACATATAACAGTCTTAAACCCTGTTGACATTGCTTTTCTTTCCTTCTTTAACAGATGTTTGCAAGAGTTGTATTAAATACATTTCATTCTGCTGTCTCAGCCTCTCAAATCTTTTTCATGAAGATTACTTTAATTGGTGTCAGTTACAATCACAAAAAGCACCCATTTTGCTTTTGTTTTCTAGCAAAAAACAATGGGGAAACTTTCCATCTTAAACAGAATATTGAAAAGGGGGAGGTAGTAAAGATTTTGAAAATTGAGCTAATCATTTTATTTTCCTCTTTTTCATGTTCCTGTTTTTATTTGATGTTAAAACTAAAAATAATCAGAATACAACAAAGTTGAATGAGAAAGGGGTGATTGAACAGTTTGTGTGTGACAGTTGGTACCTACTATTGTTTATAGGTCATAGTCATCTATTCTATCTTAAGCCTTCCATTTAAAGGAAACTTCTAGGAAACAACTAACATTTTGAAGAAATCCAAAAGACTATTAAAACACTATCAAACAAAAGGCCATAATTAGCTGGGCACAGTGGCTCATGCCTGTAATCCTAGTACTTTGGGAGGCTAAGGCAGGAGGATCATTTGAAACTAACCTGGGCAACAAAGCAAGACTCCATCTCTACAGAAAATACAAAAATTAGCCAGGTGTGGTGGTACATGCCTGTAGTCTGAGCTACTCAGGATGCTGAGGTGGGAGGATGGCTTGAGGCTAAGAGGTTAAGGTTGCAGTGAGCCATGGTTGTGGCACTGCTCTCTAGCCTGGGCAACAGAGCAAGACCCTGTCTCAAAAAAAAACAACAACTGTAATTAATAAGGAATATTAATGCATGAAAAAAATGGAGACACCCTCATTACCCTTATGGAGTTTGCATTCTAATGGAGAGGGGCCAGAAATAAGCATACTGTACAGCAGGTCACATGGTGGTAAGTGCTATGGAAAAAGCAAAGCGTGACCTGGGAATAAGGGAGTGTAAACTGAGAGAAGTGGGGTGGGCGACAGATAAGGTCTGTCTAAAGGTAGGAAGGTGACATTTGAGCAAAGACAGAGCTGAGAGAGGCTAAACATGGGTGTGGGGGGAAAGTGTTACAGGCAGAGGAAGCAGCAAGTGTGAAGGTTCCAAGGCAGGCACACGGCTGATATGTTGAAGGAACATCACAGCAGCCAGGATGGACTGAAACAGGAGAGGGTCAGTAGTAAGGGTAGAGGCTAGATCATAGAGGGACTAACAGGCCATCATAAGGACTTTGGCTTTTACTCTGAGATAGGAAGCCATTGACATGTTTGATCAGGGGAGTGACATGACCTACCTTCTAGTTTTAAAAGATCCTTTTATAAATGATTGTTATGGTTGATAATAGACTACTGGAGAGGGTGGGGATATGAAGAAACATGGTGAGAAGTAGTCACATTCCAGATGTATTTTGAAAATTCAGCCCATAGGATTTATGGAGAGGTTAGATGCAGGATATGAGAGAAGGGAGTCAAGGATACTCCAAGGTTTTGACCTGAGCAACTGGAAAGATGGAAAGCCATCTGCTGAGATAGGAAAGAAGAACAAAGAAGCAGATGTGGTGAGAGTAAGAGCAAGAGTTGGGTTGTAGACATGTTGACTTTGAGATCATCTGAGTGAGCATGGAGAGGATGCAGTTGGAATGTGAATCTGGGGCTCAGGGGAGAAACCTGGGCTGCAGATACAAACATGGAGTTGTCTGCATACTCACGGGCCAGACGTCAGAACCGAGGCAGGTGGCTGGGGGAGCTGGCCTGGTTTTTGTGCCCTCTGGGAATGGCCAGCCTCAGACCTCCTGACTGGTCATGGCCAGGAGGAGGTCAGAAACCTGAAGGTGAATCCTAACCCTAATTTGAGTCCTTGGCCGAGATCTCAGGACTAGTTTCCAGCTGGCCTGGGTCCTTAAGGAGTAAAGGAGCACTCCTGGAGCACCTAGCTGTGCCGGTACCTGGGGAAAAAGTAACTACAGATGGAAAGTCTCCATGAAAGAGATGACCAGATCTCTCCTCTGGAGAGGTGAAGGGTTCATTGGAAGTATCTGCTAGGGCAAGAGGTACCTGGTTCTTGCCTTTTGAGGGTGGTCAGATGCCTTTGAATGACCAGCACCTGACCTTCCTGTTGTCAGAAAAGACTAAAATGATCATAGTGGTCTATATAGTCCGCTACATAGATCCCAGCCTTTTCTAGTGAATCCAAGGGACAGTAACATGTTGAAGTGATTTTTACCAAGTAACCAAAAGCTCTCTGTATTTGTTAACTATTGCTGTGTAACAAACTACTCTAAAACCTAATGACTTAACAAGAAGTTATCTCTGTTTTCTGAGGGTCAGCAATTTAGAACAGCCTGGCTGGGTAGCTCCGGCTCAAGGTCTCCAACAAAGTTGTAGTCAAGAAATAAACTAGATCTGGAGGAGCCACTTCCAAGCTCACTCACATGGCTGGCAAGTTGATTCTGGCTGTTGGCAGGAGGCCTGAACTCCTCCCCATACAGGTCTCTCCCTGGGGTGCCTGAGCATCTTCATAATTGGTGTGACTGGCTTCTCCCAGAACAAATGAACCAAGACAGCAAGGTAGAAGCTGCAATGCTTTTTGTGACCTAAGGTCAGAATGCCTCCACTGCACACTGTTGGTCACATAGACCAACTCTCATTCAGTGTGGGAGAAAAGCACACAGGTGAATACCAGTAGTCTAGGATCAATGGAGGCTACCCTGGAAGCCCGCAATCACCTTCCTTGAAAGTAGGGGGAGGGTTTATGTCTTTTCAATCCTTTGTACCTTTTCAAAGCACCACTTGCAGCTGTAAGGGCTCATAACTCCAGACTGGGTTCCCCATCACAACTGGTCGAATCCATACCACTAGCAGGGCTCCCACCAAATTATGGGGATTCTTCTCTGGTCACCTCTAGCTCAAGAGGGTACCTTGGAGACAAATTCAAGTGCCATGCCAACACAGGAATCCCACCATTTGCCATGTTGGTATTTTTGCCCTGATTTTTCAGGTGCCCTGGGCTCAGCTCACATCCCTACCAAATAAATACATGGTGTGTGTTGTTATCCACTTCTGAGTTGTGCAGAGTTGCACTATATTTAGAAGCCTTTAGTACATGATGTGTCTAGGATTGACTTTGTAACATATATTCTTCCAAGGAGCCTTTGACCATGTAAAACCCACCAATATTCCTTCCTTTTTAGCACATTCATTTCACTAGTACTTCTTCTGTGTGTGCATTTAATTCCTAGCCATTTCTTGCATGAGCAAATTGCCTAAATGCGCTTGTGAGAAACCCTTTTATGGTAAACGTTATTAAACTGAAAACAAGGGTATAATAAAATAGCAATTTAAGGGTAATTTACTAACAACTAGAGCCCTTAAGCATTGACATACCATTGTGTAGTAATAATACCAGACTTGGTATTTAAACACACTCTTTGTCACTCCAAAAATCATTGGGACAGTTTCCTAATCCTCATGGTCTTTAATTATAGCTCCTTTAATTTTTTTTTTTTTTACTACATCTATGTCACTGGCTTACAAATTATAAATCATTAACTTCTATCCACATAAAACATCCAGCAAACTGTTACATCTCTGCTCCTTATACAGAGAAATAACAAAGAAAATATTCAGAAAACATACTAGAGGTGAGCTGACATCTCTAAACCTTGAAGTTCTCGCACTTAAGTTTTCCACTGTGTCCTGAATCAGGTGATATTGGGGTGAGTAATGGTAGAGCCTGGATCTCAGAAGTGATCAATTAATTGAAAATTCTGAGGCTTCCTGAATCTTCCCCAGGGAGAAGAATTTGTTAAATACAAATCTCAGCAAAGATTCTTTGCTCTCTAGAGGGTGGTGTGGATGCCACAAAGGCCAGTGGGCAGTTGGACAGGACCTAGCCAGTATGACCAAGTCCCTGCATGTAGGGTCTGGCTTCCATTTGAAGGTGGAGATGTTCACACTTGTCAGCACCCTGGGGATACTCTCCTGAAAGACTGACTCATGCTAACTAGAAAGTAGGGAGGTAGGCACTGCAATGCTGGCTGGTTAATTTGCCACGAGGAGCCATCATCAGAGAGACCAGACGTACTCAAAGTCCATATAATCAGCACACATTGTCCCTGTCGGCAGGCCTCCACAGGAAGCCAAATCATAATCAGAAACTCTGTATTAAGTTGCCCTGAAAAATCATTATCACAGATTTTGGAAATACCTCAAGTCTCTATGATCAGTTCATTCTCTACCTGAGGGTAACTGGGGAGCTAAATCATGGTCCAAAGGTTGTTTGGTGAGTGGATAATCAGGACAGGGGAGGCTGAGGGAGGGAAATGTTTAGTGGCAACAGGAACTTCATGGGTCCGTGCCAGAATGGGAATGACTTTGCCAGAAAGACTGATCTATTCAAAACCAAGTGGCTAAAACTTCCTTTTACCTAGAGGGGCAGTTGGATAGTGTACTAATTAATTTAGCAGCTTAAAACAATACACATGTTACACAGTTTCTGTGGGTCAGAAATATGAGAGATTCTGGCTTAGGATTCCTCAAAATGGTATGTGGGCTGCAGTCGTCGAAAGGCTTACCTGGGCTAGGAGAACTGCTTCCAAGATGGCTCCCTCATATGGCTGGCAACTTGGTGCTAGGTATTGGCACAAGGCCTCAGTTCCTCACTACAAGGACCTCCCCATTGGGTTGCTTGAATGATGTCATGACATGGCAGCTGGCTTTCCCTAGAGTGAGTACTCGGAGACAGCAAGGTGAGGCCACAGTGTCTTTTATAACCTAATCCATAAAGTCACATGCCGCCATTTCCCCTACATTCTATTTACTGAAAGTGACTCACTGAATCCATCCTGCACTCAAAAGGAAGGGAATTAGGCTCTGCCTTTCAAAGAGAGGTTTGTCAAATAAATAGTTAACATATTTTAAACCATAATAGGTGTCACTTACATTGTCTCTGTAACTCCTTTTTATTATACTTCCGTTGCTCACCAACTCCTCTGATGATCCATGTACTCTATTAATACATTTATATGATGTTTATAACTATTACATATTTATATGTAATTCTATATCATATATAACTATAGAACATCTAATTATGTTATAAATATCAATATATTTGGCTTATGGCCACGCTGTTGTAGCAGGACAGCCATTATGTACCTAATATCAAACCTGCCTACCTCCATTTTGCCACTTCACTAGCAGGGGGCCAGGGCAAGTAACTTGGCCCATCTGTGCCCCTGTGCCTTCATCTGTAAAAGAAGGCTAGTAATAGGACCTACCTCATAAGCTTCTTGGGAGGATTAAGTGAGTAATTAAATGCACAGGGCTTAGAAGAGTGCCTGGCACTTCGAAAACATTCAATACTGTTGGCTCTCAGCGGTGGCAGCTGGAGTGGTAGCAGAAATAGTTTGATCCAGTAGGTGTAGTTAGCCCTCAGAGAGCAATCTGATTTCCATGTTCCCAGTGGTAGTAAACAAAAGCCATACTTGTCTTCCTGGTCCCACCATCCAAGCCATGTTCTGAGGATAAAGGGACCGGGGCCAGCAGCCTCTCATTTTCCTTCCTCTTTGCTGCGCTTGTTCCTCCTCTGAATCCCAGGTTAATCCACAACAGAGAGTGGTTACATGGAGATAACATGTTTAGTTTGTACTATGACTCCTATTTACGTTTTGTTGTTGTTGCTGAATTTTTTTTTTTTTTAGGCTGACATTTTGTGGAAGGGTAGCATATCCAAACAGGGAAATGACCTCGCAGAAAGCTAGGGAGTTCCTCAGCCTCATGAATTTTTAATTAGAGGCCATTCCTAATTTTTTATCTTTAAATGTCCATTTTCAAGGATGTACGCTAGCCACCTCTGATTACAGTAGGCTTACAACATAACCGCGTTTGCTTCTTGGCCCCTTTTGCTTCTTTCCAGTGCCTCTTGGGCTTAATGAATAGTTTTTATCTTCATGCTAAGCACATTCATCATTTAAAACATGCCTGGTATTTGCTGAAGATGAATTGAGGGGAAAGTTAGAAATGGAATTTTCTTCACCTCTCAGTGCTACTTTAAAAGGGAGGCTATACCTAGTGGAATGTGTGAGAGTTGTGTTGTGTCAGGTGGCAGTTAGCTAAATATAGAGTCAGGGAGCTGGGAGGGACCTGCTGAGGTCATCTGTGCCCTCCCGCCAGCCTTCCCCATCTGAATGTCTCCAGCCCTGTGCTCGCCAGCTCAGTAGTCACCAGCCACATAAGGCTTCTAAGCTCTTCAGCTGTGGCTGGTCCAAGTTGAGATGTACTGTCCATGATAAAATACATTGACATTTTAAGACTTTTAAAAGATTTTTAAAGACTTAATTCAAAAAACAGGAAAAATGCCTCATTGATAATTTTATGAAATTATTAATGATGATTGATAATGAAGTGATAATATTTTGATTATTTAAATAAAATATATCATTAAAATTTACATTACCTGTTTGTCTCTTCTTTAATATGGCTACTAGAAAGTTTAGCATATTATATGTGGCTTATATTTTATTAGTGTTGGACAGTGCTCTCAAGATTATCTCACTCTGTTATTCAGACCCCCAGGGCAGAGACTCTAAAGCCTTCCTTGGTGATTTTGAGTCTTTCATTATTCTGGCAATTCTGTTCTTCTCCACGTCCTATCTTAATCTCTCCTGCTTTTGGTTTGGAGACTTCTACTTCAAATAGTTGACTCTTTGGCATCTCCTTATGAAATCCCCACTTGAAGTGAGTCAAGCATCTCTTCATATTGTTGTAAGCAGAGTAAACGCATTTTCTTGTCACCTTTTGACTTTCTACCTCCTTGATCATTTTTAATGACTTCTTTTGGGTCATCTTCTCTATATTGTTTTTAAAAACTTGGTATCCCAAACCACCCACATTGCTCTAACATGAGTCCGACTATGCAGAGACAAGCGGAAGGAATTATCTCCATCATCAAGTACTTGACTGGCCCTTTTGCTACTTTACGTTATTTAATCCCACAGCACATGGAGGGGCAGATGCTATTTGTACCACTCTTGATAAGGTGGTTGGGGCTCAGAGAGGTTAAGTAACTTACCAAGGTTCTACCACAAATTAAGTGGCATGCCTGGGATTTGTGCCCAGCTTGCCTGACTCCAAAGCTTATGCTCTTTCGTTATATACCATGCCTCTTTTTTTGCTGGTATTTTTCTTGAGATAGTCTTTCCTGTAGTCTTGATCGGCATTGCAGTACAGGGTGATGCCTTTGTAGCTTATGGTCAACAGTGATAACTGGGCTTGTTATGTTTGCACCTAGCTAGAATTGCTAAGCCCTTCTGCTAAATTCCAGAAACCCCTTCCAACCCTCCAGATACGGCATAAAAGCCAGCAGGACTGTCCAGCCCTAGCCCTTGTAGGGTCATCAGTGGGCCAGTGTTGAGATCTCCAGGTGTCAGGAATGATTTCTCTGAAAATAAGCTTTCTTTCCTCTGTCCCAGAGCCTGTGAATAACTATCAATCCCAAGACAGGCTATTTCTCAAAGGCTAATCAAGGCAAAGTGCATTGTTTGTGTTTTGAGTGAGAGGGGACAGAAGGGATACTTCTGAGTGTGTTAAAAATAGATCTTCCCATAGCTCGAAACTTGGGGACATTATGCTCAGTGAAGTAAGGCAGTCACAAAAGGACAAGTACTGAAATGCCGTATGATTCTACTTCTCTGTGGTACCTAGAGTAGTTAGAGTTTCAGTTTGAGAAGATGAAAGGGTTCTAGAGATGGATGGTAGTGATAGTTGAACACTGTTATGAAATGGTGAATTTTTTTTTTTTTTTGAGACTGGGTCTCCTCTGTCACCCAAGCCAGGATACAGTGGTGCAATCACAGCTCACTGCAGCCTCGACCTCCCAGGCTCAAGCAATCCTCCCACCTCAGCCTCTAGAGTAGCTGGATCTACAGGCACACACCATCCCACGTGGCTATTTTTTTTTTTTAAATTATTTGTAGAGATGAGGTCTCATTATTTGTAGAGATGAGGACCAACTCATTGCCTAAGTTGATCCCTAACTCCTGGGCTCAAGCGATGCTCCTGCCTCAGCCTCCCAAAGTGCTGGGATTACAGGCATAAGCCACCACCCCCAGCCTGTGAATGTTCCTAATGCCACTGAACATACACTTAAATATGATTAAAATGGTAAATGTTATGTGTATTTACCACAATAAAAACAAGCTGATCTCTACATAAAGAAAAACAGCGGTTAGAGGTGCCCCAGGAGCCAAGTCTTGAGTCCATTGCTTATTCTAGCTTTGAGCCCATAGTTGTTCTGAGTTAGCGTCTCATGAGAAAGGTGCAGGCTTACTGCACAGAGATGAGTGGAGCTCTTTTTTTCCCTGACAAATTTCTCCATCTAGGAAGTTTTTCCAATTTCACACAGATGCCTTTGCCAGGATTTAAATCACTTTCAACAGATGTCTGGGGAGCTGTCTGGGGGAGGGGAAGCAGCCTCACCCCCGGGACTCTGGAATAGGACCTTTGTTCATACTTACTTGTCTATGGAGAGCTTCTTAGTCTTAGCCCCATGTCTATCAGGGGGTGGGCTAGACCTTTCTCAGAAAGAAAACAGCTATACATTCTATTCAATTGTACCAAAGTAGTTGTAGCTTCTTTGGAAACATGAATGAGAATTTGATTGAGTACTCAATATCTAAGAATGTTTGATCTGTGTTTCACTGGAGTCTCTGGCCCTTGAAAACCTGGGGCCAGTTAACCAATCTGATGCACAGGCTCTTTGGAGAAAATATAGCCAGGGTATGTAGATTGGGACCCTAATCCATAAAAATTCTCTTTAGAGTATCTGTTTAGAGTCATTGTGGGTGTATTTGCTTATTTGCCCTGTATATTTTCCTTTTCAGGAATCATTAACCAATGGCAACAGGAATCCAAGGATAAAGTGATTTCCCTCCTGTTAACTCATCTGCCTTTGCTGAAGCCAGGAAACCTCGACGCAAAAGTAGAATATATGAAACTGCTGCCCAAAATCCTGGCTCACTCTATTGAACACAACCAGCACATTGAGGAGAGCAGGCAGCTGCTGTCCTATGCTTTGATACATCCAGCCACTTCGTTGGAAGACCGTAGTGCTTTAGCCATGTGGCTGAATCACTTGGAGGACCGCACGTCAACCAGCTTTGGTGGCCAGAACCGAGGCCGCTCAGACTCTGTGGATTATGGACAGACACACTATTATCACCAAAGACAGAACTCCGACGACAAGCTCAATGGGTGGCAGAACTCTCGGGATTCTGGGATTTGCATCAATGCCTCCAACTGGCAGGACAAAAGCATGGGGTGTGAGAATGGTCATGTGCCCCTCTACTCCTCCTCATCTGTCCCCACCACAATCAATACGATTGGAACCAGCACAAGTACAAGTAAGTTCCCCGGAAACCCTGTCATGTAGTCTGGTTTGGCGATTTGCTGTGTATGTGGCATGTCCCGCTGACAGTGTCTGCTCCATGCACCCTGTGACCCTGGGAGAGAAGGGCTGATTGGAATTGGCTGTGGGAAAGGTCCTTTGGACCCCATATTTGTTGCTCTTTGACTCTGCAAAGATTAAAATACTGGGATGGTAAAAGTGATTGATGGTCCAAATTTGGGTTATAAACAGACCAAAAATAAATAGAGAATAAAGGAAAGAAGGAAACTTCCCGTTTCCACAAACAGAGATGCATTTCACCCATGTCTTTCACCCTGGGGTTTTGGATTTGCTGAGGCACTGAGTTACTGTGTGATTCTCTAAACCTAATTCTAACCCATGGTTAACCAGGCAGCCTCATGGGCTTTGTGCTTTTTTTTATTTTATTTTTTCCTCTTTCTTTTCTCTCTCTCTCTCTCTCTCTCTCTTTTTTTTTTTTTTTCTTAAATTTCACCCTGGAATGTTTCCTCCCTTTGCATTTTCTGGTTTTAATCCCCAATTGTCGGGGCACTTTTTTCCTGACCAGTGGGAGCAGGTTTGCTAACTGAGAATGCTGCTGTGTGCTGTGGCCTGGTGAGAATGCCGTGGACTTCCTCTCGTTCAGTCCAACACCTTAGGATAGGTGGGTCAGGAACTGCTTTGTGGGTGGGGAGAGCGGAGAACAGCCCTCTGCTCTTTTGACCACTAAAGCAAAGTACTGCACCCTCAGCTGGGCACTGGGGCTGGGAGTCCTCTCTCTGTCTCCCCACTGAGGCCGAGTAAAGTGACAAACACACCATTGGTGCCTATATAAAGTAGCGATGTGGAAATGCACCCTGTCTTCAAACAGTGTTCCTTAGTGCTAGTTTACACCTGTCCGTGAACACAGTGGCAGTGCCAAGATAACTTTCTTGAAGGAATGCTTTTGCAATTAGACCTGATGTGCCTGTCTTCATGCAGGAACCCCCAATTAAAAGATACGAGAGGATTAATAATTGGGGCCCTGGCACAGAGACTCAGGCCTGTAATCCCAGCACTTTGGGAGGCCTAGGCGGGCAGATCACTTGAGGTCAGGAGTTCAAGACCAGCCTGGCCAACATGGTGAAACCCTGTCTCTACCAAAAAATACAAAAATTATCCAGACATGATGATGTATGCCTGTAATCCCAGCTACTCAGGAGGCTGAGGTTAAGGAATCACTTGAACCCAGGAGGCGGAGGTTGCAGTGAGATGAGATCATGCCACTGCACTCCAGCCTGGGCAACAGAGTGGGTCTCAGAAGAAAAAAAAAAGAAAAAGAATTGGCAGTGATGCTTTCTTGGCATCTGTCCCTACTTGGATCTTTGGTTACCAGGCCTCTTTAAATGGCTTTCTCAAATAGGTAGGATTGTTGAATTACAGCTACATGAACTGAAACAGTACCTCAGTGGAATAACCAAGCAAACACTGAAGACACTGCACTGATACTGCTACAACATGGGATTTTTTAAAATTCTTGTTTCTGCTTTTACATTTAGATATGGGTCACTTGCACATTTTGGGAATTAGGTGATTACTGCATCTTAATTTATTATATAAGAGGTTCTGATGACAGTATCTTTCATAGACTGTAATCCAGCAGGAACTGTTCACTTGTCTCTGTATGATAGGGAGTGATGGCTGTGACTTCTAAAGCAGACACATGCAGGCAGATGACAGTCTCTTGGTCTAAGTTTTCTGCATTGGCAACAGAATCTAGCTATTGTTACAAAACTCTTCAATAGCTGGGAGAGATGCGAGCTGTAAGCTGCCTGCCTTCTTAAAATATGGTCTTTTGTGTTTTAAAGGGTTGAGTTTTATGTCATTTGTCTCGAAATTAGGCTTGGGTCATTATATATTTCTGTCCACTGATTTATACATTCAGGATCAGGTCTTGACATTTAGTACATTTAAGATAGTTATCAGGTTGTAGTCAACAAGCACTTGTTTCTGGCTGTGGCCACCCAGCCAGCCCCATAGAGGGTAGAAAATTTGTAGATGACTGTCATGGCCTTACTGATCTCTGAAGCCCTATGTAATACTTGAGTGAAAAGGACTTGGAGGCTTAACTAGATGACTAGATGACATACCTTTGGAAGAAGGCAGGCATTAGAGCCCTCTTCCAGAGCATCAGAGAAGATCAAAGGGCTCAGATCTCCCCTCCAGAAAGTTTCATTCAAACACTCATGGCCATATCAACACTTGTATGTCAATAATATCTCTTTAAGAAAATGTGAATGTCATTGCTGTACTCTTCTGTATTGCCTATGGTGGTTCAATTGTGTGAGTCAAAACCGCAAGCCTTTGGGTCACTTGTTAACTTGTCCCTCTATCAATAAACCCTGAGCACCTGGGAGGCGGCCTGACTGAGGGAAGAACAAGGACTTTGGCACCAACGCCTCCTGGGTCCAAATCCCAGACCTGCAATTTGCTAACTACAGCTTGGCCAAGTAATTTAACCTCTCCCATCAAGGTGCCCACTTGTAAAACTGGAACATTCATAATATCTACCTTTGAGGGCTGTAGTGAAGGTAAATACAATTATGTAAATGCCCAGCCTGGTTAGAGCAGCAACAGTAGGCACTCCAGGGGTGCCTGTTAGATGAATAAATGAAAGAAACTGGGAAAGACGGTGAGGAGCTAAGTGTTAACACTGATATGCAGAGTCTGTGCCCTCATTTTCAGTTCTGATGGGTGCCTGACATAAGCACCTTACCCTAAGCCCAGAGCCATGCAGAGTATTCTAAGGGGCCTTGAATATGCTGTGATTTTTGGCCATTCCACTGCAATAGAAATTGGGTTGGACTTAAGGCTTCTTCTACTGCACTGAAGAGCTACACTTCTTACCTCTTTCCAAGTGGAAAAACAATCTGCATAAGACAACATGATGATAAAAACAGAAATCAATTAGTACTACACATTTTCAAATTATCAGCTACATTAATGATGGTGAATGAAAAGTAACAAGAAAGCCACCTCCTTAGTTTTTGTTTTTGTGTTTAACCTTGGTTTATTCCACTGCTGTTTTACGCCTCAGTCATTGTGCCTTCAACAGAGTGCCTTAACATTTGTGCCTTCCTCCTTGTATGGATTCCCAGTCATTTACCCTGCAAATGCTTCCTGTCCATCTTCTGTGTGCCTAGCACTGTGTTTAGGTCCATGGGAAATACCAGGAAGCTGCAGACCCAGTTAACACTTCCAAGGAGCCTGTAATTGGAGAGATATGACATATGAATCAGTATCACAATTAAAAATTAAATATTCCTTTTTGCTGGACTTATCCATAGAAATTTCATATAACAATTCATGAGTTATATAAAAGTGCAGTAAAATCATACTCTAAGAGCTGCCACAAGGCATATAGGATGAAGTGCCAGCTGAATGTAGGTCTATCCTGTAAGTGCTGTGAATGTGCAGAATGGAGAGATCCTTGTGAACTGGAGCGTCAAGAAAGCCTTTGGGCCAGGTGCCGTGGCTCACGCCTGTAATCCCAGCACTTTGAGAGGCCAACACAGGAGGATCGCTTGAGGCCAGAAATTCAAGAACAATCTGAACAACATAGCTAGACCCCATCTCTTAAAAAAAAAAAAAATATTAGCTTGATGAGTTGGCTGCAGTGAGCTGTGATCATGTCACTGCACTCCAGCTTGGGTGACAGAGCAAGACTTAGTCTCAAAAAAAAAAAAAAAGGAAAAGACCAGGCATTGGTGGCTCACGCCTGTAACCCCAGCACTTTGGGAGGCCGAGGTGGGCGAATCACTTGAGGTCAGGAGTTCAAGACCGGCCTGGCCAACATGGTAAAACCCTGTCTTTACTAAATATACAAAAACTAGCTGGGCATGGTGGCACATGCCTGTAATCCCAGCTACTCAGGAGGCTGAGGCAGGAGAATCGCTTGAACCTGGGAGACAGAGGTTGCAGTGAGCCAAGATCATGCCACTGTACTCCAGCCTGGGTGACAGAGCAAGAGTGTCTCAAAAAATAAAAGAAACAGAAAAGAAAAAGCAAGCTGTTGCAGGGGAAATGGAAAGTGAGCTAAGATGGAAAGAGGAAGGAGAATCTGGAGGGGAGGGGGCCCCTGGGTAGGAATATGCACTGAGAGCAAAGGGACGGGAGTTACAATGTACAGGCAGGATGAAAGACAGGGAAGAGGAAGGGTAGGCTCACAAAGGGAGAGGTAGTGAAGGCAGGTGGTAAAAGTAGGCTGAGGGAAAGGATCTGAGTGTCCCGAAGAGGCCAAGCATTGACACCCTAGGCATAGGAGTGACATGCTGTATGGGGAAATGGATTGTCTGTGAGCAAACCAGATGAGTGGCATTGACAAGTGCAGAGTCAGCAGGTTTCAACGTTGTGAAGTAATAAAAGTATCATTAGGACAGCAGCACCTATGGAACAGAAGGAATGGATACTAGAAATGTTCCTAGGTGGAATTATTAGGATTAGGATTCAGTATTGGTATGGACAAATTTTTTTTTTTTTGAGAGAGGGTCTTGCTCTGTTGCCCAGGCTGGAGTACAGTAGTGTGATCATGGCTCACAGCAGCCTCAACTTCCTGGGCTCAAGCAATCCTCCCATCTCAGCCTCTTGAGTATCTGGGACTACAGGCATGCACCACCACACCCAGATAATTTTTGTATATTTTGTGGAGACAGGATCTCCCTCTGTTGCCCAGGCTGGTCTCAAACTCCTGGGCTCAAGTAATCCTCCTGCGTAAGCCTCCTGAAGTGCTGGGATTATAGGTATGAGCCACCACACCCAGCCTGACATACATTATTGAGTTATTTATTCATTCACCTAGAAAATGTTTATTGCGTGCCTACTGTTGTGTCTTGCCTGCTCAAGGCACTTGGGATGCATAGTGGATAAGACAAAGTTGCCTTCCCTCGGGGCGCTGGCAGTCTAGTGTATACAAATTGTAGTATATAAGTAAAGTATATGTGTGGTAGAAGATGGTAGGTGATATGGAAATAGGAACAAGGGTAGGATCAGGCCTACATAGTGAGGTGATTAGAGCATGAAACGGGGTGGTCAGGGTAGACCCCATTTACAAAGTGGGGTGTGAGCAGAGACTTGAAGGAGGAGTGGGAGTTAACCAAGTGGACATCTGGAGCAGAGTATTCCAAGCAGAGATAAAGCTGGAGCAAAGATCCCAAGACAAAACAGTGCCTGACTTGGTAGGGGAAAAACAAGAAGTCTGGTGTCTGAAAGGGAGTGAGCGAGGTAGACAGTGGTCAGAGAGGCTAGAGACCGAATGGGCATCGTAGGTCATTGCAAGGACTTGGACTTTTGCTCTCAGTAAACCAGAAAGCTATTGGAGGATTTCCAACAGGAGAGTGACATGATCCAACTCATATTTTAAAAGATTCTCTTTGGCTGCTGTCTTAAGAATAGATAGGGCAAGGACAGAAACAGGAAAACCTCAGTTAAGAGGCTGTTGCAGTAATCCAGCAAGAGAAGATGGCTCACACCAGGATGGCTACAGTAGAAGGGTGAGAAGCAGTCAGGCTCTCGATATATTTTGAAAGTAGAGCCAACAGGATTTCCTGACAGAATAAATGAAGGGTGTGAAGGAGAGGATCGAAGGAGGACTCCAGTGTTTTTTGCCTAGGCAACTGGGTGTTGCTGTCAGTTGAGACAGGGAAAGTCTTTGTCAGATAGAGTAGGATTTGGAGTAAGCTCAGGAGTTCAGTGTCATATATGATGAGTTTGGCATGTCTGTTGGAGATACTGAGTAGGCAGTGGGATATATGAGTGTGCAGTTTGGGAGAGTGAAGTGGTCTAAAATAGACATTTGGGAGTTAGTAGCACATGGGTGGTATTTAATGCTGGGACTAAATGAAATTGCCAGAGACTGGCAGAGAGAAAAGGCTGAGACTGTAGATAAAGAAGGCCAAGGCCCCCAGGCCTGGGCACCTCAACCTGAAAGCTGGAGAAAAGCAGGGGAAGCAGTAAAATAAACTAAGGAGAAACCCTTGAGGTTGGAGAAAACTGAAGTGCGTGTGTCTTACAAGGCACATAAAGAAAATGTTTCCAGGAGAGAAGAGTGATCGGCTGAGTAAAATGTTACAGATAAGCTAATGAGATGAAGACCAAGGATTGACCACTGGATTTATCAAAGAGGGATAGCAGAGGTAAAAGTGAGAGCACTTAGCACATGGTAGGTATTTGAGGGATGAAAAAAGTTAATGGCTCCGAAGAGATTGGAGGTAAGAGGGAGACAAACGGTCACATGCTAGATTTTGGATGTATGTTGATGTTGAGATGTTGGAGCACTGAGATGGAGAAAAGTGATGTTTAGAAGGCATTAAAAATAGGTGATAGAGGCTGGGTGCAGTGGCTCACTGTAATCCCAGCACTTTGGGAGGCCGAGGCAGGTGGATCACTTACGCTCAGGAGTTCCAGACCAGCCTGAGCAACATGGTGAAACCACATCTCTATAAAAAATACAAAAATTAGCCGGATGTGGTAGTGTGTGTCTATAGTCCCAGCTACTCAGGAAGCTGAGGAGGGAGGATCACTTGAGCCTGGGAGGCAGAGGTTGCAGCGACCCGAGATCACACCACTACACTTCAGTCCAGGTGACAGAACGATAGAATTTTTAAGGCCCTGTCTCAAAAAAAAAAAAAAAAAAAAAAAAAAAAAACAGAAAAAAAGGAAAAAAAAATAGATGCTATAGAGTTTTGAAGGACGGGATTAGGATAAGGCTGAGTAGGAGCCAAAAACTAAGTCCTAATCTAATGAGAATCTACCTATTTTCATTAATCAAGAGGCAAGAGTATCTTTTATTGGTTGCAGAGGTTAAATCAAGTGACATCTCAAGGACCTTTTCTACCATGAGATAAGGGAAGAGTGGGTTGGGATAGGCTGAAAAATGTTATGCAGCCTTTTGGATCGCATCAGAGCGCTTCAGAAGAAAGAGAAGAATGTATTTATTAGTACCTTGTTCTAGTAAGGCCGCTCAAGGGTATGCTAACTAAGAGCAAGAATGTGCACGTTCTTCACCACAAGCCTGTAGGACCAGATAGGACCAAGGTATTGGCTGTGACCAACCTTACACAAGGCTTGATCAACTTTGTTTCACCCATCAAGAGCAATTCCAAATATAGGCACATAGAACCCGGATTAGCATATCTAGGTTTGCTTCCTGTCTAAGGTCTGCTATAGAAAAAAAGTAAACCATTCAGACAAAGAATAAGTATTTCCTGGCTTTCTTAAGAGCCTACAGAATTCCCCTGTGTGGTGGTCAGTGCTACCTCACTTGCCCCAGACTGCCTTTCTGACCCTTGTCTGTTCTTCACTGGTGGACCTGGACCTGGAAGAAATCTCTGTGCTGCAGCTACGAATGAAACTTGTTTTTATTCAAATAATTGCAACACTTGACTTTTCTTTGCATTATTGACATTTGGATTTGAAAGCATGCTGGCCTTTGTTAGCTCAACATGAGGTAAGAACTCAGAAACTTTGGATACCTAAATTATGCCAGAATGCTCCATTTAAGCTGTCCACTTCTACAGATTCATAGTACATTTTGGAATCTTAGTATTTTATTAATCTTGTTTTTTTCTGATGATAAAAATAATGTGTTTGGTACCATAGAACATAAAAAGTAAGTTAACAATGATAGCAAATACCTACATAGTGTTTACTATATATTGGGTACTGTTTAAAACCCTTTACATAAATATTAACTCATTGAATCCTCATAACCTCATGAAGGTGGATATTATTGTTATCCCCATTTAACAACTAAGGGAACTGGAGCACAGAAAGGTTAGGTAATGTGACCAACATCACAGACCTACTTAGTAGTTGAGCTGGGATATGAACCTAGGCAGTGAGGCCTCTGGAAATCTATGTTATTACTTGCCTCTCCCTCCTAATCCTATCCTCAGAGTTTGATTGCATGAGTAGCTAGTAGACTCTTGCTTTTCTCTGACCCTGGATTTGGCCCCATACAGACCCTCCAGCTTCCATGGTCTCCACAGCCCACAGGTGTAAGACCCTGCCTGAATTGCCCCATTTCTGTGACTCTCTGAAGCAGGGAGCAGTCTTTGCATCAACCCACACACCTCGGTGTCGGCTCTTAGCATTTTGTGTCAGTTTTTGGTCACCATGTTCACCTATCCTTCCCGACTGTGAGCTCCTTGGCGATAGGGGTTGTATCTTCTTTATCCCTATTTCCCAGCATCTGGCATAATGTGTGGCTCAAAAAGTCACAGAAATTTTGGAAATGTCAAATTCCTGGCACAGATTCAGCTGCAGTGGCAGAGCACCTTGTTGGATGAAGGCCGTCCCTTGCTAAGCCCAGATGTGGCCTCTGAATCCTCCTCAATATGCCCCTCTAGGCAACCACTATAATTCAATAAGAGATGGCATGTGAGCTGAAGCTTGTCTGCTCACCCTGCCATAAGTGTTTGCTGATCAGTAGGGACTTAATAAATTCCTGAGCTCACTAGGCAGATGTTCATGAAAATAATGAATTTCCAAAATAAACAAGAAAATGTCCTTAGGATTTCACTAAATATTTGGTGATAATATTCATCATTTAGCCTTCTGTCATAATCATCTTAGTGACATTTATTGTTACTCTTGCTCCTTTTGTGACTTATTTGACCAAATCAGTTTCAATACTAAGACTTTTAAAAACATACCTTGATTATAGAGGTAGTTATATGAATTTATACATGTGATGAACTGCCATAGTTACAAATGTATTCCCAAAAAAATTAGTGACCGCAAAAACAGCTGAGATTTGAATAAGGCCTGTAGTCTAGTTAGTTGTATTGCATTAATGTCAAGCTTCTGATTTTGATAATGCACTATTGATACGTAAGATGTCACCTTGGGGGAAGCTGGGTGATGGGTACATGAGACCTCTCTGGGTAGTATTTCTGCAATTTCTTGTAAATCTATAATTACTTCAAAATTAAAAGTAAAAAACAAAAATTACTTGGGATATTCAGTGCCTGGATTTTGGAGGGGGTTGGGGGAGGACATTGGTTTGGTCCTTGTTCTTGGTCTTCCTGAGGGGTAGAGGAAGTCCTTGCATTTATGGAAAGGATGGCTGCTAGGCCTCATACAGCCAACATCTGAAACTAAACAACTTCCGCAAGCAAAGTGGAGGACAAGAGTGGGAGTGAATCTCAGGGAAAGTGGCTCCCTTAGGAGCCCCTGATCTGCAACTGGAAAAAAACCTCCTTTCTCTCAGCCCCTAATGCGGCAAGAGCCAGCGATTTCAAAGGTACTTGTTTTGCTCATGAAGTCCTTCCTCTTCCTTCTGCCCTTAACCTTTTTTCACAAGGCCACAAGCCACTTCAAATGCATTTCAGTCAGCCTGTAAGAACCATCAGAACACAGATATTCAAAAGAGGGAGAGATACCAGGCAGCTCAAGCTCTAGATGGGTCTGGCAAGAAAAGAGGCCTTTGCATATGGCCTCTTGGAACCTGAAAAGGAAGAGTGAAGCATGGAGACCCTGATTCTATCTTGCAGGCTGCAGGTCATCCGCACCCAAAGCCTTTGGAGCCACTGATGTAGTCTGGAGTTCCTTTGAAATTTTCATGGAATTATTTTGACTTTTACCAGCAGACTTTCTTTCTCGGTGGAAAATTTTCCTCTCCCAAAAATCTAGCCAACCTGGCATGTAACTGAAAAATTCCATTATTTCCTTAACCCCTCATTTGCTCTTCAAAGAGGTAACTAATGAAAGAGTTGGTTTGCTTTCTTTGAGAAGCATTTATAACAGCTGGCATGATATATTTTTAGCTTTAGCTTCCTTCCCCTTTGGGGGAAACTTTTTTTAGTATGGCACTGGCCTTCCTAATACATACTACATTGTAAACATGACTCAATATATCTCAGAGGACTCGATGTTGCCACTGGCTGATCCTTCTCCTGTTTCTAAGAGTCCAGAGTTTTTACAGGACTGTGTTTTTCCTTGTCATGCCTAGTGTCTGTTTTCCAGGGCTTGGGGAAGAATGGTCAGAAAAATGCTGTAGTGGGTGAGAAGCCTGCTAGTTGATCGTGCGTTAGAGATCCCTCTGCCTGGAAAAAGGCAGAGACCTCCATGGGCTGTGTGCACCGTGGGTCATGAGGCTGTGCTCTCCATCCCCCATCCAGGAAGATTTTTTTAGACTTCAATGACAGTGAGGGTTATTAAACACTAGATGAGCCACAGAGGAAGACAGTTGTGTTCTCATTCCCCACCAGACTTTAAAAATAGGATGGATTCTGGCTGGAATAAATGGCTTAAGTTGGACTAGCCTGGAAGAGGGGAGGAGGAAAGAGGAGTTGAACAGGATGTCTTCTGTAAGACCCTTTTTGAGCCCTGTAGTCTTATGATTTCTATTATTTCACAAGATTTAGAGTAATAGACTAACTATAGCTGTTCTACAAACAAATAGACAAGAAAACTTTTAAATTTGCATTTACTGATTTTTTTTTTCTCTGAAGATATCCTGGGTAAACTCAGGTTACACTAAAGAAAGATGTCTCATGACTGTAGCTTACACATGTCTTTGACATCTTTAATTTCAAAAAATTAAACCCTTGAATTTCATGGTCTCAGGTGAGGGTGAATCTTAGTGACATCAACTATTGTCAATCTAGGGTGTATTTTCTAACTCTTAAACACTAAATCTCATTCCAGCCATCCCCCATCCCCACCCCAGCTGTCAACATTCTGTTAGGTAAAATATATTCTCAGGAAATCTCAGTTATCAGTCAGTTAAGAGCAGGGTGTGGAGATGGGGAAGCCAGGTGAGCAGGGGGCTCCAAAATCTGGAAAATGCTATGAAGTGGGTTGGAGGAAGGCTAAAACTCCCAACATACTCCAGAGTAGTCATTCCTTGCTAAAACTTTGGACCATTTCCACAGACAAATTCCATGGCTAGAGCTAGACGGTGAAGCCAATGGGAGCACAGGGTTTGCTTTAGAGATTTGTTTCACAGCCAGCCTTTCTGAGATGCATCCTTTTGGAAAAGCCCAGCAAAACCCATATGGAGCTAAAAGATTTATAATGGATTACTTTATGCTTTAGTCTTCTGCTTTGCACAGTAAGACATTGCTGTATAAAAGGAATTAATTATAAGGCTGTGAATGGTGTTTTAGAGATTCAAGTTGGGACATAAACAATGAGGCAGTCTTGATCAAGAATAGCTTTGAAGTCAGACAAGTGGGTTTTAAAGTCCAGTTTTTGCAATAACTAGATGTATGGTTATGGACAGGTTACTTGACCTCTAAGCCTCCTATCCTCATCTATAAAATGAGAATAAATTTCAGCAGAAGGCTTCTTCATTGACTTGATCCAGATAGGTAGTTGATGCATTCATTGTAAGGGAATCATAACAAGTAAGACTTTAAATGCATAATTTTATCTTAAAACATAAATATCTATATCCATTTTCAGTCTTTTGTATAGCATGATAGCCTTTTCTCTGAGAAGAGGGTACCTGACAGGTTGCTCTATGTCTTTCCTGCATAAATCACACCCTTAATATGTTATCGTCTTTGATTTCTTTAAAATGGAGCTGGAATTTAAAGGCATTTGCAAAAACATCAGAGCATAGACTCTCTCTAGATTCTAGTTTTTCTTTTTACAATTTAGCTTATAGTTTTCTCACACTGAATTCAACAGTAGATTTTTAAGCAAAAATAATGGATATTTCTAAAGCATTTAAGTTTTTTTGCAGTTAACTTTATAACTTGTGTGTCATTGTTTCTGTGATGTGTTTTAAAATTACATATTTACAATGAGCACATCTGACATAAACAGGCTTGGGAACAACCTGTTTGATCCTTGGTGCACCTACAAGTCAGCTGGTGGGAGCAGAAGGGCACAAGTAAACTAAAGTGCTAGGGGAGTCAGTGAGCAGTAAGCATCGATAAGTAGTTTAGAGGGAATGGAGAGTAGTGGTTGGTTCAGCAAGTTGGTTAAGTGAAGATGAGTTAAGAGAGCCTGTAAGGGTGGTTGTGAGGATTACATGAGAAATGTGTGTAAAGCACTTGCCAGTAAGATAGCCCTTATTGTTGTTGTTATTACTGCTGGTGATAGTAAGTGCTTCTTCCACCAGCCCAGCCTCTGCAGTAAACTGTGATGGAATAGGATCCCTGGGGAAGCCCTATGACAAAGCTATCCCATTATGCTAAATTGAAATCAAGATACTTTGAATCTGTTCTACAAAGAGCCAGCCTTCCACAAATACCATTATTCCCTTAAGGATTGTTCTAGTGATATATATTACTAAATACTTTAAAGTGGACCAGGTTTTAAAAGAATAAAGAGTAAGGTAAAATTGTGCTTCTTTGGGATCCCTTATGAACAGGAATAATTTTTTAAATTAGTAATAATGATAAGAATGTTATTCACACTTTAAAAAATTATCCTTAAGTAACAGAATAGGATTTAATAGGAATAAATGAGGCTGTGCACCCACATTCAGGCCAGGGAAGTGTGGGCAGTCCCAAGAGGGCAGAGTGTTTGAAAAAAAAAAAAATGTGCCATAGTGAATTCACTTCCAACTCAGTGTATGATCTTAAACTCACGGGGATTCTCACTTCTTTATGAAGGCGTGGGGTTGGATGACCCCTAAGGATCCTTCTTAGCACTTTTATTCTTTGCTTCCAAAGTAGAAGAATCTTCAACTCAGAAAGTGCTGCTGATGAGTCTATAGCACTCATTTTGGGGTGGGTGGGGGAGGAGGATGAAATGTCTAGGAGAAGTGGGATGCATCAAAGCCAGGAAGACAGCCTCCCGCTATATTCAGCATTAACTACATACTACCTGAAAAATCTAATGTGGTTTTGGTCCCCCTAATTTTAAAAAGGAGTGTGAAAAAAATCAGTAACTGCTCCCTGGAGTGTGAAGGGAAGTCTGGTGGACAGGGGTGGGTGGGGGAATTATTTCTCATCCTACTGTTTGAAGTAAGCACCGTATTAATGTCATGTATTGCCTATTAAAAATGTATAAAATGAGAAATATGTGAAGATGTTAGTGAAGAAAGAGGGGAAAAAGAGGATAGCCTAAAATAAAAAAACAGGATGATTCAGCCTGGAATAATAATGCTAAATAAGGAGTGATCTGATAATTTAGAAATGTATTAGAGTTTATTAATAGGAAACACAGTATCATGAGTTCCTTAGTCTCTGCCATAGAGAAAGAAAAGAAAATTGGCAAAAATAATACTGTTTAAGGTCATGGTGATGAAGAAAGTTCAGAGCATGCTACAATTATATATGTGGATTCTTTATCCTTTCTTATCTTAAAAAAAAAAAAATCAGAGGATCACCAAGTTCTGTTGCTTGGCACCTGAATCACAGGCCACTTTAAAGCCATTCTTGCTTGATGATTGTAGTTTCATCAAGACGGATTCTTTTATAAGAAAAGTGAACTCTTTGAAGGCTCTTTGTTTTAAGAGGTCTGATAAATATTTAGCATGTTACTGGTCTTATTCAAGTACCACTAAATCAAATATTTTCACAGTGGAAGCAGGGACACTCAGCTTTTGCCCTGTCTCAAAAACTACCCATTTTCGGTTAAAAAAAAACAAACAACTTTTGCTAAACCCAAGTCAAAACAAAGTCAGACATATATTCCTCAGCTCCAGTTTCTTGACAGGCCAGCATCAATCAATAGGTAAAGCACCCAACGCTGTCCTACAGAGCCTAGAAATTAAACTTTCTCAGAAGACAAGGGCTGACAAGAGGGTAAGTAGTATTAAGAAACTGAATATACTCTCCTTATCTCTTGTTAGTATCCAGGTGAAACATAGGAGACAAAACACGTATTACAGAGATGTCTCATTTTACACAGTGTATATATTTCCAAAAAGTTGTTGAAACAACCTTTTTTTAAATCAAATTATTTTCCCATTGAGTAAAACTGTGATTCAGAATATGAATTTTCTTAGTTGCTTGCTAATCTTCATTTGCAGGAACTCTTAAATGGGGGTAAGGTCCTCAGTTCCTGGGAGTATCTAACAAAGTGAATATAAAGTATTTAAAACAATAAATACTGAAAAGATTTCTATAGATGATTTTTTTGGCAATGTGTCTAACAGTCTTCTCTGATTGTATGTTGGGATTATTAAGTATTAAGTATTTATGTTTTCTTCTTCTCTGATTGTATGTTGGGATTATTTAAGTGGCTTTTGTTGTTTTTAACAAGTCACATTTATATGAAGTTGGGGGGCAGGACAGGTGGCAACTACAATGCCCCTCTCAGTGGTGCTTCTAAATGCACAGGATATAGGCTTCCCAAATACATCAGGAGTTAGAGAACTTGCTGAGGAGAGACATTGACATGAGGATTTGGCCTGGGTCTACATCCAATGCATGTATTGGGAGAATGCTCAAGATTGCAGCATGGTTGCAAAGTTGGGAAAATTTGGGTGTAGTCATGAGGCCTTAGGGAGCTACATTGTGAGAAAGGGTATTGTTCACATATGTTCATCGTTATTCAAGAAATTATTTTGGCAATGGCTCACACCTGTCATCCCAACATTTTGGGAGGCCGAGCAGGGGGGATTGCCTGTCCAGGAGTTCAAGACCAGCCTGGGCAACATAGCTAGACCCCTATCTCTACAAAAAAATATAAAACATTAGCCAGGTGTGTTGGCTTACACCTGTGGTCCCAGCTACGTGGCAGGCTGAGGCAGGAGGATCTCTTGAGCTCAGGAATTTGAGCTGCAGTGAGCTATGATTGCACCACTGCACTCCAGCCTGGGCTACAGAGCAAGACCCTGTCTCTAAAAAAAAAAAAAAAGAAAGAAAGAAAAGAAATTATTTCGTGCCTACAATGTTGTTATTTATTCTGCTCGATTTAGCAGCATAATGTTAATACCCCAACACATTGTTGCATACAAGTATTAATCTGAAAGTCCATAATGGCATCTTTGGGTAAAAATGACCACATTTATAGATTTGTTTACTTTTGGCAATGTAGCTCCAAATTCACCTGGAATCTCAAAATATTGTGTGCTAAATTTCAAAGTCTGAGAGTCCTTGATGCCCAAGAGTGTCTCTACTTTGGGTGTGAGACTGACAATGTAATTGAGGCTAGGCAGTCCCTGAAAGTAGATCTGAACTGCAGATCCTAAATTCAAGGTAAGCATCTTTGCAGACCTCACTGTTGTTCAGGAATGAGTATTGTCAATACTCAGAAAAAGGAGATGTCTTACAAGCAAATGTGTTGCTTGAAGGTTTTTTTTTTTTTTTTTTTTTTTTTTTTTTTTGCTCAATCTATGTTATTTATGAAAGAAAATTTAAAACTGTGTATGGTCACAGTTCTTTCCCAATTTTCTGTTGGTGATTCTCTCTCTCTCTCTCTCTCTTGCTAGAGACAGCTGCATAATTTTTATTTGCCTCTAGAGCTATTCTCTTGCTCCTCTTCCCCCAGCTATTCAATCTATATGCAATTCAGAGGCCAGGCTAATTATGGGGTACTAGAGAAGCAGTTGCCCAGAGAAAAGCTCTTTAAGCACTCAACTGGGATAGAGCTGGGGTCACGCTCGTGACCATCTCCCCATTCACAACTGCATGTCTGCATGTGAGCTGCCTTCCATTATTTTGCAGTTGCATAAACAAACTTTTTAGAAAGGTCAACACAAGGAATGAATGCTTTTTCTTAAAGAACAGAGCAAGGAAAGGATTTCATGTTTACTTCTTGAGGCTTCACTACTGGAAGAATAGCCACAAAGTGGCCGTGAAAGAAAGGATATGTTCCTCTCCTTAACCAGGGCTTTGTGTTTTTGGCTGCTCCAGCAATGGCTTAGGAGCAAGAAGCTTTATACACTCAAGAGTGGGACTCTCAAAATAGTATGACTCTTAGTAAAAGGCCTGCTGAAACTCTTTGACCCAGATTGCTTTTGCCTGCAGGCTAGTTGTTTTTTTGTTTTGTTTTGTTTTGTTTTTTGTTTTGTTTTTAACTCCACTATATCATATTGGGTAAATGGTTTACTTCCAGAGATGTTAACCCTGTGAGACCATACTCCCTAAATGACACAGACTGAGAGAAACAAAGCATGTCCTGGAGAGTTCCCTTAAGAATCCTGACTTTGGGCCAGGCACTGTGGCTCACGCCTGTAATCCCAGCACTTTGGGAGGCTGAGGCAGGTGGACCACCTGAGGTCGCGAGTTCGAGACCAGCCTGGCCAACATGGTGAAACCCCATCTCTACTAAAACTACAAAAATCAGCTGGGCGTATGGCGGGCACCTGTAATCCTAGCTACTTGGAAAGTTGAGCAGGAAAATCGCTTGAACCCGGGAGGCAGAGGTTGCAGTGAGCTGAGATCGCACCATTGGCACTCCAGCCTGGGTGACAGAGCAAAAGTCCATCAAAAAAAAAAAAAAAAAAAAAAAAAAAAAAGAATCCTGACTTTGGGAAAGAAGGGTTCAAAGGAACACCTTTTCCCATTCCACTTCCTTCTTTTAGAACAGTCAGCTTAGACTCAGCCTCTTGGAATCCTCCAGTCTGACAAAGATTTGAATGGGGCTTTGGCTGGGCTGTCAGAACTCTAGAGGAAAGGAAACCTGCTTGACATCCAGATTCATCTTCAACTTAACCCCACTGCCAAGTCTATACAGTGAATGTAAAATGGGTCAATGATGGTCATGAGGGTCCCACTGGGAATCATAGCCCTAAGCCCATGACAGAGTAGACTTGAAGGCTTCCTTTGATTCTGGAGAAGTTTGCTTTTCTTCAAGTCCTATCATTCAAAGTTGAGTCTGACTTTCCCAAATTGTTCCAGCTCTGATCCACAACTCCCAAATCTAGCAATGGGGGTGGCCTGGTTTCTAGGATTGAAGGGAGAATTAGGACAAATGACCCCTTATTTCTCAACATTCCCTTCTTTGTGACACACTGTTTCATTCCAGAACATGTGTTGATGACACATATCTAGGGTTGCTAGTATACTGAACGGCAGAATCAGAGTCCAGAAAGGTCTTGGGCAATATCAAGTTGTGGTTCAGAGCGCACATATTGGCGTGAGACTGACCTGGGTTTGAGTCCCAGTTCCACTGATTACTACCTGTGTGACCTTGGAGAAATACCTTAACCTCTCTTGGCCTTGATTTCCTCAAATTAAAAAGGAGTACTAAATGCCACCCATAAGTGGTTGTGAAAGTCCTCTCTGGGTCTACATACAATCTTTTTCTTGAAGACGTCCTTCTATTCTCCTACTCCCATCTGTGTCAGTTACCCCCAGTCTAGCTCTCCTAGTCTAAAATATTTGCTTCTTCAGCTCTAGAAAATTTTCTTGAATTTTCAAAATAATTTCCTCTCATTAATTTTCTTCCTTGCTCTTTAAAGAATTTTAAATTAGATAATAACTCTTCTCTATTGATCTTCTAATCTCCTTAATGTTTCTTCTCCTGTCAATTTTGTTCTACTTTTAATCTTTCTGTTCTGCTCTCTAGGTGATTCATATAACTTGATCTTTAAAACATACTATGTAATTTTAAATCTCTGCTACCATATTTTCAAATTCCAAGAGTTCTTTTTTGTCTTTTTAAGGTTCCTTTTTGTATTGCATTCTGTTCTTGTTTCATGGCTGCCAAATCTTTTCTAATGTCTCTGAAGATATCACATTTGATTTTTGGAGTTCTCTTCTGCTCCCAATATTGTCTGTGTTTCTTGGAGTTTTTTCTCTTCTGTTTGTTTTGGACTCTTTCTCAAGTGAGAAGCATTCCTCGGTTATCTGTTGATTCTTGGCTTTCCTTTTATTTAAGAGGAAGGGACTAGAACCTTGTGTGTGTAGATTTCACCAAGAGAGATCAGATAGGAACCTAACCTGCCTGTTTTTATGAAACTCACATATATCACCATCTGCAATTCTTTTCTCGTGGACTAGTCCATTACCATTAAAGAAACCCATTACCAGCCTCCTCCTGAGGGATATAAGCCTTACTGTGAGGGTCCTAGGGCCTGTTAGGAGTAAAGTGCTAAGATGACAGTTGCCTTGCTGAGCAGGGTAGAAGGGAGAATCTGAGGGTCTCTCTGTACCTTAAACATAAATTCTAACAAACCAGTTTTTTTTGCCTGCACATGAAACCCAAGCAAAAACAGGTTGTCTATGAATGGCTTAGCACCAGGTTCCCTAAACCACCATTTTCCAGTCCCTCCCTGCACCCCTGCCTTCAGAGGTACCTGCTCTCCAAGTCCTGGGCTTCTTGGAAGTTCTGCCACATAAACTGCCATGCTTTCCCTTGCTGTGGGCACACACACCACCTTTCTCAGGTCTTCTGAGTCAGTTCCCTCATGTCCTTCAGTCTCCCAGCTTACAACACTTTGTTGACTTCAAGTGATCTGATAACCTGATCATTTCCTATCATCTTCTCTCCTGCATTCTTTGTCCTTGTGAGCTTGTGCCTTTGCTGTCATCTTTGTGAATTTTCAGAAGGAACAGAGAGAACGTTCGCATAAATAGGCTATTTTAATTGTCTACTTGTTTATTATCTATCTCCCCCACTAGAATATAAATTCTAAGAGGTCAGGAACCTGGTCTTGTTCACCACAGCATTCCATTGTCTAAAACTCTGGCTGGCATATGGTAGATGTTCAATAAATGCTTGTTGAATGAATAAATGAGTGAATGTGCGCATCAATGAATGGCATGTATTTAGATCTCTTTGTGTAGTCCCTACATCCCAATAAATAATAACTATCTTATCCCATAATTATTTCAATTTTGAGGATTAGATAATGAAACCAAACTTTATGCTACTCAGAGCCATTTATTTCTATTTTAAATAGAAATCTTTACTGGGGACTGTTTGAAATGCCTTTACCTCTCAAGAGCTTCCTCTTTAAGCTCTTACTTTTCTTGATAGTAATCTTCCCCCATAACTCTCATTATCAATAGGATGTTGCCTATTTCTGATAGTTAAATGAAGGCTGCATTTGGAAGGTAAGGAGCTGCCCGAAGATCACGTTTCCACATGGAAGAAGATTAGATCTAGAAGATTAGATCTACCATTCTCATTGGCAATGGTACCTTTAGCCTGTCACTTTCCTTCTCTCGGTTTGCATTGTCTTATCCAGAAACTGGGCTGAAGAGAATGGAAAGATTAATTGAATGATCCCCGAAGTTTTTTTCAGGCTCTAAAGTAAGAGATTCTACTGTTGTGCTTAGTTGTAAAGTGCCAGCAAATAATAAATAACTATCTCTAGGGCCTAGGTCTTAGAAATAGTGACATCCTTGTGAAAATGCCCAGTCTTTTTAAATGACAAATTGGACAGTTTATTATAGAATTTTGTAGATAAATGATGGCTTCTAGCAGTCTACATATAAATATCCCATTTGTAAACCTCTGCATAAATGTATTTTCATAATAAAAATCACACAAATAAATACAACCTAAACTGATTTAAAAGATTAAGTATTAATGGGGAAATAAGTCTTCCATGGTGACTTCAGCTTTGGCTGAAGAAGATGTTGCTTTTTCCAGTCCACAAACAATACTTCACATCAACGGTGGCAGTCCCTCTGACCGGTTAGGCAAAAATGAGAAGGTCCCATAATATGTCTCGTGTGGTGGACAGCTAATATGAGAAGATAGGTATTCAGAGTGCCCAGACCTGGAAAATCCCAGCCCAGAGTGAAGATGTGACAGCTCTGGTTCTGAAACAACCTCACTGGCATACAATTGTTTATTTGATGTCCTACTTCCTGCTGTGTTTATGCTGTTCAAGCTGTTGTACAAATCTATAGGCCTCAACATTTGGGCCCTGCAATGTATAGCTCTGGTGTTAAATAAGGAATTATCTGCTTTAGATCACCGACTTTATTTTTTTACCCTTCTTTGTCAAAAAGATATTGATATGAAAACTAATGACCATTGATGTGCTATGAAAGATGAAGACCGAAAACATTAGGGTTCTAAGTCTTAGCGTCAACATCAACTTTGTTGAGTGATCTTGGGCAATTGCCATATTTCTCTAGGTCTTTGATTCCTTAACTGCAAGGGGAGTGGATTAGATAATATTCATATAATCATATATGTAATGTTTCTTCCTGTTTTAAAGTTCTGGGATTTTGAGTTAATTCGGGGGTAAATACATGAGGGAGACAAATTGTAGTGTTACTTATACCTTCCAGTCTTCTGAAAATAATGTTCTTGGAGGAAGGGATCAAGAAATGTAGCACCATCATTTAAGTTCCCTCAGGGCCAACTCTATTGGACACATACACAATAGCAACAACTTCTACTTTCAATAAAATGTTGGCATTGCTCTCTGCCAATTACCTTGAGAGCCTGACTCAGGAATGAAAAGCTCTATACCGACCCCATCTGGCACCTTGTGAGTCAGTGTTCATTTCTGGGAGAACCATTCTTGAAGCACAGCTTTTCGTTCAGAGAGACATTATGGTTATCTTATATTTTTAAAGAGGGAAAAAACCCATCTAGGTGTTTCTCTTAGGTCTGCTGCTCCTCCAGCATTTAATTTGAATTAAAAAGATTCTGGTTTGATTTTTTGTGTAGATGCTTGCCTACCCTGCCCTCAGAACACCCACAGAAGAGCAGAACCATAAGCTTTGTGCACCATTTGGGGAAAGTCCAAATGAAAAAGAGATGCTTTCCATGTGGTCGGACAGGTGATTTCTAATTCAGTTATAGGGAATCTTTATGCTGCTCAGAGCCATGAATTGTAAATGACTGCATGGAATAGCCAACTTGCAGACAGGGAAACAGTATGTTTACCACAGAAGCAAGAACGGTTTTTTTGACTTTCTTATAGATCCCCTGATACTGTCCCTCTAAAATGGAGAATTCAGAGAGGCATCTTGGTCCTGGTACGTTACCACCTCCTCAAAAACTCTCATTAGTCCTAGAGATACTGTGGCAAATTAATTGAAATTGAAATCACTTAAAATTTTTACATCCTTCAGCAATTCTTCACCTTCATGTTACTTAGAATATTAACACTGCCTTGTGGCTTCTAGCTGCTGCGTGTTTCTGAATGATAGAAGGTGATGGCTTAATAAATGATAGAAAATACTGTTTGCATCTGTGCAGCCTTGTTTTTTATTAATACTCTTTTTGGCATCAGTATCCCTAGTGACTAGTACAGTATCTATGCAGAGAGATGCTCACTGTTCATTGCATGAGTGAATGAGGTTAACTTAACTCTCCAGGAAGATAACAATTATCATTTTTCCATTCCAAAAAACATCTTCCCATACATCATCTTAGTTGGCCTTCATTATCATCCTTCCTAGTGCTTAGTATATGCCCAACACCAGGGAGTGCTCAGCAAATATTGGATGGATGGATGGATGGATGGATGGATGGATGGAAGGAAAGGAAGGAAAGGAAGGAAGGAAAGGAAGGAAGGGAGGGAGGGAGGGAGGGAGGGAAGAATGCAGGACGCATCCATTCATAGGACCCCCACAGCAACCCCAGGAGGTAGATGGAATAAGGTATTACCATTATTGTAATTATTTTCCAGGTGAGCATACTGAGGCCCTGAAAAGCTAGTGGACTTGTTCAGGGTTTTGAATATCGATTGTTGAGAGTCAGGGTCAGTAGCTAAGCCCAGAGTTCTTTCTGCCATGAGAAGCAGCACGGTGTCAGGCTAAGAACATAGGCTTGCAAGTGAGAGAACCTTGGATTTTGAACTCTGGGTCTTTCCACTGCTCAGCTCTCTGAGCTTTGACAAGTCAGCTATCCTCTCTGCACCTCAGCTTGCTATCTGTGAAATGGGGGTGGGAGGAGGGTAATGATAGGATCTGCTTCAGAGAGCATTAAATGAAGATCAAATGGAACAACGTGTATACACATTTAGCCAAGAAGCTGATACATAGTCGGTATTGGCAAATGGTAGCTGATGCTATTGTGTGCACTCTCCTGCGGCCTCTTCTTTGGAGGCCAAAGGACTGGGAACAGTGGGCCTCACGGGTGGGTCTTTGGGTTGCATTTGGGAAAATAGCAGTACAGTATCCCCAGCCCAGGGCACATAAGGAGGAAACAGCAAAAAGAGAGTTCATTCATTCAGTTACCCTTCCATGAGAGCCTAAATACACAGGAAAAACAAGAGCATTAGGAGAGCTGGGAACAGGGAAGAATGGTATAATTTGGTGCATTCCCTTCTCCAGAATCCAGCCCTTGTGAACAGCTAGCTCCTTTACCCTGACACCCTGGCTGGCTGTTCCACTGGTATCATAAGGCAGACTTTAAAATATGGAGAAATAATGTGGGGACAATAATATCTCATCCAAATGAGCTGGGGTGTGAGAGAGAACTGCAGTGCATAAATAGGCTAACAGTATCACAGGAGACTGGCTCTGGGAGGGGCTGAGACCAGCCACTGGGCTGTAATGCCTTTTTCAACATTGTGCCTTCAGCTTTTAGGGCATGTCACATGGTGGGCACTCCACAAATATCTGATGAATGAATGAATTCATCTGCTCTAACCTCTTGCTTTGCATATGAGGAACCCAATGTCACCGAGCTACGTAATAGGTTCTCAGCCTGAATTTCTTAATATAATGGAGGTACTTAGAATCTTTAATAAGGATTTCAGTCAATCTGTATTGCTTACAAATGTCAGGACAAAGACAAGCTCTCATGAAGAGTTCTGGGCACTGAAATTTAGTGGAAAAGGAGGTGATTCACATCCCCTGACCCTCCATAAAATACACGAAATGTGGACACTTAAAATGTGTGAGAGGAAAGGAAAAACCAAGTTGAATCTGAATGAAAGGAAAAAGATTCTTACCAGGAAAAGCAGAAGTTTGTCAGTATAGGTAAAGATTTTGAAAGAGTGAGGTGACTTTCTCTTCAGTATGACAGACCATGATGGAGAATTACCTCTTGTAAATCTGTGAAACACTATCAAGTAATCAGAGATATTTTTTTCATGCCACATGTAATAGGCTGAAAATGCTGCATGAATGTCATTAGATTAGCTAGTACTTTGAGATGCTTTTTCCATTAGCAGTGTTGGTTTATACCAAGATATTCTTACTCTAACAGCTAACAACTAATATTTCTAGAGCACTTTACAATATGCAAAACATTTTAATGTGCATTAAATGATTAGATTTTTTTCCAATAATCACATAATGTAGCCTTTGTTATCTACTAATGGAGAAAACTTTAGGTACGGAAGTACAGAAGGGTCACATGACTTCCAACTCAAATCCCAAATTCTTCTCCCTTCAGCAGTCCGTTTTTGTTTTGGTTGATGCCTACCCCAACATCAACAGAACAAGTATCAGCCAGCAAGAGCTGCATATGTAGTTAGTGCATCTTAACCTTGAATGTACACACAAATCTCCTGAGGTCTTGTTAAAATGCAGATCCTGGTTCAGGAGGTCTGGGGTGAAGCCCAAGAGGCAACCCTTCTAACGAGATCCCAGGTGATGCCAATGCTACTGGTCCATGGATCTAGAATGTAATTTTTTACTATTTGTGAGTTGGTTATGCTCTCACCAGCTGAATTTCCAGACTAAGAGAAAATGTGCCTGGAGCTTTCTGTAGCTGATTCACATTCAAACGGGGCCTGAGGCTGACCCCTGACCCTCTCTTTCCTACTTACAAGGGTGAAAATGACCACAAGAGGCAAGCACTATTGCCCAGGAGTCAAAATATTTGTCTAGGGAGTCTTTAGGCATTCCTGCCCAGCTATCATTTGGATTGGAACACTGATTCAAAATATCATTTACTTTATCTAGAGAGCAGGGCAAGAGTGATAAACCCTGAGCTAAAGAACCTGAGCAGAATTTTGCATGGGAATCCAAAGCAAATAAGATAATCATTGATGGGAAAAGTGAGGATATGAATTTTGTCTTTTAAAAGCTCCATGAAAACAAAAAAGATGCCCATTCTTTTGAGGCATCTTATTAAGACCAGGCAGAAGCACCAGCCAAAATGGGGAGGTTTAGACTGTCCAAGATGTGGGACAAAGTTTGGGGGAAAGTACTGAGGCAGGAAGGCAGCCCAGTGCAGTGGTTCTTGACCCTGGCTATCCACTAAAGCCACCAAGCACAATCTTGTGCATTTAAAAGTACAAATGCTCTGACCCTGCTGCAGGGATTCTCAGTGACTTATTCTGGAATGAGGCCTGGGCATCTGGGTTTTTTTTTTTTTTAAAGGCCCAAAGGAAGTTAAAATGTACAGCCAAGGTTGAGAACCACCAGTCTAGGAGAAAAATGTGGTGGGTCACAAGATGGAGGGTAAAGTGAAGAGTTTGTATTTATGTGTACAGATAGTCTGTTACTCATTCAGGGTAATGCATTCTGTAGAGTTGCTGTGAACACTGAATTATTGAATATTGAATGATTGCTCCTAGGGGAAAAACAGGGCTGGGTTCCTTCAAGCCTTTGGTCGCAATATTTTTGTCAACTTATCAGTACATGTTGTT
The DNA here is from genome assembly GCF_024542745.1 of Macaca thibetana thibetana. Classification (NCBI taxonomy): domain Eukaryota; kingdom Metazoa; phylum Chordata; class Mammalia; order Primates; family Cercopithecidae; genus Macaca; species Macaca thibetana. Next base: position 53,005,615 of record NC_065584.1, on the reverse strand, counting down.
TTATGTGTGTTTCTGTTTAAAGATCATTTATTTAATGTATATTATTGATTAATTAATGTTGAACTCACAACCAAGAACACTATAATTCATACCTAAATGAAGCTTATCACAACAGCCTTTTTTTCCTTTTTTTTTTTTTGTCTTGAGATGGAGTCTCACTCTGTTGCACAGGCTGGAGTACTGTGGCACAGTCTCGGCTCACTGCAACCTCTATCTCCTGGGCTCAAGCAATTCTCCTGCCTCAGCCTCCCGAGTAGCTGGGACTACAGACATGCAACACCACGCCTGGCTAATTTTTGTATTTTTAGTAGAGACGGGGTTTCCCCATGTTAGCCAGGCGGGTCTCCAACTCCTGACCTCAGGTGACCCACCTGCCTCGGCCTCCCAAAGTGCCGGGATTACAGGTGTGATCCACCACGCCCGGCCCCAACAGCCCTCTTTTCTTGCTCTCAGGAACACTAGGCATCCCTGCAGCACCATGCTTGGGGGTTATTTTTTTTTTTTTAGATGGAGTTTTGCTCTTGTCATCCAGGCTGGAGTGCAATGGCACAATCTCGGTTCACTGCAACCTCTGCCTCCTGGGTTCAAGTGATTCTCCTGCCTCAGCCTCCCGTGTAGCTGGGATTACAAGTGCCTGCCGCCACACCCAGCTAATTTTTTGTATTTTCAGTAGAGACAGGGTTTCACCATATTGGTCAGGCTGGTCTTGAACTCCTGACCTCAGGTGATCCACCCACCTCAGCCTCCCAAAGTGCTGGGATTACAGGGGTGAACTACCACGCCCAGCCTTGGGGTCATTTTATACTGAAATTGTCAACAGAAAGTACAACAATGTGAAAAATACGGCACTAAATAGACCACAAAAGGACACTTGTTTATAGTAGAGAACTGAAACAAGAAAGCAGTGCTTCACTTTGCTCCACCTCAGCTGGGAGCAAGTGTGTGGGGAGACTCGGATTTTTGGCTGCTGTATTTGTGTGTATGTATGACCCTGAAAAGGCTACTAGTATTGATTTGGGTTCCAAATGAATTTTAGCAATACGTGAATTTACAAATATAGAATCCATGAATAATGAAGGTCAATGGTATATAGACATGTAGATGAACATGCACACACACACACACACACACACACACACACACACACCACCTAGTTTGTATAACACGTGAGGGAGAACCAGCAGTAAACAAGAGCAAAGGGAGCCCAGCCTCTGGATATGAGCTGGCATCTGGGCTCAGCCCAGCCCTCCTGTTCGCCCTCACAGCCTGTTCTCTTTGCTGCCGGGGTCTGTAGCTCCAGACAACCCTCTCAATTTCGTATCCAGTAAGAAATGAATGCTGTTCAATTCCTGTCCTTAAGCTGGAACGGTCCTGGGCGTTGAATTATGTGAGGAACCTCGAGCTTGTTGTGTCTCTGGAAGTCTTTTATTGCACGACTGATTTATAATACCCAAGTAGATGAGTTGAGAGCAATTACGTAAATGCTGTTTCTCTGGGGCAGAGAAGAACGGTACGGTTTAAATGAAAAATGCAGTGCCAAGTCAAAAATTCAAATCGTTATGTGTAATTACAGACCACAGTAAATCAGTTTTACAAACACAGTACCAATCTCACCATGTTCCAACACCCACAGGGTAAGGCTGTGATGATTTAGAATTTGGTAAGAGGCTGAAGGTGAAGTGAAAGTGGGAATTGGGGTGTTGTGGAGCCTCCAGAGCTTGTCTGAATCACATGGCGATTCAATCAAATATAATTAAGGAGCCAGGAGAGCCTAAACCATCCAATTTCTCCTAATTAACAACAAAAAAAAATCATCTAATTAGTAGTGTAAACTCAAATTGTGTGTTTTTTTTTGAATGGTCATTTATGTGTATTGTTGCATTTGACATGTAGATTGAATGCTTTAATGAAAACAAGAACCAATTCCCTAATCAGTAAATTGCCCTGCTCGCTGCCATGCTGAGAATCTGCTGTTCTCCTTTTATCAAGGAGCTAAGTTAAGAATTAGTCAGGGCTACATAATACATTTTTAATTATTTACAGCCCTTCTCCTAAAACTAGAAAGAAAAAGAAAAAAATGCTATTTGATCAAGGCAGACTTTAGGGTTTCATACTCAGAAATCCTGGTCATGTATGTGGCTGCAAGGCCCTGCTGGCCATAGGATTTAGGCATCCTCTGATGATGCCTGTCCTTACCTGATCAGTGAGAGCCACTGTTCCATGTTATCTGTGAGCCTTTAAGCTTCAGCGGCCGTGAAGGAAGACCTGGCCTGTGGTTCAGCTCAAGACAGGAGTTAGTAGACATGGTTTTAAAATATCCTTTGGTACCTCCATTCAAGCAATTGACTCACTGCTCTTCTTGACAAGTGCTGGTGGTAACAAGGTGAAAAAGGACACCCTGATGATGTGTTCAGTGACTCTGGCCATCTCCTTGGGACTGATGCTCTGAGAGGCTCTTGGTGGCTCAGTCATGAAATCCTGGCTATTTGAAGTTCCAAACTTGGATGGTCTTGCTGATTCCCACACTCAGTAGCAGTCTGGGTGGTGCTGTTAAGCGCGGGATGGGTGCTGTATTGCATAAACCTCAGAAGCACCTTCTGCATAGGCATGTGAGCTGATGAAACAGCACTTACAATTTGAGAGTTATCTTTTGAGAAAAGGGTAGGAGGCAAGTTTTTGTCATCAAACATCTCGCTTCTGAGTTTCTCTACTACCTCGCTTCTCTACACACAGTGACTGGAGCATTTTTACAGATACATGGGAACATTAAAAAAGAAATATCTGCTTAAATTCACTCCTGGCCACATGCTTAACTCTATTTTCCCTACTTGGTGAAATAATAAAATTCTACAGTTCTGTCTAAACTCATTTCTAGAAATCTCTTCATTTTATGTGAATAGAAATTCATGGATAAACTTAAGGGTTTAGTATAATGGTAGATACAAAAAGAAGCAGTACAGAAAAGTAGAAGTTAACCCGTATGAAGGAAACTTCAAAGTAGCCTAGTTGATCCCATCGTTTCTTGAATTAGCCTACACATCTGCTTCAAAGGTGTAAAATTGCTTTCATAGATGATGAAAGTTGTCATTGGTTTTGATAGGATGGAATGAAAGGATTGAGGTAGTGTCCTTTTAGGATTGCTTGATTTGAAGTTAAGTGTGAGTGAAATTTACTGATTTCTATTTAAAGTATATACATATTGGCTTCTTATCTAAGGTATTTCATAAATAATGACAATGTAAAGTCAAACAGCCGTTATCTAAAATAGATTTTCTACTGGATGACACCCAGTTTTGCCATTATAGAAGCTGACAAAAGAGGACAGATGAAATGTACCAAAGATTAATGCGGTAATAAAAGTCTGCCAGAAACATTCTAATTTATTTCTTAAAAGCTCAAATGTTTAAGTGATAATGTGAAGGCAGAAACATACATCTTTGCTCTGTCCGAAAACTGAGCCATCTATAGAGTAGTAAGAGCTGACACCAGTGACAAGGACTCATGGTACTGAGAAAGCCTCCCCAGTTGCTTTTCCCTGAATCAGAATGCTTTCATTTCAGTGCTGTATAAAAACGAGACGTCATGGGGGAAAGAGAAAGTTAGCTGTGTGTATTTGTCATCCCTGTTGTGATGTTCTTTGCAGCTTTTTCTTCTTCTAGAGTCTCCTTTTGGTTTGATTTGCATAGGCAAGTATACACTTTCTTTTCACAGAAAGTGTGTGGCTTCCTCCTTGGGCTTGTCAGGAACATCCCGTCCACCAACCACATCTTTGCTTTGTAGCATGTTCTCTCTTCTTCCCCTGGAATGAGGTGGAGTCCAAAGTCTTTTTAGGAGAATCGTCTTCTGGTGTCCAGATGTTCTAAGCACTGGTTTTTCAAACCTTTGGTCAAGAAGCAGAGAGCAAGCATGCAGAGTTGAGGCTTTTAACCTTTCAGATTGGCTTTTAATCTATTCCCTGAAGCAGTGATGACAGAGCATGTTATTTTTAACCTTAGTGATTAATATTCCCCTCTCTTCCTCTCCCTTCTACCCCACTTACACAAATCTGGTGTTATTTATTTATTTTTTTGCATGATGTCACTGATCAAATACTCTGGTTTTGTATGTTTCACAATGTATTCTTGAAGTACTATTAATCTTTTCTTCTCCAAAGATTCCTATCACAGGGCTTCAGATTACTGGTTGTGACACCACAAAACCAACTAAAGAAGAGGAATCCAGGGTGTAATGTCATTTCACCATTGAGCCTTGCTTAAAATGTTGGCTTTTTTTAAGCAAACGCCTGGAATTATTTATACAAGTGGTGTTAGCAGAACATTCTTTGAAAATTGAAAGCCTTTAGTAGTTCTTAGATGGTCTGAAACTGGTGTTATCCAAAAAATTTGTGGGACGGGAACTGAAATATCCCTGAGAAGCAGGCTGAAACCTAACAAAATGAACAGAAACTCCCAACCCCCAACCCCTCCCAATTCCTTTGAAACAATCACCTTTTTGTAGCTGGCAGTGGGCTGACCTTTTTATTCTTTAGACTTGATAAGTATCAAACAATCTCCTGCAGCAAAACTTAAGAATTGTATGCTGTGAAGCCTCAAATTTTTGTTTACAGCGAAGGTTCTACTGATACTTCTGAATTTCTTTTGGGAATGAGCCTAGAAAATATTGTTAAAGTAACAGATGAGTAAAATTAGCAACATAAAAGTAAAATTCTGCCCTGCTTTGTCCTAAGTATGTGGACACACAGCATACATCACCTGAGTCACAGGGGATTGGCCAGGACCTCTTAATTCAAGGAGAATATGATAAGATACTTTAAAATAATGTGCAAACATTTGGCATCCTCATTCTACCTTTTAAAACCCCTAAATTGGAATGACTTATTTTTATAAGGTTTAGTTGTGCTAACTATTTGGATTGAATTCTATCATGTGAGCATCTAGAAATTTGAAAATTTAATGAAGAGTATGTTTTTCTATGAGAAAGGCAGCTTCTTGAATTAAAAATGAAGAGAGACTAGTTTAGAAGGAAAAAAGATTAAAGTTGCAAATCATCTCTATGTGGCTGGACTCACAGGGCATGATGAGAGCACAGAACCCAACCTTGGGTTGAGAACCCAAATCTGGTTTGGTATAGAGAATGATATTAGGAGTGTAGGGATATTTAATGCCCTTATTCAAAAGGAAGTCAAATTTCTGGCAGTTTCAGCAGCTTCAGCTTCTAGACTCTAAAACAAAAGGCTAAGCCTGGAAATAGTTCGAAACACATAGTGACAGCAAAAAAGAAAGTAATGGTTTGCTTGAATTTGAGGAGATAGTTGACCAATTGAAGGTAATATAGCACACAAGTTCCTGAGGCTACCCAGACTGCCCATTGAAGGCTCACTCAACAAAGACAGCATAAAGCAACAAATCATCTCTGTCAAATGAGTGTGCTAGATCAAAAGTACATATGAACTGTGTAAGTTAATAACTAATATTTAAAAATCGGGGTCCCCATTAAAACCACAATTGTATTTCAAATCTGATTTTTTTAAAAAAGACAAAAGGTCTATGTACTCAGCATATGTTTAAATTATGTTACATTAATTTATGTTGTATTAATTCCAATAACCTCTCTATATGTAGAAAAGGCATACATGACATAGTATTTCATCCACTAACAATACTTGGTGTATGTAGGGATTTGGGGGTCTTTCTACTGCCCAGGGACCCATAGCTCCCAGATTAGGCATTACTGAATTATATTCTTTCAGAAGACTTCCAGTTCTAAAATGCTAGGAATATATGTTCCCAACATTTTTAAAACATGCTTTAAATAATTTTTAAATCATTTAATTTATTATAAATTATTTAAAATTATGCTTTAAATAATTTTTAAAGCATATATGGATCACTTTTCTCCTTGACAGTGAGGTATGTATTTAACCTAACAATGAACCAAGGAGATAGTCGGGCCAGTATCCCAAACTTTCTTCCATCCATAAACCCCCTTATTTCTCATATTAGAAGGCAGAAAAAGGTAGATAGTTAATTTTCCTTAAAGAGTACTAAATATTCTGAAACATCTTTTTCTGACTCTTATTTCAATAAATAAAATCGAGATGGAGTCAAAGTTAGTCAAAGGAAATAGGAAAGAAATCTGAATCCCAGGGTTTAAAGAAATTACTTAAATGAACAGAATGCAGAGCCAGGTATCATATTTTCCCCTTCAAAGGTGCTGAAAGGGGTCTCATTAAAGATGCTAGGAGATGAAAAATCATAAGGTTAGATGAGGTCAGAAAAGTTGACTGGTCCTGATAGTATGACCAAGTTTATAACAAGATTATAAGACCCTCTGGACTCCCACTGCCCGACTGCTGTAGCAAGATTACTTTTAACTGCTGTTTCTATATTTCAACTAGACTTAGTTAATACTTATTATTTACTTTTAATTCATTTGAATTTAAAAAGTTTCAAAAATTACAGTGTCCTAATGATGTATGCATGCATGCATACTGGCATACATTGTGTATATTACAGACCTAAAATTTTTATAGAGGTTTTTAAAAATAGAAACAATTTTGGATCCATACTATATACAATTATTACATTTTGGTTTCCATGTTTTAAGAGTAAGAAGGCACAGGCCGGGCGCGGTGGCTCACGCCTGTAATCCCAGCACTTTGGGAGGCCGAGGCGGGCAGATCACAAGGTCAGGAGATAGAGACCACGGTGAAACCCCGTCTCTACTAAAAAAAAAAAAAAAATACAAAAAATTAGCTGGGTGCAGTGGTGGGCGCCTGTAGTCCCAGCTACTTGGGAGGCTGAGGCAGGAGAATGGCAGGAACCCGGGAGGCGGAGCTTGCAGTGAGCCGAGATCGCGCCACTGCACTCCAGCCAGGGGGACAGAGCGAGACTCCGTCTCAAAAAAAAAAAAAAAAAAAAAAAAGGCACAATTTTGTTCCCCTGAGTAATTTTCAGTATGCTTTTCAATATAATGAATCCATCCTGAAATATGCTGTCCCTCTACCCGCACTATTATGAAAGTCACAAATGCAGTATAAATTGAGGACCTCAGTTCTGCTGGACTTGCCAATTTCTAATCTAGGTTGAGATTTTTTTTTTAAGGTATACTTAATTCGGCAGCATTTGAATAGGACTTCTGGGTAGCTGAGGTCTGAGTGAATCGTTAGCCATTGTCTACTGCACAGCAGTCCACAAACAAGAACATCTAGAAGCCTCTGGCTAGAGACATACTGGGGCAGCTAGCACCACACTGAAAAGCTTCTCAGAAGTCTGTATTTACTGCTCTTCCCGCCCTACTCATAGGGAAAAATAAATAAATAAATCTGCCCGAATGTCCCTATCACCCTCTGTTGTCACTTCAAATGAGATCTCTTAGTTAAGAAAGGGTAGGGGCTGGGGATGAAACAACCACTGGTACTCTGCCACTGGCCCCATCATCAATTCCACAACTGCACGGCCTATTTTCTTGTAGCCTCTTTCTGCCCATGACAGCATTTCCTCTGCCACTTTATGCCAAACAAAGTGCTCCAGTGCAAGAGGTAACACCAAAATCGGCTTTGTGGTCACCATTGCCTAAACCTGAATATCTGTCTTCACCCCAAAGTGGCACTGTTGCCAAGGCACTTGTCACCTGCTTTCGTCTCCTTCCCACAAGAAGACAAGCCTGTACTGCTACCGGGCCTCGGTTCTTTTTGGAGAACAGAGGCATTTACCCAGTACGATTTTTGATTGAGGTGTGGCATTCAGCCTGGCTCTAAACCCACGGCCCTGTCTGCAAATCAGAAGCTTAGTGTGAGACACTGTGCTTAGTTACCACAGCACGTTGGCTCCTACAGAGATATTCCTGAATTTGGTGGCAGCTGTGGGAACCAAGCAGTGTTTGTTCAGATATAAAGGGTATGAGCCCTTTATAGAAAGTCATCAGGAAAAGACCCTGGCACCTCAGGTATAATTGATGTTTCCTTAGAGGCACAGGCCAAGTTCATATCATATCCCTTATGACTGCAGTTAAACTCAGAAAAGTGTGAAGAAATGGGTGTGGGTTTCTATGTACAAATCCCTGTAAGTCCATTAAGTTAGGTTAACATTTAGCTCTGATCTCAATAGCCAGTGAAGTCCTTGGATAACTGACAACTTCCCCAAGGATGCCCCTCAGTGGAGGAGATAGCATGGATTAAAAAATAGATTAAAATGGAAAGAAGCAAATTGGCTCCGTGCAATAATGGAATTCAACTACAGTGTATGTATTGTATTGTTCTCAGCATCCATACGAAAGATGAGGACTGTCCTAGCAGTAACCTCCCGTGGTTAGCGATTAGTTACCTATTCAGTTATGGCCTCCAACCAGCCCCGGTACTAAGGGTTCCACTGTCTCTGAGCTGTGTGCCCCTCTTTGGCAAGCCCTGTTTCTGTGGCTTCAGACTGACTACTCCTGGCTACGCGGAGGAACCCCCACTTCCACTTGGGATACACCTGGCAGGCACCAGTCAAAGCATCCACCAGATATTCTGAAATGGTTGCAGAAGTACCAGAAAGCAAAGATGTCTAAGCTGGAATGTCCCAGCACTCAGGGCAGCCCTAAACAAGTCTGCCCAATTTTATATAAATACTTAGACAGGCATGAAATGGATTTTCTGGATGTCTGGCTTTTCTTCCTATTGGCTTCTCTCTTCATTTTTGCTGCTGCTTTGTTTTATTTTTTTTCTTTCTCTGCTTCCCCCCTACCCCGCCCCCCCACCTTTTTCTCTTGCTAATTCTGGTCCAACCAGGTAGCAATGCATTTTCCAGGGAGCCTTTTTAAATAGTTTCTTCCTTAGTCTATTTAGTAGCAATGCAAGCCATTTAAGCCTGTTAGGGTCAATATTTTTAAAACAATGTTCCCTTTGCATATTTTTAAGTTAGATGATATTTCCTTGCCTTTGATAGAGTCTACCCAAATTGGAAATTTCTCAGGTTACAAATACTAAACTCGGCAGCCCTCTTTTGTCCTCCCTTTTCATTCATAAAGAAGTTTGTAGCCCTTCCGATTGTCCCCACTTCACATACAAGGCTGCCCTTCTGGCCACACAAGGCCAAATGGAAACACTGACCACAGAGGCCTGAGCTCCATGACTCTCAGGCTTGGTGACTGCCAGCTGCCTGGCAGCAGCTTACCCAGCCCACTACTGCCCCAAACACACTTCTGGAAACATCCAGCCTTTTGACTCTGGCCTTTATCTTTTGAAGTAGGGAACACAGTAATCTGCCCAGGCCTTTATGTCAGGACTGCCCTACCAGAAACGCAGTTTAGCCAAAAGCAGGACCTCTCACCATTGAGATGCCTGGTCTGCTTACTGAAAAACATAGATTAACACCCACAAAGAAGTGCTCATCTAAATTTGGGAGAGCAAATGCCTCATTGATGGGGATAGAGCCTGAGATGGAATTTAATGGCTTCCCTGAAAAATGTTTAAAAATGCATGTGGCTCAATTCCATGTTAGTACAGCAGCAGTCAAAATAAACCGGACCTGTCAGGAACTGGTGCTGAGAGAATGTTATGAATAGACTTATTTTGTAAAGTTGTCACTTTACACACCCAGAAAAACCAACCAAGGCTAACATCGACTCCCTCAGCGTTGGTTTTTGTTAAATCCCTCCCTTGAATGACTTCAATTTAATTTGGCTAGTTATATGAGTTATGTTGCTTTTTCCTAGTTTTCTGGAAAAGAAATTAAAGATGGGGGCTGCGCGGATGTTGTCCACTGTGCAGAAGGGCTGAACATGCTGGTAAAAACCATTCCCAGCTTCCTGAGAGGACCCCACTGGCTTCTGAATGAAAGCCTTGTTACCTGGAAGTGTTTGCAATACAAAGTTTGGCATTAACCTGTGAGGCCAAGGGAAAGAATCAGCCCTAGAAGAAGCAGCCCTTTCACCCACAGCTAGCTGCAGTGCCCCATACCCTGGGGTCATGTTAGTACGGGGGCCCCTGCTGAGCCATACCACCCTTCAGAGGCCACAGTTCCCTGAATCCTGGTTGGAAAGACTAGTCTACCTTCTTCTGGTTCAGCCCTGCAAAGATACCAAACAATGGCCAGCCTGGCTGCCCTTCAAGATGTCCTCCTGAACAACATGGGTAATGTCAGAATTTCTGTTTAAAAAACAACAGCAACATACTTGTCCAGCACATGTTCTTTTTGCTTTTGGCAGATGGCTATCAAGCCTTGCCTGATTTATGGGCCCACTCCTATGAATCCTGATTTCTAGAGTTAGAACCCAAACCAGATCCAGACCCACAAAGGCTAAGGATCAATGTGTGGACACTATAGGTTTGGCCTCCTCGGAGAAGCCTAACCCACTGAGAGGGACAGACAGCATCCTTTTAAACCGCCTGAAGAAAACGACCATGCCAGGCCTGTATTCAACCTGCTGTGACCATGGATGGAGTTGTAAGACAGTTAGTGGTATCTCTCAGGGTTAAGAGGTATTGTGGGTTCTTCGGCGTCCCAGGATAAAGGGGGGGGAATAACCTATTTCATTTTATTTTTTTTTTCCAGTTCTCTCAGGCCAGGCACACCACAGCCCTTTGAAACGATCTGTGTCCCTTACCCCACCCATGAATGTGCCAAACCAGCCTCTAGGACATGGATGGATGTCTCATGAGGACTTACGAGCTAGAGGACCCCAGTGCCTCCCATCCGATCATGCCCCCCTGTCTCCACAAAGCAGTGTAGCCTCTTCAGGAAGTGGTGGGAGTGAACACTTAGAAGATCAGACCACTGCTCGTAACACATTCCAAGAAGAAGGTAGTGGTATGAAAGGTGAGTGACTGAACGAGAAACCACTGGGGACAGAGCCCCTCCCTTTATTGGAGACCAGAGGGTAAAAAAAGAGAGGTAGTCAGCAAGAGAGAAGGACCCCACCCCTTCCCCAGGCTTACGCATTTGATCTGTCCCTTCAAGAACTCCAGGTTGACCATGGCAGAAAGAGCTCAGATTCCCCTTCCAGTGCTTCTTGCCAAAATCTGGCAAATAGGAACCAGAGTAAGAGAAGTCAACACTCTTTTTTTGTTTTGTTTTGTTTTGCATTGCAGTGACTTGCAGACCATTAAATGAGTCACAGCTAACAGTGATAGGATCTTCTGTTTGTAAAGCTACTGAGCTGCTCCAACCTTCCACCTCGTTGCTGTGGCTAGGGACCTGTCAATAATTCAGAAAAACAAACCACGGGATTTTTCTTTTCCTTTTTAAATATATCTTAGTGCAGAATTGCAGTAGTGCTTCCTTTCTCTCTCCTCTTCTCTTTGATATCCAAAGAAACCTTTAAACCCTTTCCTCTGCATCTATTTAAGGGACATGAAAATACCACTGAGAATCTCTAACAGTGTTTTAATCCTGATAACAGATTTGCATACAGGTGATAAAGACCTTTTGTGCAGCATAAATAAATTCCTCCATTGCCTTGTGAGTCTATCCTCTTCTAAAGATATTCATCAGGAGATAGATTCCCAAATTACTTATGATAGGTACAAAGAAGGTACGTGCATGCTATATTTTTAAACTCCACTTGTACAAGGGCTGGGAAGCCCTTAGGCAAAGATGCGCATCAGAGACACACTAATGACAATTTTAGATGGTGAAACAGTAACCACTCATGCTTTGGGGACTAGCATGCTGAGGGGAGGCTCTGAGAACAGCCTGTTTGCTGGCATTAGTAGAGTAGTCCTGAGGTTTTGCTGTTTCCGATCTTCCCCTTGTAAATGATCAGTGTTGACATAGGAAGCCCTGTACTGATTCCCCTGTCTTCATGGAAGCCTGGCACAGAAAGTATGCCCATGACTGCCCAACTACCGGTTATAAGGGAGCACCAGGCTGAAAAATGGAGCTTGTCAACTCTGAGAATCAGGCTGACAAGAAGCTGCTGCCCTGGCACATTCCTTGAATCTTCCTCCTGCTTAGGCCTGCGCCCTCTCCATCCCACGCCCGTTTCATTGATGGTTCCAGTGCTGAGTGCCCAGAGTAAGGGGATGTGTCTTAATGGTGATACAAATGGGTCTTTAAAGGTGTATAACAGGCAGCTAAAGCCATGTGTCACTTGGGTACGAAGGGGATGTGTGTCTTCTTTCTACTTCAGAGTTTTCAGGGGACTGTATCACAATTTTGGAGCACTAGCAAAACTCATTTCTGAGTTTATGCTACATGGTTATGTGTTAAAGCAGCTGAGCCACAGGTGGTGCATAGCAAGTGAGGCTCAACCCTGCTCTAGGTAAGCCTGGCTTGGCATCTGTCAATCGGCATCAAAATAGCTGAAAGACCAAGGGAGGCTGAGACAGCCGTTGCTTTTAACTAGCTTCTTTCCAGGTGAAGTTCAGTGTCTGGATGGTTTCCAAGAAAGCCCACGTTGCGGTTCTAGTTGGTAACTGTGGGGATGAAGCATTGGCCTTTGTGTTTGAAAAGCAAGGAGGATCCCAGAGAAGGGCCATTCACCAGGAGAAAGATCTCGCCCAAAGAAGAATGCTGATTCCACTGTCTTGTTTTTGGATATATATTCTTCTCCCTTCTACTTTGTTTTCTTTCTTTTTTTTTTTTTTTTTTTTTTTTTTGAGGCCCTTATGCACACTTTTGACATTCTCCCAAAGTAGGTCAAGGTATGCTCATTGAGTGCTGCCATTTTGAGGTGAGAAATAAAGATAACAGGTTTTTAAAGAGGAATGAGAGAAAAGTTGAATAAATGCCCTATCCCCATTTTAGGACAAAAGCCAAAATATTGCAAAGGTTAAGGAATATACCATATCTAAGCCTATTCAAGTCCTTTCGTTAGAATTGGTGAGAACTGTCTCTTCAGAGCCAATTCAGTCAGAAAAATGACACAGACAAGATCTCATATCCAGGATTTTCTTTATAGGCCCAAGGGGTGCAGGCAGAAAACAGGCTATTTGATGGCCTGATGTATTTCCACCTTCTCTGACCTACTGAACTTCCCTTCTTCCAAGAACTGGATTGGGATTCCAAGTATAAAGTCAATAGCAAGTTAAATGGAAAAAAAAAAAAAGTTTGAAGGAAGAAACATTATAGATGATGAAGGATTCTATTTGTGGGAAAAGTATATTTGCAGTTTAGCTGACAGGTCAGACAGAAAAAATGTCCACACCCAAAAACACTAGCATTCCGAAGTGTCACGGGCCAGTATTTGTTCAATACAAATGTCCCTCCCCAGCCCTGCTGCAAGATGCCACTGCTGCAAGGACCCTGAGGACTCTTCTGCCACCAGATATTATTCGAAATGGCTTCCTAGGAGTGCACCCAAGAAGCAGCCCGGCTTATAACCCAAGGCTTTGTCATTTGATCTCCATGTCTAAGAGCAGGTGCTGGTTTAAATTTTCAAAATAACTCACACTTTTAAAGACATGAGATATGGCCGGGTGTGGTGGCTCACGCCTGTAATCCCAACACTTTGGAAGGCTGAGGCAGGTGGATCGCTTGAGGTCAGGAGTTCAAGGCCAGCCTGGCCAACATGGCAAAACCCCATCTCTACTAAAAATACAAAAATTAGGTGTGGTGGCGCATACCTGTAATCTCAGCTACTCTGGAGGCTGAAGCTGGAGAATCACTTGAACCCGGGAGACAGAGGTTGCAGTGAGCCAAGATTGCACCACTGCACCCCAGCCTGGGCAAGAGTGAGCGAGACTCCATCTCAAATAAAAAAATAAAAAATAAAAATAAAGAAATGAGATATAAAACCAAGTGAGGTGCTTTGAAAAAGAGCTGACTCTTCCTCTTGGCTCTACAATCTTTCTTTTCTATGACCCAGGCCCTTTGGCAGGAGTCGCAGCTGTTTTAAAGTACTTGCTGGTCCACTTTGGGGTGCCATCATCTAATGCTATTTTTCTAATAGTTAAACATCCAGTTTAGAAGAACAACAAGAAAGCTTAGTAGAATTGGAAGAGTTCTCAAATCCATATAGAATGTGTCTTGCCCTCACGTTGCACCTTGGGAAAAGAATAAAAAGTTATTATAGTTGAACTTGATTTAGTGTGAATTCCTTTTTACAGCCAACAGCTGTGAATATCTCTCTGAAACACTGTGGTATTCATCCATTCCTTCCTTTCATCCAGCTAGACTGGCCAGGTCTGGCTACATATCCTCCCTTAGGAGTGTACCTCTTGGGCCAAGCGTATGGAATAAATCTCATGGTCCAGCATTCTTGCTCTTTGCATTTTTCACACGCATGGATCAAGCCCCCTTCTCGTCTTGGTGTTAGCACTCCCTACCAGGGACTGTCACTAAGTTCTCTTCCAAGCAGACCAGCTCCTGCTCTGAAAGGATTAACACATCTGCCCACAGTGCTTTGGTTTTCCTTCTTTAGTAAATGTCCATCCTTATGGTTTAAGTAGACTTCGAAGTACAGATTAAATGTCTCTTGAGGTAAAGATCTCACGCTAATATCTCTAGCTAAAGAAAAAATGAGATCCGCCATTTAACTTGAAACTAACCCAAGAGAAGTGGGAAACAATTGAAATATGAACTTTCTTCCCTTTTTACCCTTCCCTGTGGAGGCTACTGGTTATACATGTTTGGACTAAGGAGGCTGGTTTGGTTTCTACATCCAGGTGTCTTTGTTCATTTCAAAAACTTCACTATGACTCATCTCAGGGGAAAGATTATTGATTGTGAGTTGGTACTCAACTGCAATACCATTCTTTCCCTGGGCAACTCATGAGTGGAATGTGCTCTGTTGCCTCTTGTCTCATACAAGGCTTTCAGAGAGAGAAAAGACATTCTCTTACTTTCCTGGAGAGAAAGTATAGAAGTCAGTTGGCAGAAGACTCACATTTCCCACTTACATTAGCACCATGTTCTCAAAGATGGTGCATAAACCCAACACCCTATGACTTAACAAAATGCCACAGCTGTGATGAATGATGTGGTTGCATTATATGGGAGCAAAGAGAGGGGGAAATTACTGATTCACAGGTTACTTTTGTCCTCATTCAAGTCAATTGACTTTTTTGAGCACCTGCTGAGAGAAACTTTGGACTAACTAGTTTCTGGAGAGACAGGGGTGAGAGATACTGTTCCTGCCTGAAGCGAATCACTATCAGATAAGAAAAAAAAAAAAAAACCACAGACACTTAATGCAAGTGTCCTGCTGTGAAAATACGCTGTCTTAAAGACTTGCCCTGGGTCAGGGCAGGCACCATGAATGACCCTCATTCAAAGTGGTGGAGGGTTCCTAGAGGAGGGTTCCTAGAGGAGGAGAGGCCTAGAGCTGAGTCTCGGAGCACGACTACAGGTCAGCCAAATAGTAAGTGAAGGAAGGGCATTCTATGCAGAGGGAACAGCATTCACGAAATCACAGTGACAAGGGCGCTTGACCAAATGGATCCCATGGCTTGAGTGTTAAGGGCACATGGGAAAAAGGGGTCTGGAGAGGGAAAAACCAGACCCTGGGCATTGCAAAGGACATTCTCTTTTATCCCAAAGCTATTGAAGGAACTTCTGCAGCAGAATGACCTGCTTAGGTCTACATATTAGAAATATGACCTTCAAAGCAGAGTGGAATATACATCCAAGTGTGGAAGGGACAGGGGCTTCCAGATTTGAAGGCCAGCAGAGAGGTGGAGGACGTTTCAGTAATTGAGAGGGGAAAGGAAGTGGGACCGAGGCAAGCAGCAGTGAGAATAGAGACAAAGGAGTATTCAGGGTTCTTCATGAGATAGAGCTGAGAGGGCTTGGTAACCAATTGAATAGACAGGCATGGAGCAGGAGAAATTTAGAACGATGCCCAGGTGTCTGCCTGGAACATCTGGATAAGCCACAGTGTTGTCTAAGGCAAAGGGCATAGAGGAGGAGAAACAGAAATGGGGGATGGGGGGGCAGCATGGGGCCTGGTGAGTGTGGGAACTGTAGAACATTCCAGTGGAGGTGTGCAACCCCCTTAATGGGCCCCACAGTGCACCATGCTCTTGGTTGGCTTAGCCTCGCTAACAGCTCCAACTTCCTCTCCTCACCTGCAGTTTCAGCATAATATTACACTTACCTGAAACCAAGTTCATCTGAGGGACTTCATTCCAGGTAGCTGGGTAGAAAAAACCATAAATGTGGGCTCCTAGGAAGCAAGGAGCTCTGTGACTTTCTTGCTGTACTTGCCTGTGTGAAGAGGGGTGGAGACTGGCACTCTGTTTCTCATGCTGTGAGCTTCAGCCTCACCGTTACGAAGCAACACCAACCGGGTATGCTTATGATGTGTGGCATTATGTTGGCACACGAATATAGAAGTCATTGAAACTGATGCATCGTTTGTATATAGACATGATAAAACTAGAAAAAGAAACAACTGGCTCCAGGAACCTTGCTGGAAATATAGCAATTAGGAGTGGAGGGGCCATTGACTGTGAAAATATGTTGTTTGCCTTTTCTAAGGAGACTTTCGTTAGATGAAACTTAGATAAACTTTTTCTCTCCGTAGTAAAGGAAATATGTTGTCTACTCTGAAATAGCCAGTTTGGGGTTTTCAGTTGTTTTTGAAATGCAGACCTTTGAACCTCTGCTTCTCCAGAATGAGAATGGAAAAGTTATGGAGAGGTGAGATCCTCTTTAAGAAAAAGGAACCTGTCAGAAACCTTTGTAAGAAGGGTTGAAAATACAGCAGTTCCGAGGGTCATAGAGGTCTGAGTGATGGAGTGGGAGTGGCACAGCCCCATGAGTGGCTGGGACATGTTTGTTTCAGCATGGCTGCCATTGACACTGGTCATTATTTTCTTGATGTTGACTTTCTAGCTGCCTGCTTGAATTCACTTAAAGGAAGGCCAGTATTGAATAAATGTGCTTTATTTTTGTTTTTAATTTCCAAATGCCAAGACATGGCCCACAGGCATGAGTGCTCCTGGGCCAGGAACTGTGCTAACTCTTCTCAGATAGGCTGACAGCCCTGAGGTCTTTGAGAAGCAAATCCTCAGGATCCCCCCAAATTCGAAAAGTCGTGAGACTTTTAACCTTCACTCCTTACCAAGCATATATTTTCCTCTGAAGTGTTAAGGACTGTGCAGGCACATGGAGGGCAGCCTTTGATATGGACACAGCCACTGTTTAATGACACAAAGCAGCCGGGCGCGGTGGCTCAAGCCTGTAATCCCAGCACTTTGGGAGGCTGAGACGGGCGGATCACAAGGTCAGGAGATCGAGACCATCCTGGCTAATACGGTGAAACCCCGTCTCTACTAAAAAATACAAAAAGCTAGCCGGGCGAGGTGGTGGGCGCCTGTAGTCCCAGCTACTCGGGAGGCTGAGGCAGGAGAATGGCGTGAACCCGGGAGGCGGAGCTTGCAGTGAGCTGAGATCCAGCCACTGCACTCCAGCCCGGGTGACAGAGCGAGACTCCGTCTCAAAAAAAAAAAAAAAAAAAAAAAAAAGACACAAAGCAGGCTGCTTTAAAACAGCACTTTCACCTGTCATCTCTAATGGAAACTGCAGGGAGAAAATTAGGCCCTCTTTGTATCTAACATGTCAAAGTGGGTATTTTACTCCAAAATAGGCCACCTCTCGCCTTCCAGGACCCATATATGCTTCCCGCAAGCCTGGAGACTCCACGGAGGCCTCTATGGACACTTCCCGGCATCAAGGAGCACACTGAGGAGGATCCAGCTCCAACGAGGCCTGAGACCAATCCTGCTCTCTTTTGCACAGAGGCTGGAACAGAGCTGAGCTGCTTGTTCTGCTCTGGCCAGAAATAAAGACAAGCTTCTGTAACCTTGATGGTGCTGCTAAACTTCTCTTCATTTTTTAAAGGAACGTGAAGAGTGGGTACCTTCTTACCCCTCAGTTGGCTTTCCTCTTCTCCCCCTCAGAGACCAAGGGTGCAGTCGTATCTTGGAGGGAAAGAGCTATTGAGAATAGCCTGGCTTGCTGTGGTAAATGGGAGTTGACCTTCCATCTGCAGTTAGCAGGACCACCCCTACGTGAGCCCTTGCATGGGAACAAGGCTGTTCATGTTTCTGTCTGCCAGAGATGCCTTTCTCCCTGCCCTTCATGCTGCATTTGATATTGGGCTCTTCAGCAATACTGATTCCATCTTTCTCTCTTCTGGGGTTTCCCTGTTTGTGGGTCAGGTGCTGCATGGTCTGTTGATCTGAGTCAAATTTGCAGCCATTTCTGCAGCATGCATTAGAGACAAGCAGTCCCAGTTCTAACTGGAGCCCCGCTTCTGTGTAAACTGTTGTACACACCACACAGCCTCCCTGTGGCTGATTTATCTGAATTCTAAAAAGGAAATAGAAATCAGCAGGATTTAAAACTGGATCCCACTGGTAAAGACCAGCAGGCAAATATAGAGCATATACAAGATGGGTGCAGCACTATTATCAAGAATGACCATGA
The DNA here is from genome assembly GCF_024542745.1 of Macaca thibetana thibetana. Classification (NCBI taxonomy): domain Eukaryota; kingdom Metazoa; phylum Chordata; class Mammalia; order Primates; family Cercopithecidae; genus Macaca; species Macaca thibetana. The sequence goes on along the minus strand of NC_065584.1, from coordinate 52,987,262 downwards.
GAAGATAAATCAGTGTGGACTGCAGCAAGGTCTAGAAGGAGCTTTCTGAAGGATGAAGACTGTGGGATGAGACCCACTGATGTGCACATACGTGGTGGTGCTTTGTCCCAGAGACCTCCTACCTGTTGGCATTCTCTCCTTGCACTTCCCCCTGAAAGTCTGTTACTCCCAGAGCTCTACCGTGGGTCTCACCCCATGCTCTTCGCCAGAGAGATTCACCCACTTGTGTGGCTAAAACAACCACCATGAGCTACTGACAAGGAAACTTACTCTCCAGCTCATACCTTTCTTCCAAGACCTTGACTGGTTGACTTCTCCCCTTGTATGACCCAAAGGCATTGACAGCCAGCTGATCTCAAATCGAGTTTACCCTCTCTCTCTTCTCACCCCACACCTGCTGCTGCCCTGTTTTCTCTGTCGCACCAAACCTGAATCAAAGGAGTCATCTCCAGCTACTTTGTCTCTGTCACCCCCTGCTCTTCCCTGAGCTTCAAGTACTGTCAATTTCCATTCTTTCTTTCTCCTCTGTCATGCATCCCAAGCCACCATCAAGATCTTCCTAAGTTCATGTCCTGGCCTCCACCGTCACCATCTGCCAGGCCAGCCTTTTACGTTGACAGCCATTGCCTTTCTAGCACACTCATCTGATTGTGTTCTGCTACTCAGGTTTCAGCAGTTTCTCACCACCCACAAGATGAAGTCTACTCTCTTTGTTCAGTATGGCATATCTCAGCCATTTGACCCCCTGCCTATTTGACCCACCTTGTCTCTAGCCATTCCCCCCATCCACCCATGTGTCTGCTCTACCCTGCTCTGCCCTCTTGACTCTGTGTTTCCTTCCTGCTTCCTGAAATGGCTTCCTCACTGTGGCCATCCTAGTGGAGACTCCAAGTTATTGTACTTTGAAGCTGCCCTTCACTCCCTATGGCAAACCAAAAGGCTCATCGTTCTGTGCTCCCCTAGAACACTGTGTATACTCAGCGCTTGTCCTATTGCTATTATAATTTTGGTGTAAGTCAGCCATTCTCTCTAGATTAGAAGTTCCTTAATGAAAGGGTCACGTCTTCACAGAGCTTGGACCCCAAGCATTCAATATTGTTGAATATTGAATATTGAATATTGTTCAGTATTCAATATTGAATAATAGGCATTCAATAAATGTTGAATGAGCAAATATCAGGATTCCCACACTTGGCAAAGAAGTCAGCCCAGCATATAGCAAAAGCATCTTTATCTTTCTCACACTGCATAAGAGAATGACTTTCTAGTTTGAGACCCCCAGTGGCATGTCCATCAGGAGCATCCAAGGAAGCTAAACAGCTGTGTGCCAGCCAGAGGCATGCATGCCTTCAATCACATGTCAGCTTCTGCAGGACACAGCTCTGCTTCTCCCTGTTTGTCTGTATTTTCCAACCATAGCCACAGCCCACAGCTTCACAGAATGTAAAAGGTAGATGGGAAGTTACAGTAGGTGGTTCTTAGCATTGCATCCAACAATGTGGCATCTGGACCACGGGAAAGGACTTGAGTCTATCCCTGGCCAACAGCTTACAGAACCCGGCATCCAAGTCATTAGAATTCCTGACTTCAGGGGAATGAAATGGTCAAGGCTCTTGCTTCTCTGGTTTGTTTCTCTTTTAACAGTTTTGTTCTAATCCTTGGCAAGGAAAGGTGCCTCACCACAATCCAGAGGGTGAAAGGTTAGTAGGCTATGTTCTTAAGAACTGGGATTTCCTCTTCTTTGTTTATCTGTTCTCCTTACAGGAGGGAGTGCTCTTTGAGCACATGGCACTGAGACAGGACAATGCTTGCTCTAAAAACAGTATCCATGTGTACCTGCCTCAAGAAACACAGGGCCAAAAGGCGCTTACATTGCCCAGGAATGCATCTAGAAGTAACTCTTCAGGAAGGCCTAACTCATCATGTTTTGAAGTTGGATAGGAGCCTTTTTTAGGAAACCTACTCCCAATGGACCCCCATTTTGACTAAATGAGTGAGGCCGGCTTTTCCACTCCTGTAACCAGGGCAATTCTAACTTGTCAAAATAGTTTTATAGAAAAGGAGCTAGTACTGATTGAGCTGGGATTTGCACCCCACCCCACAATTTCTGACTCTTAAAACACCACATTATCACCTTGGCTTATAAAGCACCATGTTTACAACACGATTCAATAGCTCAGGATTCTGTTCATCATCAGTGGATTTTGCACGGTTCAGCTGTAGGGCACCCAGTGAAAATTTGCTCCAAGAGACTGCTCCCTTCTCTTTTGTGATGAATTGTGCCCAAGAGCAGCACTGGGTTACCCAGGCTTCTCTGAATCATGATCATTGAGTTTTCTGAGCAGTGACTTGGGACTTTCAGGATGTAAATAGCAAACGTGAAACCTGGTGACAGAGTGGTAACATGCCGTTGGCCTGAAAGCCAAAGCCGTAATTAAAATAGGTGCCGCTCACTCTGCAGAAGCATTAGCGTTATTTCAGCAGAAATAAAAGCATGGTGGAAAATGAAGTCTGGTAAAATAGCTCCAGGATGTTGCAGGATGGAAGGTTCCAGACTCCTGAGCTGCCATGTCCCAGACTCTTGATCCAACTGCAATTTGAGTTGAGGATGATGTAAGGGGTTAGTATGATGTGTTGGGGAAGCCTTGTCTGTTTGTGGTTATTAATGGTAACAGAGGGACTCTTGATTGTCATAGTAGAGTGAAGGGCTTTCAAGCACAGAATGGAGTGATTTCTAGCCTGAGATAACTGAGTCTGTTCTTAAGATGCCATTGACGGTCCAATTTCAATTCTCCAGAAATTCCCCTTCATTGACCTTTTCCTTACTGCAAATCAACAAGTAATCTCACCAGGCCCATCATCCCCACCTAAGTCTTTTGAGTTCAGGAGATTATCCCACACCCACATTCCCTAAACCTAGAGGTGTTTCACTCAGGAAGCAGGACCTGATTTCAGAATAGTCCAGGCCTCTTTCATCAACCTCAACATTTATCTACTCTAAACGTTGAAAAATTGGAAGGTTCTTGCTTGTTTTGGAATATGTGTGGTCAGTGCCTCAGAATAAAGCATTTAGCAATTGATAGAATCCTGCAGTCAACATGGTTGGTGATGGATAATACTTCATGAAAAACAAGAATAACATTTACCCAATGCTTTAGCATTTCAGAGTACTTTACTGTCACTGTTTTTCAGCCACTGATAGGCTGTTTGGTCCTTATTTTATAAGAATTGGTACATTGTAGGAAAGAGCTAGGAATCAGGAGATCTGGGTTCTGGTTCCCATTTCACCATACACTTGCTCTCTGATCTAGGAGTCATGACTTCTTCTTTAGAATGATCCAGGGATGAGGGAAGATGATTCTGGAAACTTTCCAAAGATCCTATCAGCTCAAAAACTCTGACTAAAAGAATATAGGCAAATACTTTGTTTTGGTTTTATTTAACAAGGTAATAGTTCTCCTGTGGATTTCAATACAGTTACCATTTACTTTTCTTAACTTTGGAATCTCAGACTTGGAGGTTATTTCAGATGCACTTTAGAACTTCCATTATCCTATGGCCTAGCCAATCTTTGGGCCTTTCAAGTCCTGATATATTTTTGGTTGACAATCAAGTAAAAAGTCAAAGATACATCTGGATACATTTCATGGCTTGGAGAAATGGTCAGTGGACACACCCCCACAACAGAAACATTTTTGGGAATCAGGATGCCCCTTTTCCCATTCAGGTATATATAGGGAGGCATTTTTCGTGGGGAAAGATCAGGCTAGGAATGGGTGACTCCACCATTTTCCTATCACTGTGGGAGTGGCTGAAACAGTGTGTGAAAATCTACACTGAATGTACAAAAATTATCTTGAGGTCGTAGTCTGCTCATGTAGCTCTAACATTCGAAGCCAGCTCTTTCCAACTCAATGAAGAAGCGGTCCAGCTAATGCAGTTGTTTCCTGCCATCTTTTTGCTCATGAACCCCTTTGGGAATCTTATAGAAGCTATGGATGGCCCTCTGCCCAGAAAACTTCCCATCTACTCACAAATTGGGATATAATTGTAGGGAATTTGTGAATGCCCTGAAGCTCATGGACCCCAAGTTAGTTCTCCTGGTCTAAGTAGAGTAAAGGAGCCCACCAGTAGGAATGTCAGGGCTGGCCTGAGACTTCTGCATCATAGCTAAAATTAAATGCATAGTAACATAAAGATTTTTTTTTTCCTTTTTGTCCTCTGACCATCACCCTCTTTTCCTTTCTCTGTTCCTACATCTCTTGTCATCTCTTCTCATTCCCTCTCATTTCTCCCCCCATCTCTTGCACATCTTGCACCACAGATGTTCCAGCCTGGCTAAAAAGCCTCCGCCTGCACAAATATGCTGCGCTTTTCTCCCAGATGACCTATGAGGAGATGATGGCCCTCACCGAGTGCCAGCTGGAGGCGCAGGTATGTGCTTGAAGTGACCGTTCCCTGAGAGGGTGCCCCAGGCGGGACCTGAAGTTCAAGGCCTGGACAACCTTGTCTGGACCCATACCTATGCCCACACAGTAACCCGCCCTGTCATGGGAACTGTGGGGTGCTGGCCAGGATTCCATGGTGAGCAAAACTGAGTGGATTCTTGCCTTCAGAGTCCAATAGGAGATGGAAGACAAGCAGATAACCCCAGGGTCATGAGGGTGAGATCAAGTGGTGTGAAAAGGCATAATCTCGGCACACTCGAAAGTTCCAGGTGCTAGGGAGGAATCGGTGGAATTTCCTAGGAGAAGTAACATTTGGCCATGCCACAAAGAATCTACATCCCTGCCTTTGCTTTTCTCACTCTCTCCCTCCCTCTGCCCGAGCAGGGCTTGGCTTGTTTGGGAAGTGACAGATCCATTGTCTGTTGTCTAGTCCAGTTACAAATCAGCCAGCTTCTAACTGGACTGCTGAGTAGAAGCACCAGGTCATGCCTCAGACCCACCCCAACATTTTTAAAAAGCCATGTCCAGGCCGGGCGCGGTGGCTCAAGCCTGTAATCCCAGCACTTTGGGAGGCCGAGATGGGTGGATCACGAGGTCAGGAGATCAAGACCATCCTGGCTAACATGGTGAAACCCCGTCTCTACTAAAAAATACAAAAAAACTAGCCGGGCGAGGTGGTGGGCGCCTGTAGTCCCAGCTACTTGGGAGGCTGAGGCAGGAGAATGGCGTGAACCTGGGAGGCGGAGCTTGCAGTGAGCCGAGATCCGGCCACTGCACTCCAGCCTGGGCGACAGAGCAAGACTCTGTCTCAAAAAAAAAAAAAAAAAAAAAAAAAAAAAGCCATGTCCATGCCAGTCTTTGTTGAGATTGGAGAAAATTATGCAAACTTTTTTTCTTCTAACCTGAGACAATCATTGAGAATGAGATTTCCATAGGTCTCAAATTTCATTTCCCCTAAGGCATCTTTCCCCAATGTGGATGCCACAGGCCAGTCAATAGAACCCCTGAAACTAAGCATGTTTCCTGCTACGCTGTGCTCGGGTGAATGGATCTGACCAATGTCTTTGTTTCCCTTGTTTAAAATGCTATTTGCATGTTTCACATTGGCCTCAGTTTCCTTTCAGCAATGATTTAAAAGAATCGATGGTCTGAATAGGCTAAAAATATTTCCTTTGCAGGAAGAGGAGATTGTACCATTTGGGCATGGCTGGTCTGGATGCACACCTCCCCGCAGATCACCGGTTCCCCAGTGCTTATTCGGTACCCTCATTTAACCCTGCAGGCCTGGCGGACTCCCAATATGGAGACACAACACAAAGCCCAAAGTCACTGCACATTCTCAGAGAATGAAAGGCACTCATTTCAACTTCCTAACATTTCTCCCACCTCTTTTTGAATCTTGATTGCTCCTTGAAATCCCAGGGATTGATGAGAACTGTTTCTAAGAGCATTTTTGTGTTTGGGTCAGAGTTGAAAAAAATCTAAGTCATCAGTTGTTCAACTTGAGGAAAAAAAACAAGAAATAATTGAGGGCAAAGCCAGAGGCCAGCACAAACTTTTCAGAGTAATTTAATTCACTAGAACCCAAAGTTAAGGGTAAACAGAAATATACCCCTAGTGTTTCATCTTAGAGACTGGGTTCACTTGTCATTTGAGTCTTTATTTTTCTAGTAAAGATGTTGTTGATATTCCTATCTTTTCCTTCTTTAAGAAGAATTCTATGGAATAGTTGCTAGACATTTGAGTTAGAGACCTTATTTGAGAAAGGGCTGTCTATCAGGAAATTTGCAGTATCTATTATCAACAACTGTTTAAATCCTTAGGCTCACCACTGCTACCCAGTTAAGAAGATAAAATCCACAACTCTTACTGTGAATCCTAATCATTTACTGGAAGAGATGACTGAATTATGAATTTAAGTAATTTTCTATTCTAGTTTTCCTTAGAGTAACAAAAGACAGGCTGCAACCTAGCAGAAATTCCCCATGTTTTATGACACTCCATGTGGACTCTACTGGGCTGCTCATCTTTTCAAGATGGGTAAAAACACAGGGAGGGTTTGAGAAAGCCATGAATGTCTGTATGGGGTTGGGACCTTCAGGGAAACTGAGGGGGACTGAAATTATAAAGCCTGGAGAAAAGGAAGAGTGCATGACTTAAAAATTATCTTCTAAGACTGTGAAGAAATTTCATGCTGAGTAGAATAATTGGCCGTTCCGCATCTCTCTCTAAGATACAGAAAGATACAAATACAGATAAAAAGTATGGTCAAAAGACACAGGCAAATGTGTAGCCAGATGGATTTAGAATTAAGAAGATGGCCAGGCACAGTGGCTCACACCTATAATTCTAGCACTTTGGGAGGCTGAGGCGGGAAGATCGCTTGAGCCCAGGAGTTTGAGACCAGCCTGGGCAACATGGCGAAACCCCCTGTCTACTAAAAATACAAAAATTAGCCAGGTGTGGCGGCCTATAGTCCCAGCTACTTGGGAGACTGAGGTTAGAGAATCACCTGAGCCCAGGAGGTGAAGGCTGCGATGAGCTAAGATGGCGCCACTGCACTCTAGCCTGAGCAACTAGAGTGAGACTCTGTCTCAACAAATAATAATAATATTTAGTAAGAAGAGGTTTATGACGATGGGTACTAATGCAAGAGGTAAGTGGATATTGATGAGCCCGTGAAAATAGAGGAACAAAGAAGACAGTAAAAGCCTCCAAGAACCTGTAAGCTGATTCTTAAAAATATGTTTTTAAATATACATTTAAATGTAACTTGTTGTTTAATTACAGAATGTTACCAAAGGTGCAAGACACAAAATTGTCATCAGTATTCAGAAGCTCAAAGAAAGACAAAATCTCCTGAAGTCTTTGGAAAGGGTAAGTTATTGGATGAGGGAACATTTCCACTTTTGTTATGGGAAAGTAGACTAAGGAAAATTCTCCATTGGAAGTGTCATCGACAGACCTGCTAGAGCGTATCATGCGGTTTCCTTCCCAAAGTCAGAGAAAACAGAATGATTTTGAAGTGAAACCTCCCGGTTGCACGTGCTTCTTTGGAAGCCGATGCCTCAGTGCGCTTATTCCCTGGGCCCAGGCTGCCTTGCCCAGCTGTCCCAGAGCCCTGATGAAGTGCTTTCAAATGCACCCTTTTTATATGCATTTGTGTCTCTGCCTCGTATACATTTGTAGAGATCAGTGAGGTGACCAGTTCACAATCAGACGCTGAAATCTTGGCAAAACAGGGCAGGGCATGCGCAGTGTGCTTTGGTCTCACTGTCCTCCCAGGGGAGGGTCTGTTTTGAGAAAAGCTGCCCCCGAGTGGTGATACTAACAGGTACGCTGCAGATAGAGGCGGTCAGAAGCATTTGGCAGGCAGACATAGTTGGCTCTCAAGAGAATCATTTCAGGCTTTAACTTAACAACAGAGTTGGTCCCTGTGACTCTGATAGGAACCATCTCAGAAATGCTAAATGCTGAAAAAAGTTTATTCCAACGTTAAAAGCAGTGATCAGCTGCCTACTGTCCCATTTTGTTTGCTGCCTACACAGGTCCTCTTCTTACCTTTGTGTCTGGATGCTGCCCTGGTAACAATGTCATTTTTAGGACTTAATGACGACAAGATTTCATCTAAGATCCCAAGGAGGGCAAGCCCCGTGCCTCACACAAGTGAACCAGCATTGCCTCTGCCTCAGGGCTGGCATTCTTATGCATGAGTACTGGGAGGCAGGAGTGGTGGGTGGGAAGTTCTGTGGCTATTTGCAGCCTGCAGAGCTTTAGAGGTAACCTCTTCTAGTAATTCTAGGGAGCTTTTGGATTTTGGAAGGGGACAGAGTGTTGACGGAGGTAGGGATAAAGCAAATTTTGTGAGCACATAAACATTTAATGGAGTGGTAACTTTTCAGCGGATGCACAAAGACGTGTGTGTATAATTTCATATAGACTATATAAAGTTCTATTCAATGCATATATGTTGTATATATTTACAGAATATACATATATAACTTTGTAAGGAACGTTTCTTTTAAACCTCTGGCCAGATAGACAGACAGAGGCTTCTCACGTGCACATCCGTGATTAAAGACCTCTTCTTACTTAAAGTGAATTACAGATTACAAGTGAGATATCCAATTGAACCTGAGGTTTATTTGTTGTTGTTTTTAATTTTATACTACTTTAGAAAGCAGTTTGTCTAAGTGACTATTGCCATTTTTAAATTGAGAAACCATTCTCTTTGGGGGAACATTCAAAAGACCAATTTACTCTTCCTTTGTTAGAAAGTGCAGAAAACATTTTGCATAAGGATTTGATTGCTAAGTGTTATGGTAAAAGAGTGATTTTTTCCCTTCTTTCTGGAGCAGCCTTGAGGATTCATTCATATCCTCCATCACTGGGAAAGCGCACCCACCTGGGAGACAAATTCCTGTTAGCTTTATTCCCTGCAGCCTGGCAGAAGTCAGCACGGGGAACACTCTGGCAGCCCAGTAGCAAGGGTGACCCCGACATGCCATTGACTTTCCATCTAGCCTTTGATAAGTCAGTGATGTTTTCTGTGTCCCAGATTTTGCACCTAGAATAATAGTGACTCCCCTGTTCGCTGGAATGGGAAAGTTAAAAGGTGCCACCTACAGAGCAGAGTGTGATGGCAGCCAGTGGTCAAGTGGAAAGAAATGGAGTTTATCGAGCCTGACTTCTTTGAGAGAGGAGAGCTGATGTGTGTCAGATGACTGGGTTGAGCCTGAGTCAGAATACCCGAATGTTTGGACATCCGGTGTGTTGTCCCTGCCTAAGCTGATGAGCTGGGGCGGGAGGGAATCTCTCTCAGGCATCCACTGAGGACTCATCCCCTGGCCCTCCTCTCTTCTCTGGAACCCCTAACTCTTGCTTTGCAAGGGAGTGAGTTGTTTGTAACCTGTTACCACTGACGGCACCAGTGGCAGACTCAAATCAGCCATTTCTCAGGCATTCCCAGACACCGTTGGGCTGATGATGCTGTTGGGAAAAGAGTCATCTGCCCCTGCCTGCCTCCCATATTCTTACCTCACATAGATTTCTAAGGAGATAGCTGGGGCCCCGCCCATAGTTAGTTCATAATCAGTGGTGGCTGTCTGAGCTCTGTGTGCAGAGCTCTTTTGTTCAGTTACTGAACCCTTATCAAGCAGCTGCCTGGGACACAATTTGCCCCATCCACTGGAGGTTAACCGTGAGTCATACATGGCTCCTGCCATGGGGAGCTGGGGACGTGCATTGGGACAGTTAGATATGGCACCATATTATCCCATAACCCAGTCTGATCGACGTCATCACCATAGCAGGTGGGGAAGCTTCCTGAGGTGAAATAGACCGCTGTGCAGTGATGAGGTGTAAAGCCTTCAGAAGAGCAGGACGCTGGCCGGGAAGCTCATTAGGAAACTATAGCAAGTCTTGATGGGACCTTGAACCAAAATAGAGGCAGTGAGGATGGAGGAGGAGGATAGAGATCATTTAGAGGGAGTCCAGTGATTGTGACGAGGCTTGGGTTTGAGTGTCACAGCATTTGGGGACTGAAAAGATAGGAGAAGTAGGGGCAGGAAATGGAGGTCCATGGGAAGGGTTGAGTGTGAGGTGCCTGTGAGACACCCAAGTGGAAGTGGCAAGTCAGTGGCCAGAGAGCAGGCCTACAGTCCAGGAGGCCCACAAGGTTTGAAAGGACCGATTGTGCGTCGTCTGAGTGTAATTGATAATAGGTGCTCCCGGGAAGTGTGTGTCAAGAGCGTGGACAGGCCCTTAGGAGCACTGTAAGATATGGAGGGGCTGAGCAATAATACGGGCTGTGCTCGCCCAGAGGGTCGGGAGGGTTTGAAGGAAGGAATCCCGCCAGGTGCCATGGAAGTGTCACATACAATGGAGATGAAACACTGTCCTCTGAAACTGGCCCTCAGCAGGTCACTGTGCCGTGATGATACGGGTTTCAGGGGAATGGGAGGAAACAGAAGCAGAAGCCTGTGAACCAGTTGGTGTGAACGGGTGAGGGGCCATGGGGTATAGCATTGTAGACTTCTCAAGGTATATGGTGGAAAAGGGAAATTAGAATGGTCACTGGAGCAGATTTTTCAACATTTATCTTGAATAATGAAAATGTTTCCACGTGGTTTTATTCACCATCCTGGCTTTTCAATTCACTCTCAAACCGTGAAGCTAAGCCATGTTCTGAGCCTGGGTCCCTGGCATGGAGGAAGGAAATACACACACACACTCACGCATTCACCTCACTTCCATGTATTGCTGCTTACAGGAGGAGGAAATGCTTCTCTGTAAGCCTGTGCCTTTTCTTCAGACACATCCAGATCTTGTCCTCTTGGGTTCAGATCTGAGACCCCCGATTCCATCAAGTGCTGCAGAGAAGCAGCAGAGAAACTTAATATTAAATGCTAAATATTTCCGAGGTAATAATGCCTTATACTAGTAAGGTACATTGTATACTTTTTAAAAATGTTTCACCCCTATCGGTGGATTTGGCCCATACAGCAAACTTCCTAAGGTAATCAGGAGAGCTGCTGGTATCCTGATTTTAAGAAAAAGAAACTCGAGTGAGTCCAAACTCCTTAGCAAGTTGGTTCCTAAGGACTTGGAAAAGCTCTTGAGCTTCATCTCAATGAGCCCTGCTCGACCATGTACAGCGTCCTTTCATCCTTTGTTCCTTTCCTGCTGTTTCTCCTTTCCTGAAACATACAGTGGTGGTCAGGGGTCCCTCTTATATGTTCCCACAGCTCCCTGCCCTGATGCCCATCATACCATGTGGGTCCCAGAAACTGTAAGCACCTTAGAGCAAAGATTATGACTTAATTTGCTTTCATATCCCCAGTGTATAACAGTGCCTGGTTGATGACAGGGCTCAGCAGCTGATGGGTGCATGAGAGGAGGAAAGAACAAATGCGCTAGATACAGGAGTCCTGTCTATTATGCGAGAATCCCAATTCTTCTTACGCAAAGGAAAGGATGGAGTTAGAGACACCACATGAGTGCTGGGGACACTTCGGCTGCTCAAGACTCTCTTTTCCAGATGGTTTGCAGCTTGTTGTTGTCATATGCCCAGGAAAGGCACTGAACCAACCTTCCTCCGAGGCCCAAGTTAGCCACACCAGGGCTAGTATAAGTCAGGAAGTAATTTCCTTCCTGCTTGTCTCCTGAGTGATGGCTGTGGTCAGTGGTGGACCAGACTTCCCGCTGTCTGATCTCAAAGGAGCTCCTCAGCTTTGTAACAGCACATTAGTTAATGAACAGCTTCACTGTGCCTCTTTGTGTTTATCGTGTGGGATTATATTTTCTGTATGAGAGATCAGTAAAGACTTGGGTGGATTCCTTATTTTTTTGTCAACGTGGAGAATTAATTCTCACAGTTAGTCAAAGGTGCTAGATTGATTTCCATTCTGGCCATTTCCCTGTTCCTTCTCAATTTGGGCACTCTGTTTTGAGTTCAGGAATTCATTTTTAAGTGTCAGGAACATGACCTGATGGTCACAGTGCCATGCTACTGATGCCAGCTTGATCAGGGGATGAGCTAACAGGTTGTAAGCCAAGTGTTATCTTTGAGACAATGGCTTGATGTCTATGAGGGAAAAACAAAATTCTACATGATTCCTGGGAAGTTATATTTTATAGAAAGTGTCCAACATTATTCATTATGTCTTTGGTTTCTTTTTTGATTTTTGTTTTCATTTATTGATTGATTGATTTTTGGTGTGGTTGCCTCCAATAGAAGAATCAGATAAGATTTGAATGGAGCATGCATATGTTTCCTGTTTGAAGTCTCTTCACATATCCAAAATCTCCTCTCACCACTAGCTGGAGAAACCTTCTTGCCATGTGACAAGAGCAGGCAGGGGTTTGGTGCAGTTGACAGAGTGTCCCAAGCATGCATTTGCTCATCCCATTGACAGCAGCTGCATGGGATGGCACGGTAGGGATCCATGTGATCACCCCAGCATGGTTTTCCTAGCCCCTCTTCATAGGGAAGCTTCATCCCTCTTTTCCCTTCCCCTCCTTAGTCAGGGGCTAGACAAGGAGGTCAGTGTCCCCCGCAACCCAGGGGCTGGTTGGGCCACTGGCAGGACCTCACGGTAGGATCCAGGGGTCCCCTAGTTAGCATGCAGTCTGATCAGAAAAGGTGGTAGGTGCTCTCCTGCCATGGGTCAGCTAGCTCACCTCCCTGTGCCTTCCCTGGTCACATCACCAGGTCAAGTCAAGGAAGCCGATCACATGATGGTGTCTAGATGCTGGGAAAGGGCCGGGTCTACTGTGGGCAGCAGGGAAGGAGTGATCAGGAGCATGCCTGACTGCTGCAGGGACATCTGTCATGTGTAGAAGGAAGGTGGCAGACGCGAAACTCTCCAAAGAGAAAAAGGGACTTTCTCCCCTAAAATAGGCTGAACAGTGGCCCTGGCCAGGTTTGAGAGACAGTTCTCGTGGCTAATTAAAATTTCACTTCCTTCATAAACCCTTCGTGCCAACTAGGCTAAGGCATAATCCAGGCTCCACTTCCCACCCCTCCCCGCCAAACAAAGCCGGTTCCTGCCAACCACAGGGTGTGGCTGTTGGTGTTCTTCGCTGCCCACAGTTGAAACAGGCACATTCAAGGCTGCCGTCCTCAGCTTTCCTTTTTCTGATGGATTGATTGGAAATGTTTGGGTGCAGAAATTATCACATTTCATATGTTTGCATTCCCTGACACCATCAAGCAAGTGTAAGAGAGGACCCCAGGAATGGATTGGATACTTATGTATCAGCCTTTTTAAAATGTCCTTGCAATTCTGAGCTCTCAGAAAATTAAATACTTTGGGCCGGGTGCGATGGCCCACGCCTGTATTCCCAGCACTTTGGGAAGCTGAGGCAGGTGGATCACCCGGGGTCAGAAGCTCAAGACCAGCCTGGCCAACATGGTAAAACCCCGTCTCTGCTGAAAATACAAAAATGAGTTGGGCATGGTGGCACGTGCCCGTAATTGCAGCTATTCAGGAGGCTGAGGCAGGAGAATAACTTGAACCTAGGAGGCGGAGGTTGCAGTGAGCCGAGATCATGCCACTACACTCCAGCCTGGGCAACAGAGTAAGACTCTGTCTCAAAAAGAAAAAAAAAAAAAAGAAAGAAAAATTAAATATTTCATAAATAATCAGGGCCCTGATTGTCAATGTCCTTTCCAGGTCCTAGGAAGACCTTGATGTGCACAAACACAGGGGGAGCAGCTTTGTTGCAGAGGGCCCATCCCAGCCACCATGCCAGGCAGGGTCCCAGGCTCCCGAGCCCCAGCCATGCTCCAAGCCACAGTGTTTGGGCCTCTGTGAGCATCTGGCACAGAGAGAAATATCTATCAGAATCAACTTTTATTTCTGTTTTTAATAAGTAGTGCCCAGTATATCAAACTATATGTGCAGAATGATCCAATGTTATTATACAACACATAAAGACATGTATATATTATATTACAGTTCTATATATATTCCTCTCCAGAATGATTCTTGTAAAACTTGGCACTCCCTTGCTTGAAACCTTCCCTGGTTTCCCATCTTAGACTAGATTCCAGCATCCCTGCCCCGGCCCAAGGCCTCCAGGCTCAGGCCTAGGTGGCTGACGGGACACCATTGCCCACCTGCTCCATCGCAGGCCTCCTTGCTGTTCCTTACACTCCCCGCTCAGAGCCTTTGCCCTTGCTGTGCCCTCCACCTGAGGCATTTCTCCCCAGGATCCTCATGCCCATGCTCATTTGGGTCCTTGCACCAGTGTCACCCTCTCCAGGAGCTTCCCCTCACAGCAGCCCCAGCCCATACCACAGCCCCTGGCATGGTATAGTAATCTCGTTGCTGGATGTCAACTCCCTGGGGAACCCTAAAGACAGTGAGGCAGCTACGATATGCTCATTTTGTACACAGGGAAACTGAGGCACAAAGTGGTTAAGCCATTTGCCCAGGGTCACATGGGAGTGCAAGAATCCAAACCCCAGCCTCTGACCCAGAGTCTCTGCTCTTAATCGCTACCCTGTGCTGCTTGTGCCGTGCACTTAGTGAAGGTGTGAATGGGCTATTTCATCCAGAACAAAGCATACACAGGACACAAAGCCATCGTGTCACCCAACTTTGTTGTACAGCTTCCAAAGCGTGTGACTGTAAAATGTATAACCACATTTTACAGAAATGCACCGAGGGAGGCAGAAAAGGAAATGCACCAAACTGTTTTAGTGGTCATCTCTAGATAGTGGGATTTTCTGATGGTGTGTATTTTCCTCACTATACCTGTCTGTATTTTCCAATTTTCTACCTGGGCCAATATTAGAATGATGAAACGAAAGTGGTCCCTTTTCCCAAAAACATCCTGATGAGGGTACCAGCAGCCACGAATCCCGAGCTCAGGGCAGGGGAGGACAGGTACAGGGGTGGACCACCCTTATTCCTGAGCCTAACAGAGGTCTTCCTGCTCTCCTCGTCCAGGACATCATCGAGGGGGGCAGCCTGCGCGTCCCGCTCCAGGAACTACACCAGATGATCCTGACTCCCATCAAGGCCTACGGCTCCCCGAGCACCACGCCCGAGGCTCGCCCCCGGGAGCCCCAGGCCCCGCGCCAGCCCTCACTGATGGGCCCTGAGAGCCAGAGCCCCGACTGCAAAGATGGGGCCACAGCCACTGGCGCCACGGCCACCCCCTCGGCCGGGGCCAGTGGGGGGCTCCAGCCGCACCAGCTGAGCAGCTGCGATGGGGAGCTGGCCGTCGCCCCCCTGCCGGAGGGGGACCTCCCCGGGCAGTTCACACGCGTCATGGGGAAAGGTAGAGCCCGATGTGCCCATTTCTTTTTTCTTCTCGGATCCCACTAACCAGAGCGACAGGCTCCTGGGGGCTTCCCCTGGGTGCTGGATAAATTCCCTGTCCAAGTAGACATCATTAGCTCCATCTTACAGATAGGGAACGTGCAGCTCAGAGAGGTTAAGCCTTTTGTGACCCCCGGACACCTACTCCTTAATCCCGGCTCCTTTCTCTCCCAAATCCCTCAGACCAGGGGATGCCAGCCCTTTTATGACAGTGCTCATTGGGCCAGTGGACCCTTGCGGGAGGAAGGTGGGAAGGACTCAGAAAAAGATGATTTCGGGAACAAACCATTCACTCAGCATCTCACCCTCTCCCCAAAGCAAAAGTGGCAGAAAATGAGTGACAAACTGAAGGGGCACAGACGCCTTTAGCCAGAGCCCAAAGATCTCCCTGTGTAGAAAGATGCCAGCCTTAGCAGTGGCCTCTCGTCACCACTGAAAGTGTTCTCAGATGTGGCCAGGGTTTGGAGAATTCCCAGCATGGAACTGTTTTGTTCTCATTCTCCCGTGTCTGTGTTTATATTCTCTCTTCACGGCTGGCCTGCCGTGCGAAATGCTCTAGTACGAATAGCTTGCATTTATTTAACTTTTCCTCTGTAGCAGACACATGCTTTACCTATAGAGCTTACTTAATCCCCAAGTTATCCCATTTTACAGAGGAGAAAACTGAGGCACACAGGCTAATTAGCCCACCTGAGCTTACACAGCTGATGGCAGGGCTGGAATTTGAACCCTGCAGTCTCTCCATCATGCACATAGTTACCACTGTGCCTTCTTATCAGCTCAAGATAGAACAAGGTAGAGTTTCATGTGATGGTTCTCTCTGCTCTTAGGTGACAAAATCCAAACCTAAAGAGTCACATGTCATCTGGTGTCTCCTTGTTACCTCCACAGCCCTTACCACTTCCATTCTATACTCTTTATATCTTTGAGTTCTATGTCTTTGAGTTCTCAAAGATATAGACTTTATATCTTTCAGACTTTATATCTTTGAGTTCTCAAAAGTTTGCATATTTTCTTGGCTTCTGAGCCTTTGTACATATCTCCCCTCTGCCTAGAACCTAGGCCCCTACTAGTTTATACAAAGCCTTCATCCTTCATGTGAATTACAAGATGGTGCCCTGTCTGGGTGGACACGGCACTGCTAGCACTCACCTTGGCATGCACTTGTGTAGTGCACGGCCTGCACATCCACATGGGACAGCCTTGCCTATAACACTCTTTTCCTCACCCCATTCCCTTCACCTGGGTCATGCCTCCTTCTCCAGGTCTTAGCCAAGTCCTTACATGCTCCAGGAAGCCTGCTAATCCACTGGGCTGGGTGAGGTACCCCCTCTCACCTGCCCCACGTCCCAATTTACTTTCCTTGTCTTAGCCCAGTTCACACTAGACTGTAATTGCCTGTTTGCTTGACTGTATCTTCATTAGTCTGCAGCACAGTCAGACCACTTTTAATAGCTACTCAATACCCTGCTTGTAGCACAGTGCTTACAGTAGATGCCTCATAAGTAGGTGGTGCAAAACTTGAGCGATGACACCAGTATCTAAAGTTAGGCCTTCCCAAAGACCATCCAAGCATACATGCTGGGTGCACGCCTGTCGGGGAGGGTAGAATCCACAGCGTGGTCCTTTGGGTAAGAGTGCCCCTTTCTACCTGGGCTACCCTCTGCCTTTTCTGGGGCAGACCCTTATTTCCATATCCTCAAAAATATCCACCATTAGAATAATTTATGCTTGATCTGGTGTCTTATAAGACATCTTGATTATTTTCTAACATGTGGTAATGCCAGCACTTTTCCTTTGGAAGGGGAAAACAATTTTTTCTCTGTTATTGTCCAATATTTCAGACCATTTTTAAAAACCCAGTTTGCAGTAAGAGCAACTCCCACCCTTCCACCACCCACCTTAAGGCATGTCCTAAAAAAAAGGCTTAAATTCATAGTAATCTGGTGGAAGAGATGACTCACAGCTTCCCTTGGAGCTTGATGGCCAGGGTGGGCCCTCACTCTCCCCCACCCACCCCTTAGCTGTGTTGGATTAGAACAGATTTCCCCATGGGTGAAGACACGGCTCCGCCAAGCCCAAGTGGAGCAGCTACTGAACACGCGGTACATTGCCCTACTTCTTAAGAGACCCACACTGCTATGGCACTGCTTCTTTATATTTTAACTACTTTAAAGGAAACGGTAACCCCAGTTCACGCTCAGCATACACAATTCCAATGAACCAAATGGTGGAAAGTGGAAACCACCCTGCCCCCACCCCAAACCCTGCCATCCTCATTCCCAGGGATAGTCACTATTAAGTTTTGGGATATCCTTTCAGAAACTTCATCATCATACATAAGCACATGAATATTCACTTTTATACGCACGCAGACCTTATTTACATTCTTTTCTACAGGCTGATGGGTTTTTAAAAAATACGATAGCCGGGCTCGGTGGCTCATGCCTGTAATCCCGGCACTTTGGGAGGCTGAAGTGAATCACTTGAGCCCAGGAGTTCAAGATCAGCCTGAGCAACATAGTGAGACCCTGTCTCTCAAAAACAAAAAAAAAAGAATAAAATTTTAAAAGTATATATACTTACAATATTTCTATCAATACAAATAGCACCATCTCAAAGTTTTTTTAAAGGTGGCATACTATTCCACTGTATGCATAAACCGTAATGTATTTAACAAAGTCCCAATGAATAGGCAGTGAGGTGGTTTACAAGGTTTTGTTATGACAAACATTGTTATACTGAAAGTCTACGTGCAAAGGCAAGAAATAAATGGGATTGTGTGACCAAACGGCCATGCAGGGTTAGGGACAGGGAGGAATGAAGTATGATGCCAGGTTTGAAGCTTGGTCTTCTTGAGTGTCAGGCATTTTTTACTCTCTGGTTGACTCCTTTTGTCCACCCATCTCCACCCTGGCCCTGTAAACACTACTAAGAAAGTTGGGGAATCGTCACCTCTATGATGAGACCAGAATGGGCCACAGTAACGTAGCGGTGAGAAAGCCAGTGCGTGTGTGTACTCTACCCGCAGACTAACTCTGCTCCATCCTCATTAGCACTGACTTGAGTGTGTAGGTGAGCCTGCGCCTATGTGTGCATAAATGTGCATATCACTCTGAGAAAGCAACCCTCCGAGGAGTGAGTAGCAGGCCTCCTGCACATGTGCACACCCACACACCTCCCCGTCTCCAGGAGGTGCCAGCTCGTTCCTCCAAACACAAACGCCACTGCCTCTGCACCTGGCGAATGGTGCGCGCTCATTCATAAAATCACGGAGGCTGCTCTCTCTGACAGTGTCAGGGTCTTGGATGCTTTTGAAGCCCCTCACACAGAGCCACTTTCAAAGATGGAGCTCAGGACGCCACTATTCAGTGCTGTGTTCTTCCTCTCACGAAGTGTCTTATTGCAGAAGGCTTCACATGGAATGGCACGACTGGAATTAACCCAAGGGGCTTCTCAAGGCAAGGGCTCCCACGGTGTCTGAGCCTTTGACTTCTGTGGAATGAGGAGCCTCTTGGCCTTTTTTGTGAGCCTCACATAAAGCTGCAGACACACATACCTCTCAGAGTGTTGGTCCTGAAGGGAAATGAGAGTCAGGTCCCAGAGATTAGAAAGGGGTGCATTTGTCTAATTCATCTTTTCTTTTTAATTACAGTGTGCACACAGCTCTTGGTCTCCAGACCCGATGAGGAAAATATAAGTTCCTATTT
Source organism: Macaca thibetana thibetana (assembly GCF_024542745.1). Lineage (NCBI taxonomy): Eukaryota > Metazoa > Chordata > Mammalia > Primates > Cercopithecidae > Macaca > Macaca thibetana. Next base: position 52,968,272 of record NC_065584.1, on the reverse strand, counting down.
ACAGCTCATAGACAAGTGTCTAATTCATGAGGTGAGTAGTGACAGGTTTTACAAAACCAATTTTTTGTTTTTATTGCTTAGAAAAGGTTCTCAGAGTTTCTGTGATATGATCATTTTAGTCTCCAACAACTTGTTTTTGAGTGGTGGACAGTTATTAATAATAGGTTGGGCAGAACTAGGCTATGACAGCCTCAAACCCAAACACAGCTTGAACATTACTTTGGTGTCCAAAGATTTGCCCAGACCGAGTGCTCTGATGTGCAGCGAACGCCTGAGATGACTTTTGGCTGGGGAAGCAGCCTCGGGTGGCCAAGCCTCGCAGGATAACACACGAGCCCTGCTGCTTAGCCCTGGGCGTTTTCAAGTCTTTTAAAAATCTTGTGTTGAACTCTTGGCTTTTAGCTCAGGGAACTGGAGAGAGGAAGGGAGAAAGAGCCCATAAAGAAATAATGAGTGTGTGTGTGTGGGGGGGGGGGGGGCTTGCGATTGTTATAGGAATCATATTTGCTATATATTCTTTTGGAGGAGGCCTGAGGCGGGCTGCAGGTGTGCCTACTGGACTCTCAGGCATAGTCTTCATATACAGAGTGAGACAGACACTTGGGCATGGCAGGGCTCGGCAGCCATCTGCACTGGTGGCTGTCCCTGAGGGGCATGAGGGAGAGGGAGTTGCACCTCAGACCTGAAACTCCAGTGGCTCCTTGGGCTCCCCTCCCCTCCCTCCCCACAAAGAGCTACAGAGGCAAGGCCTAGATTAAAGAGAACTTGGGACCAGATAAACCTACGGTGGCGAAGTCTTTTTGTAGGATTTCAATGTGAGAATAAGATGGTAAAGGAGCTGGGGCGGTGGCTTACGCCTGTAATCCCCACACTTTGGGAGGCCGAGGTGGGAGGATCACTTGAGGCCAGGAGCTTGAGACCAGCCTAGACAACATATCAAGACCCTGTCACTGCAAAAAAAAAAAAAAAAAAAAAAATAGCCGGGTGTGGTGGTGCACACCTGTAATCCCAGCTACTTGGGAAGCCAATGTGGGAGGATGGATGGTTTGAGCCCAGGTGGCCAAGGCTACAGTGAGCTATGATCCTATCACTGCATTCCAGCGAGAGCAACAGAGTGAGACTTGTCTCGGGGGAAAAAAAAAAAAAGATAATAAAGGCCTCAGGCCTCCTCACCTTTGCTGCATTGGCAGCCAGTACTCCAGGAGTCCAGTGGGCTCCGGTGAAGGGAGATGCCCAGCACAGCAGCCAGGCCTCTTCTCCACTTCCCTCTCACATTCTCACCCTCCCAGCTGCCGCATGGGCCCTGGGCTATCGAAGGTCTCACTCAGTTCTCAGGGCCCTCATCTGCTACCCACACTTCACATACAAGGGTACAGTTGTCCTCTGGGATTCCATCCCAGCTCCCCCTTCCCCACTTCCCCAGACCCTCATTTTTGCAGTTTCTCCTCTTGGCCATATGGATTCTTACGTGCCCAAGCGGCTCTGGCCAAAGCTGTCAGTGTGACGACGGTGACCAGCCGCCTAGGTTGGGGGCTCAGACATGCCATCCTCTGAAATGTTCAACTATACCAAAGTACTAGACTTTTCACTGAAAATAAAAATGTTTTTTTCCCTCTTTAATGGCTTCCCTAGAGCACCCAGGCACTGTCAAAAGCCTGTATTGAAGGCTTATCTGTGACTTTGTTTCAGGGACAAGGCCTTCTCCCCACAAGCTTGAGTAATCCTTTTCTATTTCCAATCCTGACACTGGACTTGTTTTGGCCAGGAAAAAGCAACGAAGGAAGAGAAGTCAAGAACACAGTGAAGAATGTTATAACTCGTTCATTCCATAGATACTTACTGAGCACCTAGTCCCTGTCCCGAACTAGGCAGGTTACAGTAGTGAGAGAAGGGGTGAGACAGAAAGAAACAGGCCATCACAGCCATGATGAGAAGGCCTCTGATAAGGTCATCCCTGCGTTCCCCGGAGCACAGAGGAGCAGCAACGGGCACCAAACCTGGAGCCAGAACAGGGCATTTCCATGGAGGAATCCTCTCCACACTCAAACCTGGAAGGCAAGCGAGAGTCCTGGTGGTAGAGACTCGGTTCATAAGGAGGCAGAAGAGAGCGATGTCTGCAGGGCTCCGTGTTTTGTTGGGAAGTAGGACATTTGTGGGTGGGTTGGGGCAGACAGCATGGGGAGGATTTCAGCCTCTGATAAAAGCGAACCGGAACTCTGCTTCCTCTCCCACGCCCGCTCTCAGCATCGATATTGGAGGACACGGTACTGCCCACCTTGCCTCAAGACAGCTGAGCCCCTGAGACAGAAATAATGAGTCCTCCAGCTTCCCGTGCCCAACAATCCACAGGCTTCCTAACTGTCCCTCGCCAGCCCTGAAACTTTGGCCTGACGCTTCTCGCTTTCCCGCCATCCTGGGTGTCCTCCCTGGGTATCCTGGCTCTGGTTTTGTTTTTTCCCCTTTACCTCCGTGCAGCCCCAAGTGATCTCCTCTGATGGCCCGGAGGGGCCTCTCACGGCTGGGGGCCCCAGGCAGGAAGCTGCTGGTGAGGTGTCTGCTTGCTAAGTTCAAGTCAGGATGGAGGGGCCTGCGTGCCGCTTTGGAAGGGAAAATGTTGTTCAGGGCTTTTTATGGTTTTAGTTTGAGAGAGAGGAAAAGCGTCTGAATAATTTTCCATAGCCTCTGGTTATTCTGTGTGGGCAGAACACGCCCTGCCTGTGAGGCCCCATGGAGGCGCACAGCCTCCATCCTGGAAGAAGGTTCACCCGGGCGCAGAGAGACAGGACGCCCTTTCATAGCCCGGACATGCTGTTCCTTAGCTGGCTTGGAGCAGGGAAGGTATTAACTGGGCCAGGACACCTCCCTTCCTCCCCAGGATGGAGGGACCGAGTCCCCAGAGTCATGAAAGGAAGGAGAGGGAAGTTCTGAATTTTATTTCTGAGACCAGTCACTTTGACTCCTGAGTGATAATCCCAGGCCTCTGGGCACTTCACTGTGTCTTGAGGTGGCTCTGGGAAGAATGGCTCTTGCCTCTTTATGAGCCTTTTCATCCAGCCACGTACACTGGGACACCATAGCCATCTTCCTCCAGACAGATGCATTGGTCTAGGCTTGAGAGGGCCAGAACTCTGGAGTGGCGACTAGGGGTGCCTGGGCAGTTGTTGGGCATGAAGCCTTCCCTTCCCCTCCAGGCCCCTCAGGAAGCTGCTCCCCAGCCCAGCCTGGGGCTGCAGTGAGATATTGGGCATCATAGCCAATGCCGATTGCCTGTAACTGAGCACTCCTCTGTAGGTCAGGAACCAGTGTTCAGAAACTCCTGGAGCCAGCCAAGACCAAGCACCACAGCCCCAACTGAGAACCGCCCCCACTCTCATTCAGCACTGCTAAGGGGCTGGCTCCCATCTGCAGCTCTGAAGGAAAGGAACCCCACCGCCCACTGAGGTGCTCAGGGAATGCGCTGCCCTCCCCGTGGAGGCACCAACATTCCCACCTTCTCGGGTGCTGTTTCCCACCAGGGAAGATGTCATGTCTATAATGGTGTCTTAGGAAGCGCATCCATGAAATGAGCCCTTTACTCCTTTGTCACTTGGAAACTCAGGCCAGTTGTCCTTCAGGCTGGCTCCAGATCAGCTCAGTATCATAGTTTAGAGACTGTGAAGTCATTTGCTGTGTGCTGTTGTTGGAGTGCAAGGTCATATTGAATGTCTAATGTGATGAACAGCTGTCTACCACCACCAAACGGCCGGTCTGTGCAGTCCAAAACCAAACCCCAGTGTGACACCTGTGAGTGGCATCTATTGAATCATTAAGAGTGAGGCACATTCCAGGTATTCTAAGTGTTTTTCATGTGTTATTTCATTCTCACAACATCCTTTTGAGAGAGAGATTATCCTCAGTTTCTAGGAGGCACTGAGTCTTGGGTAGAGGGACGTGCATAAAGGTGTGCAGGGATTCGAGCCCTGCCCGTCTGCATCCACAGCCTTCCTCTGGCCCACAACTCTCTTCCCCAGGTCACCCTGACCAGCATGCCCACGTATCCTCACACAACATGTGGCTGAATAAGCCAGTCAAAAGCAGAAATGATCCCCTCTCGGTGTGAGTCCAGCAGAAACGCTCGCCTTTCGCCCGGTTTCAGAGGTCCTCATGTGTAGCAGGACACGCAGAGGGAGCATCACCAACCAATGGGCAGGACTGTGGAGGAGAGCCACGCCCTCGCCTCCTAGCCTGCCTTGATGCGTATTCTTAGTGGCATCTGGCTAAGGTCACCCGGGAAGAAGGGGTTTGTAAGTCCTCAATGACGTTTCTGCCACATGATTAACATTCTTCTGCTTTTGTCCACAGAGCTCTCCTGGTATTTAGGTCCTTAAAGATTAAGCATCACTGGGGGACAATTAAGCTGTCATTTCTTTTTCTCCATTTAAGGAATCTGTTTCCTTTATGGGAACTAGTCATTTAGTCTGTTACTGAGTAATATTTTATGACTACTTAAAGGAATTCATGCCTTATTGACAAAACTACTTCGGAATCTTCTCTCCATCCTTGTTACTGTGAATCAATCAAATCACATGGATTTCCAACAGCACATGTTCTAAGTTACAGTTCTAGGCACTTGGCAGGGGATTCATATATGACGTGGTGTCCTCACCACCTAGAACACCCCATGTTCATGCTTTACCTGCAGCAGAATTACCAGGGCACTTGCTACAAACACAAACTCTCTAGACACTCCTTCAGATCTACTAAATCAGGCTCTGGGCCTGTGGAAGGGAACCTATGTATCTGAATTTTGACTGTCCCTTGGCTAATTCTAATATATCATGAATCTGAGAGTTCCTGCCTTGGAGACCCCTAACCCACGTAAAGTCCTTTCCTAGTCTGTGGCAAGTACAAAGGCTAAATGCAAAAGGAACTATAATATAGATAAGAGTTTGTTACAGGGCAGTAGGCAAAACACACACACCAGTTTTGCTAGAAAAGAGTTCTGAAGGTATCAGACCTACATATTTTCCCAAACTTTAGAGAAGGTTTAAGTCAGGACTGGCACACTGGGATTTTTGTAAGGCAAGAGACCCATTAACTGGAGATTTCTCAACAAAGTCCTGAAACACAGAGAATAGAGTCCATTCTCTGACACCCTGGAGACCACTCTAGGGTGGCCACACACCATCAAGCAGATTGATTTTTGGAGTGGTTGAGAATTTTCATTGATTATGAACATGCAGGGGGGCCTGCAAAACCCAGAGTATTCACCAATCAATTTTGCAATTCATTCTTGGTTAATAGAGTCCGGAGTAGAGTCAGGAGGGAGGGGGAATGTGGCTATGGATCTGCCAGAAATATAACCAAAAATAAGGGTTATCAACAGTTTGATGCATGTACCTTACCAAGCACCTCCAATGTCAGATAATTTAAATTTTCAAAGTAGGCAGCTCCCAAATTAAACTGACTACTGTTTGGACCAGGTTAGAAACAGGTGAAGAAAAGGCAACTGCAGAGACTCCAATGTTTTCCCCTATTAATTGCATGTTTCTCCCTCTAATGCCAGGCTGTGTCACCCATTTAAAAGTCCTGTTTGTTTTTGCAGGCATTTACAGAGACACAGAAAAAAAGATTGTTGTCATGGAAACAGCAGGTGCAGAAGCTCTTTCGGTCTTTCCCTCGGAAAACCCTTCTAGACATATCAGGATATCGACAGCAAAGAAAGTATGTTGGGATTTCATTCTTTGTAATGCATGGTGGTTCCCCTGGCACCTTCTTGCCTACCTCAGTTCCTGGGGCAGGAATATGGCAGGGCACCATTCCTTGTTCATGAAGATGCCCTGTGGCGAGTTCCAAATTGCGTTACTTAAACAGGTGGGGCTGGGAAAAGGCTGTGAGAGCGAGCACTCCCAGGGGAAGAGCTGAATGTGAGCTTTTGTGACTCCGTTTGCATTGTCAAAATGATGGTAATAGTCCAGATGGGTATCAGAGGGGAGAGTGGGTATGATTTAACAAATGCAGGCAAAACACAGGATGGATCACCCACAAAAGGGGGATCTGAAAGGATAAAAATGGGTTGTTCTATCAGCACCTTAAGTGGTAATTTTTTTCCCCCTTCTAGCTGTAGACAAGCTAATTATAGTTGGTGGCAGGGTGAAGAGCCCAGGGCTAGTCTATTTTGGTCTGCAGTCTCACAGTGGAGCAGTTCAATTCTTGATTTTTTTCATAGTACTTCAGCTTCTTGCACGCAGATAAAAATAAGCCTGGTTGTACTTTAGAACCCATTACCTTAATATAGTTTTAAATTGAGGAATCCAAATGCATATTAAAGATGAACTACAGTGACAATTTGTGGGAGAAATTAAGGGTAGAGGAAGGGTTAAGCCTTAAACAATGATAGGGAATTTTGGGGACATAAGGGAATGAGAATGTAAACATCCTGAAAAATTAACATTCTATTTTACACTTTTAAAACATGAGCAGATAATGTCTTCACTTGCACCTGAAAGGTTCTGAATTTGTTTCATTTCTTGGTGCATGTATAGAAGCTCTTTGCCCGTGGTGTTAAAATTTGGGGCATTTATTTGCATAAGTGTGCCTTAAAACATCACTGTTTTGTATTTAAGGGAGATGAGGCCAGTTGGAGTTTGTGAAAAGACTTCATGAAAGATTAATTTTAAAACTGAAGTGTGATCACATTCCAGCATATATAACGCTTATTTATTAAACAAACATTTATTTAGCACTTACATATGCCAAGTGGTATCCAAGCACTTTAAGAATATTAATACATTTAATCCTTGTGACAACCATGTGAGGTAGAGCTGCTGTTGTTGACCCCAGTTTACAGACAAGTTCGTAGGCAGCAGCATCGGGGATTTGAACCAGGCAGGCTGGCACCAGCTCCAGCTCCATGCTCTTAACCCTGTGGAAGCAGACAACTCTCATGGTCTCAGGCTGATGAGTGGAAAAGATGGTTCAGGCAAAGCGACACTTCAGGACCAGTTCCCTGGCCCCAAGCTCTTGGACTAGACTATCTCTGCCCTGAGGATTCCCAATGGCCCAGATGAAAGGCAAGGTCTAGCTTCCTTGGCCTCCTGCCCTGGGGCCTACCCCCATCCCAAGTGGCTTTTCTCTAAGAGCAGCAATACTTTTCCCAGGTGAAAAGGTTCCAGACTCCTCTTGCAACCCCGGGCCCTTGGGAGACAAGTTCCAAGAGGAAGAAGGCATTTGGAGGTTGGAGATGAAGATGGGGCTTTTAAGCTCTTTGCTGCTCCTCCAAAAGTCCCACCCTGGCCTCTGTCAGCCCTGTGTTGTCATTGGTCTACATCTGAGAGCCTTTTGGAGGTGGAGCAGGGGGCATGAACCTTGACCTCTCCAGGGTGTTAGTAACACTTGGATTGGGCTAACCCAAGGTTTGCCAGGTTGGAGTCCTAATGGACGTCTTTTTATTGATTAGATAAGAATGAATCGCTTGTGGATATTCAATTGGAATTGGAATTCAATTCAAAATGCTGGAAGATGTTTTATACTCACAAGTATTTCCTCTGGGATCTTTTTGTGCTATTAATTTGCTTTGAAGACCTCTTTCTCCAATAATACAAAGTTTACTGCAACCCAGCCCCTGCTTGGATTATCATAAATCCCAAATTAATTGATTCTTATTAATGTTACTTTCTCAAAGACTTTTCATGCATTTCAACATTTCAATGTAATGAAATCAGATTTAGAAATGTAAGGCGAGAGAATGAGAAAGGAAAACTTGCTTTTGTCACTTTGTTCTCTCCCCAGAAAGCATCGATGATTTCATTAAACCTAGCAATCTTAAGTAATCCAAGCATTCACTCTGATTGCCAGCAGTGGCAACCCTCTGCAAAGCTGGCTTTGTAACAACCCTCGAAGGGTCCTACCATCAGGAGAAAGATGGCCTAGCCAATCTAGTAAAGCGTGAGAGTAGGACATGATGGGTCCTACTCTCTCGCTTTACTCCCCTCCCCTATACAGCCGAGTCCTAAGAGTCCCTGGATCCCTCCTTTCTCCAGTGACTAAGTATCCCATAACAGAGTCCTCTGCCCAGATTATATTGCTTAAGAATACAGTCTTGCCTTCCTGGAAGCACATATCATTTTAGCATCACTCATTGACTCTGTATTTTGCATATGAAATAACTTTTTAAAAATCCAACCAAAAAGGAAAGTGAGAAAATGCTATCCACACTAAATAAGGAAAGATCATAGCAGAATACTGAATCATCTACCAGGTGGCCAAAATTCCGACTTCAAAACTCAAAGGACTAGTTTTCATCGTTAAAAACAAACAAACAAAAAAAACACTCGGCCCTTGTGTCTACCTCACATAGTCAGATTGTCCTTCCACCAAAGGAGGTCTCTCATCATGTGAAATTTCTTCTACCCCTCCTGGCCCTGAGTTCTTCTTTCAAACCAAAAAGTCTTAAGCCTTAGTAAAAATAAAAACGAAATTTTTAAAAGGGGAAAATAGGAGAAAAAAGGAAGAAAGGCCAAGATAAAGATACCAAGAACCCGTGAGTGTCCTCCTCACCACCTTTAGATGAACTTCTGACCAGAATCTAGAACTCTTTCCACGGCCACCAAAGCATGGAAGTAGAAAGGCACAAGCCCAGAATTCTGCCCCCTGCCCCTTCTCGCCCTAGGAAATTTAGGAATTCTGGGGAGAAGAGAAAGTGATTTTCTGAGATCTGCACTGCTGGCTCAGATGCCCCTCCCCCTACACACAGGCACAGCTCTGCTTCTCAGGAAATGACTGTTCGCAGGCCCCTATCACCCTCAACTGGTTAAACTACGTCAGCCCAGCTTCCCGGAGTCTCCCCATAGGCTTGGTACAAACCTCCCCTGTGTCGCTGGAAAAGTAGATCTCTTCCATCTTGTGGCCGCTGGAGGTAATGCATTTCGACTTCATCCGTGAATGACTAAAGCTGACTCTTCTTGGAAAGAATGTGCTGGTTCCTGAAACCCTGCCGGCTGCTGTGTAACCTCCCAGACCTGAGGCGTGTCGGAGAGGATGCATTCTTCAGTGCTGAGGTCAACCAACCCAACGGGAGAGCCGGCATCTGCATGTGATGCTAGGGGCTCTGGCAGCCTCCCTGCGCGGACCCAGGAGAAGCATGGACCTGCCCTGGCCTTTATGCGGCCCACTCTGCAGGGAGGGCCTGTGGAGTGAAGGCAGTTTGTGTCCTAGGTCCAGAACATTCGCAAACATCATCTCCGACCTTATATCCCTCGCCCCACAGGTGGCATCGGCTCTCTCATTCGAGGATGCATCATGATGGCAGAGACTCATTGGTTCCTTCATTTAACTGCATTCCCTGTGCAGAAACTGATTCAGGCACCGGACATGCAGGATGGATGAGGACAGACATGGAGCTTACATCCTGGTGGGCCTCACAGGCTTCTCCAAGTCTGCCACACAGGCTGAGGAGAAACAATGATAGGATTAAAGAAGGGAGCACTGGGACAGGAGTCAGACCCAGTTCTGACCCTGGCTCTGCTGTTTTCTTGCTATGTGGCCTCTCGAGAGCATGTGAGTGTTCAAGACCTGTGTCCTCATCTGCAGCAGGATGGGTTGGAGAAGATGCGGCGGGGAGGCAGAAGAAGGCAGAGTGCTGGTGAACCTGCTGGGCCTGCGTGCCAGTGCTGCCCCCTGCTGGCTGTGTGGCCTGTGCACAAGGATTACACACAGTTTTACTTCTCCAGCTACAAAGGAGAGAGCACCTACTTCATAGGGTTGTTGCAAGGATCGAAAAATAATGTCCAAGTCCCAGGAAGTTACATGTGATATAGCCTCTCAGATGTTAGCTGCTGTTTTAATTATAGTTGTTCGCTGGCACAGAGCCCCTGTAGGCCTTACAACTGTCAAAGTATGAGCAGAGGCGGGGCGCGGTAGGCTCATGTCTGTAATCCCAGCACTTTCAGAGGCCAAGGCAGGAGGATCATTTGAGCTCAGGAGTTCCAGACCAACCTGGGCAACATGGTAGACCCTGTCTCCAACAAAAATATAAAAATCTGTAGTCCCAGCTACTCAACAGGCTGAGTTGGGAGGATCGCTTGAGCCTGAAAAGTCGAGACCAGCCTGGGCAACGTAGTGAGACTTCATCTCTACAAAAAAAAAAAAAATTAAGTTATCTGGGCATGGTGGCACATGCCTGTAGTCCCAGCTACTCCAGAGGCTGAGATAGGAGGATCACCTGAGCCCAGGAGGTCAAGGCTGCAGTGAGCCAAGATCTCACTGCTGCACTCCAGCCTGGGTGACAGAGTGAGACCCTGCTTCAAAAAAAAAAAAAAAAAAAAAAAAAAAAAAAAAAAAAAAAGTGAAGAGACCCCCCAAGGCAACATCCCATGGGAAGCCTGTGGCTTGAAAAGGGCTGAATAATAACTGATCGTCTCTTCCTTCTCTCTTGGCTCTCACAGTCGAGGCTTTGGGCAGTCCAACTCCCTCCCGACGGCTGGCTCTATGGGCAGTGGCATGGGCAGACGGAACCCGCGCCAGTACCAGATCCCCTCTCGGAACGTCCCTTCCGCCCGCCTGGGCCTCTTGGGCACCAGTGGATTCGTCAGCTCCAACCAGCGCAACACCACAGCTGCCCCCACCATCATGAAACAAGGAAGACAGGTTTGTTCTGCTCCGAGGAGGGAGGAGGATGGCCAAGCCAAGGCCTGAGGCTGCAGATGTCCCCCCAGGTGACCCCAGGGTGGGGAGAGAGGCCAAGGGGGACTATGCTGGGGGCAGTTGCCACTATTCCTCAGAGGTAACAGCATTGTTTGCGTTGTTCTCTGGGAGACACAGCAACCCCATAGCTGTGCTTAGGATGCCCAGAGGACCACTTTAACCTTGGGGACCCTGCACAAGAGTATCTTTGGAAAGAAATGCAAGACCTATTTCTTCCTTGCCCCATGCTTGACCTTCTACCTCCCAAATCTGGGCTCCAGGAGAGCCTGGTACTTAGAGAACTTTCCTTCCCTTTTTATCTGTGGCAAAAAGCTCCCTTGTATTAGTCCCAGCTCTGGTGGAGCATCCACAGGACATAGTCTGAGAGTGCGCGCCAGGGGGAAAGTTAACACATTCTCAGCCTGCCCAGAGGTTCTTGCTGTGCAATTTAGAGCTGACTTCTCTGGCCCGTCGCTCATACCCCTCTAGCCCCAGTCCTCACCCCTGCCTAGTGCCTTCTGCCTGCGTGTCCAGAGCTTCTCGAAGCTCTGTGGGTGGGGATTAGCATCGGAGGGACACAAGTAGGTCTGAGGTTCTGGGGTCTCAGGAGAAACTAAGGGATGACAGATCAGCTTAAAAACAGGAAAAGGGCTTCAGGCAAGATGGGCAGGATTCACTCCCCTGGGTACCAGAAAGCCCTGTCTTCTGACCATTTTCCCCAGCCCCCAGATCAGTTCAAGAAGACGTCACTACTGGGACACACAAGCTAAGCTGTGCCAGCTCATTGCCAGCTGAGAGGTTCTTTTCTCTCCCCCTCGCTTTGAAGTACATTGTAAGAATCTAAAAAAAAAAAAAAAAATCAAAATGAGAGCCCTGAAATAGTTTGTGCTCTTCATTGCATACATTTATAGAACTCCCCCATTTCCTAGAAGAGTGGCAGGGAAAAAGCAAAAGCAACAACTGGGATAAAGAGTTTTGCAGACAGGGAGAGCGGTGTCCAGATGAAGCTGAGGCTTACAGCAAGGCCAGCACTGAGGTGAAGAGAAATTACAGTGAATGGAATCTAAACCCTTCTCTGTAAATATGCAGATGCTAGTGCTGGCCTGCAAGCCCCTTTTCTAGAAGTTAGAGTTCTCCTGGGATCTTTGCCTCCCAAATTCTTGCTGGAGGCTCTGCTGTCCACCCCAGCGGGGCTGAACTAACAAGTTCCCCTTTTGCTTTTCTCACTAGAACCTGTGGTTTGCCAACCCCGGGGGCAGCAATAGCATGCCAAGCCGCACCCACAGCTCAGTCCAGAGGACCCGCTCGCTGCCCGTGCACACTTCCCCACAGAATATGCTGATGTTCCAGCAGCCAGGTAGGGCCCGGCGCTTCACGTCCCCTTGACACAGAGGGGAGGCCAAAATAGATGCCCCAGTGAACCCAGCCGGAAAGTGCTTAGCCTTGACTGCCACCGTGCATTCTTTGGAGCTTATAGAAGCCTTTCCTTTTTTAAACTGTGCCTTGCCAGCATGAATAGCGGCGGCTTGGCTGAGAGCCAGCACGTGGAGCCCCAGAGTTGGTTGCAATCTGATGGGGATATTTTTGATACTAGTCATATTTCTAGATTGATTAAACCAGAGATAGCACAAGAGGGCTTTGGTGGTGGGGAGGTGGGAGGGCTCCATGTGTAGTGTGTGTGTGTGGAAAGAGAAAGTGAGAGTGAGACAGAGAAAGAGAAAACTGTTGATGCTGAGACCTTCCCCCTGGTTTGGGCTTTTTCTTGCGAAGTGATGACTGTTGTACCAGCCATCTTTCCTTTACTCGGTTAAAGCGCAATTTAGCACACTTCAAGTCAATTTCAGCTTTCATCATGCTTCCTAAAACAGAGTGGTTGGAATTATGCACAGCTAATGAATACTTGAACCCTTTCTCTATGCAGGCAGTGATCTTGTAGACTTTGTAGACTCCAAGGGTAATAACAAGCCACTCAGGCAATTATACTGCACCTATCTGGATGGACCCCCCCACCCAAGGCAGGCAAACCAGAGATGTGTTATACGTGTAGGAAAATGCCCTGGACAGTAGAAACGCTCTGTCTAGTAAGTCCTATCTATAGGAGTTTAAGGAAGGGAAGTGTCACTGTGGCCTGGAATAGGCAAGGAAGCTTCTTGGAATTGGAGCTGAGCTTCAGGGCACAGCAGAGGGTAGAGAGAGGGAAGGCAAAGTTACAGGCAGAAAGAACGCAGGAGCAAGACCACAAAGGTCCAGAATACCACAGCATGGCCCAGAAGCCATGGCTGGCTGAAGGGTCTGGCTGAGGTAGCAGAAAGTGGACCCAGGGAGCTGTAAAGGTTGTGGCCCATGGTGGGGGACTTGGAATCCAAAGCTGAGGAGCTTGGACTCTGGCCACTCTCCCTGGGGGGATTCCTCCATGTGGGGGATTCCGAGTAGAAGTCAGGCAGGAGGATGCAGGATGGAAGGGAGGTAGGCTGAAATTGGGAGGCCAGGGAGGAGGAGGACGCTGAAGGAGAGGACCCGCCGCTGGGAACGGCATGTCAGGGAGGGGAGCGACAGCCACCACAGCGCAGAAGCCTGCTCACATTGCTTCTTGACTTCCAAAACTCTTATTTGCTCACTTTTGTTTTAAAGCTCCTTTTCTCCATTTCTATACATGTAGCTATTGTTCCTCCTGGGAAGAAACATGACAACATTTGGGGGTTGTGAAGGCTTTTTCCCGGGGTCCTTTCATCCCATCCTCTGTTTTCACACAGAATTATGTAGAATCCATTCCCAATAAAAGAGATTCTGGACAAGATTTGAAGAGGTCCTGCACACAAGGAGATCTTTCACCTTGAATGGGTCTTTCACCCTGGCCTCAGTGTCACCAGCAGAGTGACTGCTGTCTTCCATTCTTTATATCTTCTCAAGGCCTTCTTGATTTTTTTCTCTTCCTGCCACTTTTGCCAGTTCTCAGCCTTCCTCTTTGTTCATATGGAATCTTCCCTGAGCTTTCTCCATCTTAATTGGGAAGACTAGGTCCAGACAGTCCCCCTTCTAAGAGCTGGGTCGTCCCGGAGCACTTTGGGTTTGTTGATAGAATCTTCCACCTATACCTTTGTTTCCGCTCCACTGTTTCACAGCAGTGCCAAGTGGCTGGCTTGTGCTCAGGGCAACTATGAACCTAATATCATTTTCACTCTTCATATGAAGCCTCTTGTTCCTGTGGCTAAAGAATCAAATAACACAGAAGGGCCTGTAAGCAAAAGTGACTGTCCCTCTCCCCTCCCCTCCCTAGCCCACAGGCACAACCCCTTTAAGCAGACTGTAGTTACCTACAAGTCTCTAAATAATGTGCTTCGCATACTGGACTTAAAACTCTGGAACCCTTTGAGTGTTCTTTTTAATCTCTCAAGTATTACAAACCCACTTCCAGCAAGGCCTTAAAGGTCCTCACACAGCATTTTTAATAACAGCCAAAGCACAGGAAAAAGCCCGCTCTAAATTTCCTGATTGCAAATAAACCATTGAGCGCTGGACAGGAGCCACTCCTAGGGCCTGCCCAGCATGCTCAGCACCATGCTGGGTGGCTCTTCCAGGACATGCATAAAGGGCACGACAGGGCAGGGCCTGGCCAGGACCCAGGACCCAGGATCCCTCGCTGAAGGGGAAGGAGGCTGCAGAAGGTCCCTGCTTAAGGGCACAGGGTTGCGGTTCCCCAGCCCTTGCCAATCAAATGCTGGTTGTCAAGGCCACGGGTCACTGTAGTGACTTTTCCTTCCCCCCAAGGAGGCAGCCTCCTACCCAGGGACAATACCTCTGACCTCCAAGCAGGTCCAAACGAAGGCTCATCCTAGAGTCAGGGTCCTCATCTTGGATTCAGAGCCTCTTCTGCAGATGGGCCTTTCCACACGAAGCAGTGCAATCTGGTTCGCTATGGAGACTTCCCGGGGCTTGTGGCCAGGCGTTAAAACTAGACTACAAATATCATGTCAGGACAGCAAAAATCAGGAAGTCAGAAAGTGGCTTTCATCTGTACATGAACAGGAGTAATAGCGAACACAAAATGAAATTGAGATGTGTAACCAGCCCAAAAGTAAATACTCAGAAAACTGTTATCATGCAATGAATGCAGTGTTTTCCTCCTGGCTGTTAGATGTCTTCAGAGAATCCATTGTAAACTGGGCAGATCTTGAAGACTACAATGCATTTGAAGGATGCTTTGATTCTGTAAACCTAAAATAACTCTACTGATGGGAGACTTTAAACGTCTCATACAGAGAAGACAGAGGGCTAGAACCCACCTCCAAGTTGTGGATCAGTTCATCAGTCACCTTGCTCGGGTTTACAGGACACTTCCCTTGTTCCTGGTTCTACACAATTCACAGGCACTTGGAGGCCCCTCGGGAGTGGTGTTTCATGTTATTCCCACATGGACAAGTTTTCTTATTTTTTTTTTTCTTTTTGAGACAGAGTCTCACTCTGTCGCCCAGGCTGGAGTACAGTGGCGCGATCTCAGCTCACTGCAAACTCCACCTCCACACGGATAAGTTTTAGCTGTTTCCTGGGACCAGCCAGGAGAGCCTTCAAGGTGGCTATTGCCGGTGATGAATAGGAAACACTACGAGGTATAATACGCTCACCAGAAAACAAGTGTGGCGCCTGTGCAAATGGTCACGTTCCTCATGGAGGCAGGGTGTGTTCTCAACTAGATAATTGGTTTGGAAATTGCTTGGAGAGGGATCCTTTATTTTGGAAGCAATTAATTCCTACTGACCCAGGCTTAGTTGTCCTTGGGACCAGTCGGAGAGGATCCTGGAGTGGCTGTGGCTCAACAGTAGGAGATCATGGAGGTTCTTTACCCCCTGGAGGGCCTAACAGAAAAGGGCAGGGAACCCCATAGCAGTCTTCAAAGGAAAACCTTCAGAAGGGTAGGCTGCACAGCCTTCTGGAAACCTCATCCTTCCCTTGCCCAAAGCCACATGCAAACTACCCTTGGTAGTGAACCAGCTGGATGTGAGCTGGGTCCAGTGGCGCCTCACGTGGCAGCATTTCATGGTGTGACTTACCTGTTCACCACAGCAAACCTCCTTTAAGCACCAGCTCACAATTGGGATTCTTCTACCGTAAGCACTCGGCATATATCTGGGAGCACAGTACTCCAGGCTGTTATTTTTCATTTCCTTCCAGAGAACTGCCTTTAGAAAGAATAGAGAGTTAGTTATTGGTGCACTGGGTCCATTAGGGAGTGGAAGGGGCTGCCATGCAGAGGCAGAAACCAGAACAGGGACCCACGTACAGTACTGGATAAATATTTCCTCCATGTCTTCCAATAAATCAAGGCAGACATCCCTGTTCAGGACTGGCAGACAATGGGTAGGGAGATTGATAAATCAATTCTGTCATAGCCAAGAACCCAGCTGGGCCCACAGCCTCCTCCCTCTGAGCATCAACTTGGGGCAAGATGGTACAATATCATCTTATACCATGTACCCATCACTTTTTGTGAAAGCTCTGGTCCCAGAGGACCTCCACAGGCACTGACCCTCTTCTGCAGGCTTAGGAATGTTAGGAGGCCACCAGAGAAAAGGTGTGTTCCCATAGCCAACTCAGGGATGCCATTCATTACTCATACCCTCCTGCCACCCTCCATGGCCGTCTCTGCCATCCTCAGCTTGCCTGCTGCCCCGCCCCTCTGTTTCCCTACCCATGCCATTTCTTTCCCTTTTGTTACCATCCTCCCCCTTTCTTCTTAGTTCCCTTGTCTTCCTTTCTTATTTACTCATCTCATCACAGTGGTCCAGGTCCCACTTCTCTGTCCCTTTTTGTCTTCCCTGCTTTCTCTCCTCCTAGCAACCCTGCTCCTCAGTGAACCAGACTCCACACCTTTCTAGTTATCCAACAGAGTTGCCTCAGCTGTCATTGGCAAAATGGGATTCTACAGATTTTTCCTGGAATGCCCCAGCCTGTTTCTTATTCTAAAGTCCTAAAGAAATTGGCTCCTTACCCTCAGTGCCTTGGAGAAAGAGCACTGCAGAATTGTACCAAGGGTGCCACACATGAGACCCAGTAGGGATGGACGGTTACTGCCAAGGACAAGCCCTGTGGGCTCCTCAGGGGGGTGCTACAGCAACACCTCATTAGGGATGGGTAGCGTTCTCTTCCAGAATCTTCTTGACCCTGGGCCTGAGCACAGGACTACTCCATACATGTGAGACTTCTGAAAAGATACAATTAATGTTTCAAGTCAGCCGAGACCTTGGGGATTCCAAAACTGGGGGTCCTTACTGAATACTGGAACGGTCCTCAGAGATGCCATCTGAGCTGAAGAAACATGCCCCCTTTGGGAAACAGCAGAGGAGGCTCAGTTAAAAAGGGGTCTTAACTTTTGCCTTCCTAGGACTCAGATCTCCATCTGCCTGGTCTGTGGCTGGTAGGGGCAGGGGCCTGGGATAAATGAGATGGGCCCTCAGGGTTAACAGGAGCCACAGCAAGGGTTGGCCTGGTGGTTTACGTTGGTCTGTGGGGCAAGAGCTGCCCGAATGCCCCTCTGGGGCACCAAGCCCCATGCGGCTGAGGGTTCCTAGCCTGAGATGGAAGCTGTTTTGCACCCAACTGGTCTTTCTGTCTTATACGTGCGGCGAGATGGCATGGATCTGTTTTTATCAAATACACAATTAAAAAGTCACACTATTAGGAAACTCTGCAGTGTGAACATATGGGCTTCTCCCAAGACTTAGAATTTTTCAGAGCCACTCAGAGTGGTGGGGGTCATGGCTCCCCAGCGCCTGGAAGCAAAGAGCTGGGGAGAAGGAGCGAACACCCCCACTTCCCACCTAAAAGAGCAGCCACGAAGGTTTGGGGATTCTGGAGCGGAGAGCCCTGCGTTTCTCAGCCCCCTTTTTGGAACACGCAATCCCAGGCTTGGAAAATGGCATTTTGCTGCGTGTTGGCAAGAAATCCTGCAGCTGAAACACTTCTCTCCAAATGTCGAGCATCTTTATTTATCCAAATCTCTCCACAGTGTTTGTTTAAAGGGGAGCGCTGGAGAGTAAACTAAATCTTACAATGAGCATATGGATGGCTATAATTGCTGAGGTTTGTTTTTTTTCGTATTTGCTAACTCGCTATATATAAAATTGTGTTTCTATTTTATAGATTTCACACCCTGAAGACTGCTAATTTTTGCATGCATATGATTTTCACATGAATGGATGAAAATACTAAAATCTCTTCCCTCTGGAATTGTCTAATTGCCCCGACCCTACTCTAACAGCAACTAGTGGGTGGGGGCGGTGGAGACTCCTGCCATTCTCTGCGGCACCCCACTTCCCTGGAAGCTCAGTCAGCCTCCGTCTGCTCACGAACTGGCACGGTTGTCTTCCAAACCCATCGACGCCGGAACATGGGTCAGGAAGAACACAGTCAGCTCTCTGGTGCTTTCCATAGCGTTCCATTTTGCCAGCCTTCTCTTTGCAATTTTTAAATAACGGAAGCAACATCTGCCTCTGAATTAGCTGACAATGGGAACACACATTGCAGAGATTTATCTTAATGTATAGCAAATCAAGGAAAACAAAACTTTGGTTTAACCACTGGTTTCAGTTTCCTATCCCGCCAAGCCACCAACCTCGTTTCACTTCTCTTTCTGTCTCTGGCCCATGTGCTCCCTTGGTGGAGACATGAAGGAGCAGGCAGGTGGCCTGCAGTGGGACCCCAGAATGCTTTCCCCACTTGACAAGTAGAAGAGCTAAGGCCCTCAGCAGGGAACAGCTTCCCAGGCTCACGGAGGAAGGTGGTGGCAACACGGAGACTTCTCGGTCACCTGGAACACACCCCACTCTGGACACCGCCTCTGGGACTTTTTTTCTGCCTCTCCCTGTAGGATTTTGCAATTCTTTTCAAACTAGTGTCACAAAATGTTTAAAAAAAAAAAAAGGGGGGATTTCACAACTCTTAGCTGTCAGAGTTTCCTTCTACTTCTTTCGCTTTTTCTTCACTCAGTAGACATGTATGAGGCAGAAGGCCAGGGCCGGGCGCTGAGGGAGATTCAGAGAGATAGGGAAGCATCATCACTGTCCGCAAGGCACTTCTAGATAGTTGAGGACATTTAAAGTCGCCACCGGATGAGGCCTGTGGAGGTGCTGACAGCGAGAGCCCCAGCAGGGGAGAGGAGGTGGCTCCCAGGGGCTGCCTCCTGCTCACGACAGGCGACACTGGAACCTGGGGAGATAGAGGGGAGATTGCGGTGAGAATGTGCACAGCACTGTCGGGCAGTGGGAGCTGAGCCCCTACTGCCTGCAGAGTGGGCATCTCAGCCCTTGGTTCTAGAGGCCCTCAAGGCTGAGGGCGTTGACCGTCACCTGCAGTTGCTGTGGCAGGCGGCAGAGCCCGGCTCTGGAGTCAGAGGCGGCCTGGCCCCAGCTCCATGTGAACTGGGTAACTGATGTGTGGCTTCACCTCTCCCAACCCCACTTGGGCTTGTTGGGTGGATCAAGGAGCCCACACACCTAAAGCCCCCCACGTGGTCTCGCACTCAGAAGAGGTGTGTGCCGGGCCCTGGCCTTCCGCCCCCGCTCTAGATGCGGGCCAGGCCCTGCTCTAGGCACAGGGGGCAGAGCTAAGTTCTGCTCCAATGAGGTGAGCACTCAGCGGGGTCAGGGGAGGGGGACAGTAGAAAGTGAATACAAATATCAAATATGACAGCTGTGGGCGAATGCTATGAAGAAAAATAAAGCACGGGAAAGGGATAGTGTGGGGGCATGGCTCATACAAGGAACAAAGTCCTTTCTGAGGAGACGATAGAGCCAGAAATGTAAAGGCAGGGAGAGCCATGGAAACCACTCCAGGGAACGGTGGTGCAAAGGCCCTGAGGTAGGAGGGGGCCTGGGGCGGAGTGGAGGAAGGAGAGAGCTGTGTGAGGGCACAGAGATAACAAGGGCCTGGATCACACGGGGCCTTGCAGGATGGGAGGCCGCTGGAGGGTTCTGAGCAGAGGAAGCACAGACTATGACATGACCAGCTATTTTTAGTCTCTGTTTTGTTTCAGGTTCCCAAGTTCACAGTGGACTGTGTTTAACAGACCTTAGAGGTTGGTTGAGCCTGAGTGGAGCCCCTTCCGTGCCAGCGCTGATAGTCCCCACGTCCTCCCGGGGAGGCACACCAGACCCTTCTCTTGCAGGTGGAACCAGGTGGCACCCTGCTTATCTCCTCCTTGTCACCAACATAACCCTTTATCCCCTGCAGAATTCCAGCTTCCCGTGACCGAACCTGACATCAACAACAGGCTGGAGTCGTTGTGCCTCAGTATGACCGAACACGCCCTGGGAGGTGAGTGTGTTCTTCCTGCATGTCCCCAAGTCCCTGTTACCACGTGCCTGGGAGAACTTCTGGCCATCTGGTGCCTACACTGTGGCAGGAGCTCAGGAGAACTGGGGGAGGACAAGGAGGGATAGGCAGGGGACAGGGAGAAAGAGTGACCTTAGGGTACTATTGGACCCTTTTCCAGCAGCACCATGCCAATGGCCAGTGCCCTGTTCCTCCTCCTTTTCTGAGAGGTGAGTCAGGGACCTGGAGATCAGAGCTGTCCCTCTGTCCCCAGAAGCTCCACCTCCCGGTACATGTGGAAATCACACCACAGCGGTTGTCCCAGCCAAGTGCCAGTCCTGGAGGAGTCAGGGACACGAGACATGGCTTTTAGTGGGAATATCCCGTACAACATTGGATGCTTCCCTTCTCTGCACTAGATCCCCCGGCCTGGTCCAAGCGTAGCCCAGCTGCCCTAAAAATAGAATTTTTGAAAAACAGAAAACCCAGCTTGTTTGTGTATCTCCCAGTTGCAAACAGCTTTCTTGACACCTGGAGCCCAAAGCAGGCTGAGGTGTCCTTTCCTGTGTGACAGGGACAGGTTGAGTTACAGGGGCCTGCACATCCACTGCCCCAAGCCAGGAATGGTGGCTGGGCCGTGCAGGGCTGCAGCTCCACACGCAGCTCACGGAAGCAGCCGTGCTCCCGCGTGTGTTTGGTTGGAAGCCATGCTTGGGAGCAGCCCTGGGAGGCCTTCAGCTCCCTCCTGGTACTAAGCGGGCACCTTTCTCTGGGCCTGGATATTTACAATGCTTGGCAGGCAGAGGAGAGAAGAGATGCCTGCCATTTCCTGTCA